>NC_133008.1:20890452-21193482 GCF_048564905.1 Vicugna pacos | reverse complement strand
CATCCTTCCACCCACTGATACTTCCTTCCATCCATCCATCCATCCTTCCACACACCAACCCTTCCATCCACCCACTCATCCACCAAACCATTCATCCCTCTCTCCATCCATTAATCCACCCATCATCCATCCACCCATCTATCCATTCATCCATCCATTTAGTCATCCCTTCATCCATTCATCCACTCAGCCATCCAGCCATCTAATCAACAAACATGACTGACCTCTGAGCATATGCCAGGCATGGTGCCAGTTGCTGGAACATAGCAGGAGATAGAACTCACCCTACCCTGCCTGGAGATAGGCTGGGAATGGATGGATGGTTTACCAGATGGAGCGATTGGAAGGGGAAACAAATAGAACTGGGTTGGGGGTCAGAGAAGTGTGGGGGCCTGGGTGGGGCTCTCCCACTGTGACCCAGCAGAGTGGGATTACCTCCCTAATAACAGCTGAAGGGTTAGTGGGACAGTCTACACCCTCACCTTGGCTGCCACTAAGGAGCCACATCAGGCCCTACTTGCTGTCCAGCTTCATGTCCACTTCCTGGTGAGTGGCCTCACCCAGCCTCGGTGTCATCATCTGCATCATGGAGATGATCAGGGGACCCATCTACCTGGGACTATGGGGAGGCCAACACTGGCTGGGCCTCTTACATGCTGTGTGGCCTTGGATGGGTGCCTGAATCTCTCTATGCCTCCGTGTCCCTGACTGTAGGATGGTAATGATAGTGATGTACCCCTCTCCAGACTGCCCACTGAGAAGTGAGCTGGGAGCCCGGTCTGCACTGCCCTGGCCCACAGCCCTGCACGGAGTAGGTGCTCGCTTGTCAGGATGGGGAGGGGTGAGGGTACTGTGGAGGCAGAGAGCTCGCTGTTGGTGAGGGAAGTGGGATCTGGGTGTTCCCTTTCCTTCTTCCTAGCCTTGAGAAGTTGCTGAGATTGGACAGGTGCTACCTACAGGGTCCTCCTGTCCGTCAGCAGTGGTCAGACCCCCATACATCCTGGGCTCCCTCGGGCATCAGTCAGAGGCTGAGGTGAAGGCATAGAGCCCGGGCAGGAGGTCACGGCTGGGCTTTATGGGCACTGGGCTCACATTGGCCCCTGAGGAGCAAGACTGTGGAGAGCCACGGGGGCTTACGCAGGGGAGTGACAGGGTTTGACATCATTATCACCTTCTGCTGGTGGGAGGTTAGGCTATGCCTGCAAAGTTCTTGGCTGTAACCCAATGAGTACTGAGGGGTTGGGGGATCTGTACTGTTTGTCCCTGTCACTGAAGGGCAGAATGACAGAGCTGGCGGGACTTGCCTTGAGTGGAGCCGGCACCAAGTGAGACCACCCGATGCCAGGCTTTGTGCACAGAGGATCTCAGGTGGGCTTTGGGGAGGGCTCGCCAGGGTCTCGTTATGAGACCAGTGACTTCGGGGCCAGCCAGACCCCAGCCTCTACTCCTAGCCCCTCGGAATTTCTTCTCTTCCCTCTCTAGGTCCTTGGGAGGATTCATGATGGTTCTTTTGAGGTGGACACGGGTTTGGGAACCTGTCTGCCTCTCCTGCCACCCTCTTGACCCTCAGCCTCCCTGACTATCACATGGAGGCTCTCAGGAGTACTAGTCCTGCGTGCCAGCACGTTGCACGGTTACCTCATGCTGGTAATGCCCTAGCAGCCCCTCTCTTCTGTCACCCTGTCATTGCTCTGCAGGCATGGATAAGCAGGAGCCAAGGACATATATGTAGGGGATGGCCCTGCATGATGATGCCATGAAGATGAGGTGGGCAGGTGTAGCCTGGGGCTCCTTTGCAGGGCCCAGGGGTGAAGTGCTCCCAGGGTGGGCTCTTAGTGGCCTCGGTTTTGTCCACGGCACCCAGCTCTTGGAGGAGGCAGGGCAGGTGGGATGGAGTGGATGAGGCTCTTCCCCTGCCTGGCAGCCTGGCACAGTTGGCCTCCCACAGGGTGCACAGATCTGCCTTGACGTGGGCATCCTGTTTTAAATTATGGCAGAGGATGTAGGAGAATAACCAGCATGATGACCAGGAGGGAGGAATAAACAATTTAACTGCTGATGCTGTGGGGAGAGCCCAGGCGTAGGGGAACACGGGATCTGGGGCGCTGGCCGGATTGTCTTTCCTCTTTCTCTCTCTGGGTCTCTGTCTCCCTCCCTCTGCGTTTCTGCCACCCCCCTCTCTCTGGGTCTCTGTTCCCCACTGTTCTCTCTCAGTGGTTTGGCATCTTGGCCTGCTGGGACACTGCTGTGGGGACCTTCATCTGCTCCTGAGTTCAACGCTTGTCTACCCAGAAGCCCTGCTCTTTCGTCTTCTCCCCTGAGAGCCTTGGGATCAAGCCCTGCTAGAGGACTGAAGGCATCTCTGAAGGAGCTGCCCCTTATCAGGGGCCGTGGCTGCCTGCGGGGTAGGGAGGGCGGAGCTGGCCTCGGGGTGAGCGGTCCCAGGAGAGAGCGTGCTGACGTGAGTGTGGGGGCTGCTGGCCAGCGTGAGCCTTTGAGGCCTGGTGCAAGGTGCCAGAACATGGTGACTGCATCCTTTGGGCTGGGAGCACAGTACCCAGAGCTGTGAAATATTGTGGTAACCACAGCAACAGTGGCTTGGGGTGTCTGCCTCTGTGGGATGCGTGGGACCCTGACTCAGACGCACCTTTTATCCATGGAGCTGCGTGCCCTGGAGTCGGAGCTGTGGCCTTGGCAGAGTCAGCAGGCTGCATTGTAGCAAGAACCGGTGCTGGAGCTGCCTGCAGCTGTGTGGGGTGCGGGGCGGGGTGTTGGGGGGCCATGCTAGGCCTCACTTACTCTGTCTTGAAGGGGACATTTGCTGCGCTGACCTCCTGGGCTGGCCAGGGATTCACGAAGTTCTGTGTGAAGGGCCATGCCCGGCGAGTGTTCTGTCAGTGAGCCTGCTTTGTTAAGGATCAGAGGTGGGCAGGAGGGGGAAGCCTGAGAAGTTTCCAGTGTGTCTGGACAGGAGGTAAGGGGAGTGGTGTGGAAAATTGGACAGAGGTGACCAGCGGGTGGCCGGTGCTTCTCCATCTGCAGTTAGAGAGCCCAAGCCCCATCCCCTCACCCTGGCCCCCTCTCTCTGCTCTCTGAGTCTCTGTCTCCCCCCAACCATTTCTGGGTCTCTGTTCCACTCTCTCTCTCTCTCTGGGTCCCTGTCTCTACCTATCTTTGGGTCCCGGTTCCCCCACTTTCTGGGTCTCTGTCTGCCTCTCTGAGTCTTTGTCCCTCACTGTACCCCAAAATACAGTGTCTTCCCCACTGATGCACCCAGGACCCTGGGGTGGAGTGGCCTGGAACTCCCTGGTACTGTGTCGGCCGGGGCTTGAGCCAACCAGCTGTGCTGTGCTGCTGTGCTCCATCGAGCCACATGGACAATAAAACCAAAATTGGCTTTGAAAGTGGAAGTGCTCTCTGTTTTGAGGGGAAGTGAGGGAATTTGCATGTCAGAACAGTATGTTAAAGGGGCAATATCGTCAGACTCTGTTCTGGCCTGAGTTTTGGGCTCCATGTGGGGGTGGGAAAAGATTTTACAAAACCCCAAAGAAATGTTTCTGTGAAATTCTTTCTTGTTCTTGCCTTTTCCTTTTTTTTTTCTTTTGGACATTCCAATGAAAAGAACTTTCTGGGGCTTTGGATCTCTCCTGTAGGCTTGGGAAACCAACCATGGAGACCAGGGTCAGCAGACCGGCAAGAACAGGAGGAGGGTAGCGCCCACCCTGCCAGGTGCTGCTCGCAAGGCAGCCCCCTACCTTCACCGCGGAGCCCTGTCACCTTTGATGTGGCTCTGCACTCCTGGGGCCATCCCTCACTAGGCTGTCCTGCCTTGGGCATGGGTCCCTCCAAAGCAGGCCCTGAAGCAGACTCTAGCCTGTGGTGGGGGTGATGACCCCATGAAGGACTGGTGGGGGGAGGGAAGGAGGTGTGTGGGTATCAGCAAGGATCTGGTGACAGTGTGGGCAATAGGTTCAGCTGGCTGGGGGCTCCCGGAGGTTGTGGGCATCCTCACAGGTGATCCACTTGTGGGTGTTAACCCACCCAGTCCCACTGGCTGTCAGCCTCTGTGCAGGGAAATCCCAAGGGAGGCAGCAGCTGTGTCCCATGTCCAGCATAGGCCTGGACGTGGCTGGGGGTGCCCAATGACAGTGTTACGAGGACACAGGGTTGGGGTTGGGGTCAGGAGAGTGCGAGGGTTGGGGGTCAGGACAGCGAGGGGCACGGACAGCTCCTTAGAGGCCAGATCCAGGCTGAGGGTGCAGGGGGGTGGCAGTGAGCGGCCTCCAGAGACGCCCTGACCCAGCTGCTGACGCATTGGCTCCGATGACTCAGTGCGGGTGACCGTGGCTCGGGTGGCTGTCTGGAGCCTCGGACCAGCTCAGGGCTGCTGCCGCCGCCGCCTTCCTGGGGCCCCGTGGCCCCGCCGTGCCGACCGCCCCCTGTCTGGGCTGGCCTGAGTAATGGGTCCTTCCCTTAGTCATCGGTCCCAGGCCCCAGCCCTCCCTCCTCTTCCTGCCCACCTCCGCCCAGCAAGCCTGCTTCTCTGTCCAGCTGGGTACTCTAGCCCCTGCCGGCTTCCTCCTGCCCTCCCTGAGTTCCCCCGAGGCTATAAGGTGTGTATGGGGGTAGTGGTGGGGGCTTCAAGAACAGTTGTCTCATTTGTGAAAGGGGAAGAAGAAAACAGCCTTGTGGGGAGCTGCGAGCCTTGCTGGGGGCATGAGGAGGAGTGCCTGGGGCAGGATGAGGCGTGTCCAGAAAGGAGCCACTTCTGTCCACTTGGTGCAAATTGGGCCCCACACCCTATAACCAGCAGTGCTCTGGGCTTGATCAGGGTTTCTGGGCAGGGGTGTCCTAACTCCCATAGGAGCATTTTAACACTGAGTGTGCATGGCCTCTGTGCTCAGCTGAAGAGCAGCCATTTGTCTCCCCTTAAAGGGCCTTTAGTTCGTCTCCCATCTTCAGCACCCAGAAATGGTATTTGGTAAGTATCCTCACACATCTCTCAACTTGCACGTGCGAGAATTTCTGAGATAAATCCCCAAAGTTGGCTTGCTCGGTCGAGGATGTGAGCCTTTACAATTTTGCTAGGTCTGCCAAACTGCCTTCCTGGGGGTTGTCCCACTTCCCAATCCTGCTGGATATGGTCACGAGCATCTGCTGCCAGATGGCCTGATGATTCTGCCCACCTGAGGGGTGAAGTCTGTCCTTTGGTGAGCACGCTTCCCTTATTGTGGGTGAGGCTGACTCTTAGGTCTCTCCAGCCAGCTGGGCTTCCTTTCCTATGAACTATCTGCTCATGTCATTTGTGGAGCTTTTGGTGGCGTTAGTGGCTTTGTATTGATTTCTTGGTGCTCTTTATATATGGAGGACCACAGGGAATATATATCCAGGGAGCAAGCAGCCCCAGGATGAAGTTGCCTCTGGTGTGAGGTCTTTCTTCAGGTGAAAACATGCACATTCACACCAGTCCCCAGGGCTCAGAGGAAGCACAGGAAGTCCTCTCTCCCAGCCTCACAATCTCTGAGGTGCTTCTAAGAGAAAAACGAGGCCAGCTAAAAGCAAAATGGCAAAGGCTGGGGTTGGGGAGTGTACAAAATCTGTGAGGCGAGGTGTCCACAGAGAGGCCAACCAGGCTAACTTGGCACCTGTCATGTGCCAGCACTCTGTGGGTGGTTCCAAGCTTCAAGTTCCCAAGCACTTGGCCCCATGCAAAGGCATGCAGGTGGCTTATATGGGTGGTGGCAGGATGCAGTCCCCCATGGGCCTTGCCAGCACAAAGTGCAGCTGGAGAAAGTAGGTAGTCAGTGGCCCCTCATTTGTGATGGGGGCTAGGAGGGGATGGGGGTCAGGAAGTCTCATGGCAGCTCTGTGACATCTGTGCTCTTTCCTGCCCGATTTGATAGCTAAAAAAATGAAGACCCAGAGGACCAGGGAACATGCCAGAGTCACACAGCTGGCACATAGCAGGGCAGGGGTGACACCAGATTCTAGAGCCTGGGGCGGTAAGGGCCATCCATGGTGCAGCCCAGGCAGGCTTTCTGGAGTGGGTCTCACCAAGGTGCATCTCCCAGGCTTTGGGTCCTGGCCCAACCCTCCAGACAGTCTACTCAGGGCCAGGCTGCAGGTTTGGATGATTTTAGGGGATCCTAGTGTTGAAAGTGGCAAGCTGTTGCTGTACGTGTGTCACCTTCTCACAGCCTGCAGCCACTACTGTGCTGAGTGGGATCTGCAGAGAGCAGCGTTGCCCTCCCCATGGCTATGCAGACCGACGATGTCTGCATCTGTATCTGCATCTGCATTGTAACACAGTCCCTGATTTGAGACACACCTCTTCCATCCTTAGCCCTGGGAGGGAGGTTCTAAGGGGTCACACCCGCTGTCCCTGACTCCCTGGCTGCTGTGCTGCACAGAGAAGGTGGAGCTCCTGGCCCCAGGCCGGGGTGGGGCATAGGGGAGAGGTGGCTCTGCATAGTAATGGGGTCTGCTTCCGTGGGCCAGCCAACACACAGGATGCAGCCCAGCCCTCCATTCTGTGGGAGAGGCTTGGTGTCCCTGTCTAACCTCGGGGGTGGCAGAGCTGGGAAGAGAACCCGGAGACACCCCCGTTTTCTAGCCTCTGCACCTCTGTACTCCCAGTCCCATCTGTTCCCCCTGGAATACGGCTCTAATATGAAGCTGATTCTGGATGATTTGACCACTTTGGGTCCCTATTCCCTGGACCGTGCACCTGGTGAGGGCAGGGCTACTCTGTCTTATTTGTGCTGTGTCCTCCCACCGATGGGAAAGGGACGAGGGGCTGACAAAAAAAGCCTGTGAGGAGAATAGGGGAGGGGAGTTGGACCTTAGCCATCAAGGGTCCTTAGAGGCTGAGGTGGGACACGGCTTTGGCTCAGGTGGTCCAGAGGCCCGTCATTGGTGAGAGGACACAGCAAGACCCTGTCTCTGGAGATGTCCTGGCAGGGCCTATATAGCGGAGGACATCCCTGGCCAGAGAGTAGGTACAATTGGAGGCTCTTTGAGTTCTGAGGGTCTGTGAACCAATGACATTGTCTTTGTAATCTTCAAAACACGGGTCCATTGGGGTTCTTGGGAAATTGAAAGAGCAGTGGCTCGGGTCCCAGCAGTGGCCATTCAGGATGGATGGGCAGCAGCACTGGCTGAGAGGAGGAGAGGAGGGGGCGTGTGAGGTGGGTGTCCCCTCCACCTGATGGGAGAGGAGACTGGGCCAAGCTAGAGGCTCAGGGTCCTCCTGGGCCCTTTCCCTTCCCTCCTTCCACAGCCTGCACACCCAACCTCCCAGACAAATCCCGGATCTGACTGCCGGCACCAGTGGCACCTCAGCATCATCAGCCCAGGTGACCACGGCCCTGGGCTCTGAATCACATATCTTCCTGCCTCCCAGGGACAGAAGGTTTTCCACATACATGGGTGGTGTCTCCCGCCATGTCCCCTGTCTCCTGCATCAGGCCCTCCCTTGCCATGTCCTTTATCCTCCCTCCATATCCTGTCCCCTGTACCAGGTCCACTCCCAGGCCCCTTGTCCCCCCATCTTGTCCTCTAATCTTTGGGACTCTGAGCACCTGGCAGACCTGTGGTCAATGCCCGGAGCCCTGCAGCCGCTCTGTGCATTGGTCGGTTTGTCCCCTTTCTGGAGGCTCTCCAGAAGGGCTGCTGAGGTGGGCAGCCCATGCGAGTCAGGGACCTTGCGTTAGTCCCGACTGTGTGCCTTGTGCTCAACACTATCACATCACCGATAGTGTTTTGGGAGCTGGTGGGCAGTGGGAGCCGAGGAGCCTTCTTTCC
Source organism: Vicugna pacos (assembly GCF_048564905.1). Taxonomy (NCBI): domain Eukaryota; kingdom Metazoa; phylum Chordata; class Mammalia; order Artiodactyla; family Camelidae; genus Vicugna; species Vicugna pacos. Next base: position 21,185,679 of record NC_133008.1, on the reverse strand, counting down.
CCTCCTGCTTTCTTGGAAAGACCAGTGCCCACATTCCTGGCCCTCATTTGTGGGCAGGCATCAGTCCCAGGAATGGGATAGCAAGTTCCAGAGAGCCGGAGACCATGGGGAGAAAGCAGAGTGTGGCAGAGGATGGCTTTTGCCTGGGGTGGGGTAGGGTGTGGGCTGGGAGGGTCTTGGGAAGATTCTTGACCCCATGGGGGCCTGATGGACTGATGGGCACTGTCCCCTCCTATTATGTTTGGAGAATGAAGTGATGTATTAGGGCCTCCTAAACCATTCATTTATGGATGAATTTCTACAAAAGCTTTCCAAGATGAAATAGCCAAGGGGACAGGGGCTGAGGGGGGTGAGTTGGGGTGATAGAGGCTGAACCACAGAAGACCTGATATAGTCTGAGGCCCTGGAGGTCATGGCAGGGTTTTACACAGGACCTGAGAAGGCACAGATGTCCTTGAGTGTTGTTTTGTTTTTTGAGGTGAAATCCATATAACATAAAATCCATCATTTAAAGTATCCAATTCAGTGGCATTTAGTGTTTTTGCAATGTTGTGCAACCATCATCTCTGTCTAGTTCCAGGACATTTTTATCACCCCAAAGGGAACCCCTTACCCACAAGCAGTCACTCCCTACCCCCACCCCCCAGTCTCTTGTAACTACTGATCTGCTTTCTGTCCCTATGGTTTTGCCTGTTCTGGACATTTCTTAGAAATGGAATCATGCAGCACGTGGCCTTTTGTGTCTGGCCTCTTTTACTCAGCCTGATGTCTTCAAGGTTCTTCCACACTGTAGCATGAATCAACTTCGTTCCTTTTTATGACTGAGTAATATTCCATTGTGTGCATACACCACATTTTGTTTATCCATTCATCCATTGATGCAAATTTGGGTTGTTTCCACCCTTTGCCTTTTTAAAACTTTATTTATATCCTAGAACAACGTTTGCTTTGAGCATCTTCATTTTGAGGTGCAGGAATCTGTTTCACTTGTCCCATTCCCCCCAGGGAGCTGTCCCCACAGATAAATCCATCTTCTTGAGGCAGTTATTCTTGATTTTGTGGTTTCTTCACATTGGCCACAAAGTGACAGGAAGATCCCATGTGATGTGCTTTTTCCTGGACCCAGAATCAAATCCTCCTGTGTCCTCTTCTAGACATGGAGCCGTGGACAAGCTGCTCAGTGTGTCCCTGTCCCTGAAAGGTAGGATCAACAGGTGTTTCCCCTTGGCTGGGTGGCCACTGAGCACAGCCAGAGCCAAATTCTTCTGAAAACAGCCAAGGTGACTTTATGGTTGTGTAGCCACCCTCCTCTGGGGTTCTGGGCCCAAAAGGCACACTGGGCCCATGCCGTGCCAGAGTGGCTGGAATCATGCAGTGTGTGGCCTTTTGTGTCCGGCCTCTTTCACTCAGCCTGATGGGCCTTGAAAGCCAGCACCTTCTGGAGGTGGCACTCCCTCCCCCGCAGTGAGAAGGTGGCCCATGGCATCCCCACCCCTGGGGCTTAATACTGCCTGGGAGGCTGCAGCTTTCGAGTTCCTCCTTTAGGCCCAACTGGACCTCCATACTGGCTTCTAATCCTACCCTGTCTCCTGTGGGGAAGAGAAGAAGGGGTTATTAATGAGGGTGGCTTGCTGGGGCACAGGGACCAGTAAGGTGATGCAGAGAGTCAAAATGAGCACTCAGTAGGCACAGGTCATTTTAGAATGAAAGATGATGAAATAAATGTTTAAAAAGGAGATGGTTGGAAGCAACCCAAAGGTTCATAGGTGGGTGAGCAGATAAAGGAATTGTGGTGCACCCACACAATGGAATATTACACAGTCATAAAAAAGGAATGAAGCGGATTCAGGCTACAACATGGAAGAACCTTGAAGACATCAGGCTGAGTGACAGAAGCCAGACACAAAAGGGGGAGTGTTCAATGATCCTATTCACATAAAATGTGCAAAACAGGCGATACCATAGTGACGGGAAGCTGATTAGTGGCTACCAGGGCTGGGGGGAGGTGGGGAGTGACTGACTATTAATGGATATGGATCTCCTTTTGCAGTTCTGAAGTGTTCTGGAACTTGATAGAGGTGATGGTTGTACAGCACTGTGAGTACATTTTATTATGCCACTGAATTTTACACTTTAAAATGATGAATGTTGTATGAATCTCACCTCAATGAATACATAGAAAAGAGACATGGGAGCCTCTGTGTGTCCTGCATGAAACTCCTCCGCCCATTTCACAGGTGGCATATGAAGGCTGGAGAGGGTCATCCACTGCCAAGGCCAGTCAGTGGGCAGGTGGCAGACACCATGGGGACCTAGGTCTTATTTCCGCTTCTTTGGGGCTGGTTCTGGCAATTTCGTCTCCTCCTGGGGCAGCTTCAGGGCCCTACAAAGCCTGCCTAGGGTCCCCAGAAGAGACCAGACAACCCCGAGGCCTCTGAGCCACCTGCCCACCTCTGTTTCCCTGCAGCATGGCCGACAAGAATGGGGCCCTCAAGTGCACCTTCTCGGCCCCTGGCCATAGCACCAGCCTCCTGCAGGGCCTCGCCACCCTCCGCGCCCAGGGCCAGCTCCTGGACGTTGTGCTCACCATCAACCGAGAGACCTTCCACGCGCACAAGGTAGTCCTGGCTGCCTGCAGTGACTACTTCAGGTGAGCGTGGGCCCCACGGGCAGGGTGGAGTGTGCCTGCCCTTCTCAGAGGGAAGATCTCAGGGCTAGGGCATCTGGCCAGGGACAGCTCCGGCTCTGAGGGAATGTGACAGTTGGCCCATTTTGGGTTTAGAGAGAAGCCAGATGTCCAGTAAACCTGCAGGTTTTTTCCAGGTTTGCAACTTATTCAGACTGAGTAGACAAGCAGAACATGCCTGGGGGACACAGGTGGGCATCTGATTAGCAGCTTCTTCCCTGCGGAGGTGGCTGGGCTCCATCAGGTTTTCATTTTCTGTCTTTATTTGACATCTGGGTGCTGCGTGCGCCAGGCGCTATTCTAGGCCCCAGGGATTTGGCAGAGGTAAGACAGGCAGGAGTCCTGCCCTCATGGTGCCTGCGCTCAGGCCAAGGGATGGGATAGACACCTAGCCAGCAGCCATCATGTGTGCCAGGCTCTGTCCAAGGCCCCATGTGATGGGTGAGGCCTTGCTGGGTATATGGATCTGTCTGTCCCGAAAGCCCTTTCCTTAAAGCTCCTTCCCTGTGCCTGGCTGCGCAGGGGAGCAAAGGCCCCATGGAGCAGGGCCAGGGGCCAGTCTTCTCCGCCAACTAAGGTCTGTCACAGGCTGGGACGGTCTCCCTCATTCCCTCAGTGACTAGCCGGCAAGCTCCCTCTTGCCCCCAGAGAGAGCTGGAGTGCCGCCCTGGGGGTGGTTCTTCAGCCCCAGTTTGTCGGGGGTGGCTGACACGTCCGCACCTGCCTGCTCACAGTGCCCTTGCTTGGGCGCCCGCCTTGGGCTGCATGCTCCTCACATCCCCAGTGCCTCGCCTGTTGCGCCCCCTGGCTGCCTGCCCCACGGGCTCAGAGAGGCCATTCTGGGGAGCTGGAGCAGCCAAGCCATCTGGGGCGCCGCTTCTATTTTTATTCTGGATTTGGGGACGGGCGGGCCGGCCCAAGCAGAAATGCCCTTTAAAGGCTCCTCTGCGCTGGCACTGCAGTCGGAGAGGCCTTAAAAGGCAACGCTCCCTCCCGTCACCGTGATTGCTTCTGCCTTCAATGAGCTGACGGGACTCAAGGGGACAAGAAGTGGGGTCTGGGGGGCTGGTGAAGCGCTGCTGCGGAGGGTTGGGCAGTTATTACTTGTTGGGTCCACAGCAGCACCAAGTTCAGCTGTCCCTGTGCTGGGGCCTGAGCTGGGCCCACTGGGTGTGCGACTAGGGTATGGGCATCCGTCGGGCGATGTTGGGAAGTTCTCTTCCCTTGGACGGCTGTCACAGACGTGCGCTGATGGTAGTTACAGTTATGATGAAATGCCAGCTTGTCCCAGGAAAGGAGCCTGCCATATACCATCTTCTAGAGCCTCCCAAGAACCCCAAGCAGGGGTTTCTTGCCCTACTTCCTGGTGGGGGGCCCTCAAAGGCTGTGGGGGGCTATGACCCAGGGCCTGTGTCTCTCACCAGTGCTCACATTAGCACTGCTTCCAGAAGCAAGACAGTATGGCTGACAGAACTGGGGTCACTTGCTGCTGGGGGGGTCTCACGATGGGCCAGTGCTCCTCTGGCCATTCTCAGGCCTCCCTGACTGCCTAGGCCTCTGGACACGGCAGGGACCCTAGCACAGCCCCCTAATGGGTACTCTGACTTGGAGCCCCTCACCCCTCTCCAACTCGTGTGACAGTGACCAAGACCCAGGAAGGTGGAGCCGGTGAACATGCCGGTGAGGGGCTAGGCTCTGTGAACCATGGTGCATAGTGTTCTCAGAGTCCCTGCCTTGTCTCCTGAGCTTGCCTCAGGTGTGGTCTTCCAGGCTGGGTGCTAAGATGGGGCTGGAGATCTGTCCTCAGAGCCAAAGTCAGTTTGGTCTCTTCCTGCTGAAACGTACCCGCCCCATAGCGAGCAGCCCCTGGTTCCCGCCCTCCGAGCCAGCTGGGCCCCAGCCCTGCATACCTCTGGGTGGGGCTGGGCAGGGCCCCATGTAGAGGGAAAGAGTGAGGAGTTACTGTTTGTAGGAAGATACATGGCTTGGGGTGGATTAAAAATCTTTTTCTGGGGGGTGGGGGCATGTCTTTAATGAGCATCCAGCCTGCTTTCCCCTGGCCAGCCATGCCAGTCTTGTGGTATCCTGGGGCCAGGCAGTTCTCAGCCAGCCACAACACCCCTTGGCTGCCCCGAGCCCACATGCTGTATTTCTGATCTTCAGGGCCATGTTCACGGGCGGCATGAGGGAGGCAAGCCAGGATGTTATCGAGCTGAAGGGCGTGTCAGCCCGCGGCCTGCAACACATCATCGACTTCGCCTATAGTGCTGAGGTGACGCTGGACCTGGACTGTGTGCAGGACGTGCTGGGCGCAGCTGTGTTCCTGCAGATGCTGCCTGTGGTGGAGCTGTGTGAGGAGTTCCTCAAGGCCGCCATGAGCGTGGAGACCTGCCTCAACATCGGCCACATGGCCACCACCTTCAGCCTGGCCTCGCTCAAGGAATCGGTGGATGCCTTCACCTTCCGGCACTTCCTGCAGATTGCTGAGGAGGAGGACTTCCTGCACCTGCCGCTGGAGCGCCTGGTCTTCTTCCTGCAGAGCAACCGGCTGCAGAGCTGTGCCGAGATCGACCTGTTCCGCGCAGCTGTCCGCTGGCTGCAGCACGACCCTGCCAGGCGGCTGCGCGCCAGCCATGTGCTCTGCCACATCCGCTTCCCGCTCATGCGGTCATCAGACCTGGTGGATAGCGTGCAGACGCTGGATATCATGGTGGAGGACGTGCTGTGCCGCCAGTACCTCCTGGAGGCCTTCAACTACCAGGTGCTACCCTTCCGGCAGCATGAGATGCAGTCTCCGCGCACAGCTGTGCGCTCGGACGTGCCCTCACTGGTCGCCTTCGGCGGCACGCCCTACACCGACAGCGACCGCTCCGTCAGTAGCAAGGTGTACCAGCTGCCAGAGCCGGGCGCCCGCCACTTTCGTGAGCTTACAGAGATGGAGGTCGGCTGCAGCCACACGTGCGTGGCTGTGCTGGACAACTTTGTGTACGTGGCGGGGGGCCAGCACCTGCAGTACCGCAGTGGCGAGGGTGCTGTGGACGCCTGCTACCGCTATGACCCCCACCTGAACCGCTGGCTGCGCCTGCAGGCCATGCAGGAGAGCCGGATCCAGTTCCAGCTGAACGTGCTGTGCGGCATGGTGTATGCCACGGGTGGCCGCAACCGGGCTGGCAGCCTGGCCTCGGTGGAGAGGTATTGCCCGCGGCGCAACGAGTGGGGCTATGCCTGCTCGCTGAAGCGCCGCACGTGGGGCCACGCAGGCGCCTCGGCTGGGGGCCGCCTCTACATCTCGGGAGGCTATGGTATCTCAGTGGAGGACAAGAAGGCCTTGCACTGCTATGACCCTGAGGCTGACCAGTGGGAGTTCAAGGCACCCATGAGTGAGCCCCGAGTACTCCATGCCATGGTGGGTGCTGGCGGCCGCATCTATGCCCTGGGTGGCCGCATGGACCATGTTGACCGTTGCTTCGACGTGCTGGCGGTGGAGTACTACGTGCCCGAGGCAGACCAGTGGACCAGCGTGAGCCCCATGCGGGCAGGCCAGTCAGAGGCCGGCTGCTGCCTGCTGGACAGGAAGATCTACATCGTTGGGGGCTACAACTGGCGACTCAACAACGTGACAGGCATTGTGCAGGTGTATAACACCGAGACAGACGAGTGGGAGCGCGACCTGCACTTCCCAGAGTCCTTTGCAGGCATCGCCTGTGCCCCTGTCCTGCTGCCCCGGGCTGGAACCAGGAGGTAGTTCCTGGGACCCCAGGTCCCTGGCCTGGCCGCATGCCAGGGTTTCTGTGAGGGGCTTGGTTCATGTCTGGGCGGAGAACTGTGAACCAACCCCGCTACCCCCACCCTGGGACTGGCCTCGTGGGGCCTGCCGTGTTGATAAGGCCCCCTTCCCGTCCCTCCTTCCTTCCTGAAGCAGATCCTGGCTCCACGCCCTCTGGGGGAGCCTGCCAGCAACAAGGCTGATGTGTTATGGCAGCTGACTCGCACCCAAGGTAGTTTCCTCGCCTGCCCAGCATTGCATTCTCACTACCCGGTGGGGAATCGGGGTCTCCTTTGGGGTGTCATTGTGTGGCTTTGTCCTGCTTCTCTCCCCCTACCACCCTGCCTGGAGGTCTGTGACATTCAGATGCAAACTCATTAATGGTTGACTCCCCCAGTTTCTCCCACCCCCATGAGTTGCATGTGTCGTTTTAAAAACAAATGCACCCCAAACCTCTGTCACACATGGACCTCCAGGAGCAGGAGAGGCGGCTGGGAAGTACCTGGCTTGGGGGCAACCAGAGGGCACATTTCCTCCTCCCCAGAAGCCCGAGCTGCTGGGCGAGAAGGGCCAGCACCTTCAGGGTGTTTGCTTTCTGGCTTTTAGGAGGAAAAAACACAGCCGGCTCCCAGAGATGGCCCTTATGGGCAACAGGCCTTCCACTGGGCTCTGGGTCACTCCTGGGGCCTTAACAAGAATGGGGCCGGGACTCTGGCCCCGTCCCTGCCCCGTGGATGTAGGGGGATGCCTGCTTTAGAGTCTCACAGTGCGTCTGCATTCCACAGGCCTGCCCCGTGATTTTTATTCTCTCCCTCTTTCCAGCCCTCTGCTCCCCCCTCACCCTGTGTTCAGTCAGGTTGAAATGCTGCCAGGTCTGTGCCCACCCGGCGTGGGCCGTCAGGCGGGCCATGAGGCCTCTCCCTTCAAGGGCTTTGCAGCATCTCCCGCCACATTTGTTTTGGTGTCTAAACCTCAAAATTTTTTTTCCTTGTTCCTTTTTTCTTTTTTTTTTTTAAGAGGCCAGCACTGCTGTCTTATAAATGCAATTTTTACCCTTGGGGCAACTTAAAGTGTCTCCTCTGCTGCTAATGGACGATTGATGTCGTGTCTCTGTGACCCACTTGCCATGTAAAGAATTAACCTCATACCTTAGCAGACGTCGTCTCCTAATATTTTCCTTTTATTTAATAAAAATGTTATGGTAAAAAGATGGAGTGGGCCCAGTGCTGAGCTTGTGGTGCTTGATGGGTTGCAGATTCCTCATGTCCTTGTGTGTTTGGGGGCTCATCTCCCACCTTGAGTTGCAGAGGAGCCGGAAAGGGGACTGGCCTTTGGCTCTGGGGCATAGGGTGGGGTACAGCAGGAAGTGCAGCTAGGACTTCCACCAGGTGCCTGGAAGACAAAGGGCAAACCCAGCCTGGGCAAGGCAGCCTTTAAGAGACTCCCTCCTTGAGCCTGGGGACCCGGCCCCCTGCCACCAGCCAGTCCCCAGCGGATTTTGTCTCCATCTGCGTGATTTTGGGCAGTCAGGGAGCCCCCTTTCCCAGAGGCTTTAATAGGGGAGATGCAGGGCAGGTCCTGAAAGAAGCATGAAGTCACTGAGCTTCCATATGGGCCCAAGAGCATCTCGAATTGCCCCCAGCTCCTGCGGCAGGCCTCGCTGCGACCCGGGCTGCAAATAGGTGGTAGAGAATGTAGTTTTCAGACGGCCTTCTGAAAGGGCAAGATTCTGGGATCACCCTCAAAACATACCCGCAGGCCTGGTGTTCCATTCAGCAGCCATCAGGGCTCGGGGTGAGGCTGGATGTGTTTGTGTGTGTGTGTGTGTGGGGCGGTGTTGAAGTAGGAACTTGGCTGGGAACCAGTAAGGAGCCCACGCTGCCAGGGGCATAGAAAGGAGAGCAGCAGCCACTGGGGACTTACCAGAAAATTCCAGCCCCTTCTCATCCCCCCAACCTGAGCTCCCCTAAAGAGAACCCTTCCCTGCTGGAGGCACGGCCCCTTCAGGGGGGCAGTGAGAAGCCTCTGCCAGCTGCAAGTCCCCCCAGATCAGCTCACACCTCAGAACATCTTGTCCCCAATGAGCTGGCAGGGGTGCCGGCGCAGAGCGGGGGGTGGGGGGGTGCTGCCGTATCTAACCGGGTTGTGCATAACTGTCTGGGCTGGTTCGTGGAATGTTCTCGGGGCCCCCTGCCCCTCCCTCTTCACCCACCCCACCCCCCCGGAAGAAAGGAAAATTATTTTTCGTATTGTAAACTTTAAACACGAAAAAGCTGTTTTTAATTTAGCAGAAACTGGCTTGAATCTTCACTTTGTGAACATTTGTGTCCTTCAGAGAAAGGCAGAACATCAGTGCACACATGCACGCAGACGCTCACACGCACACCTGCACTCACGCATCGTGACACGCACACCCGCATGGTCACGCTCCCAGGTAGCCTTGCTCATAGGCTTTGTAAGGTGCACAGGCGCTCAGTCACCCCCAAATAAACACACGCTCATACGTGCACACCCTCCTGGACCAGCTTGGCCCTCCCCTGCACAGCACCCTGAAGGGGTCTGGAACCCGTCACCTTATCACCTCTTCTTACCTTTCGCCCACGGCAGCTTGGGCATGGAGGGACTGAGCTTGTGGAGAGCCTGTCTGCTTCCAGATGTCCTGCTTCCCCGCTGTGGCCCTGGATGCGGCCGGCAGGAGCCTCCCTCCGCACCTGGGCTTGGGCTGTGGGAAAACGCCATCTCCAGGGACGGTGGGATGGAGGCCCGCGAGAGGGAGCCAAGTGTGACTTCTGGGGCCTCACCGTGAGCGAGGGCCAAGGGGGCCTCGGGGGAGCCGTGTGAGGTGGGAATCTGCCCCGGACCTGGCCAGCTTGGAAACCCGCCCCTGGCTTCATCTCTGAGAACGCAGCTCCAGCTCCTCTGTTCTCACGGGCCCCAGAGAATTTGCTTCTCATGGTGGAGCCTGAACGCACGGGTTTTATTAGGGGCACCTGGCCGTGTATCCCAGGAGGCACAGCCTGAATGTTTGTTGCATAAATGAGAGGTTCTGGGGTGAGGAGGTGGGAGCAGAGCCTCATCCACTCCAGCGTCCGTGGGGGCATCATTGGCCTACAGACCCCACGGGCAAGAGCCCCATCAAGCCGTGCTCCTGCCCACAATAAAGACCCCAGCTTAGTTCTTGTTGCTGACCATGCTTGTTGCCATCCCAGTGGCCATTTCGCCCTCCTCACCAAAAGAGCTCTGATTTGATGCCAGCAGCAGCGTGCCCAGCCTCGGGGGTTAATTTAGGATTTGGCTGAGCCATTCTTGGCAATGTATTTTGTAGGGGGTCGTTTTTGATCTGGGCGCATTTCCCAGTTCTGGCCAGCACGTTTTAAGGGGAGGTCTGGGGTGGGGGTTTCTGGACACAGCAGCTGCGTTATTGCCCCTTTTCCTCCCTTACTGCTTCCTACCAGGACGTGATGCCAGGAGTTTCTGCAGCCATCTTGTGGCCATGAGGAGCAAGTTAAGAGAGGCACAGAGATGCTGCCTCCCAGAACCCTGAAGCCACAGGGCCACCAGGCCTACCCTAGGACCTCTGACCTCCAGACTCGTTTTTATGAGAAATCACGTCTGTGCTGCTCAAGATACTAGTGGTCATATATTCTGATTCTTGTTAAACAGTTCCAAAATTGTAATATAAATGTAACAGATGCTGGGGTTTCCCCACCTTATGTAAGTCAGGGTTTTAACTTGCAAGCAACAGAAACACGCTGGCCAATTTAAATAGTAAAAACGTACATTGGAAGGCTATTCAATTGCTCACAGAAGTGGCAGGAAGGCTGGAAAATCAGGCTCAGAAAATAGTAGAAATCAAGGGGGTGATGGTGACCAGCTGAAATTATACCAGGGAACTGGTTGGTGAGGTCACTTCTGCCACCACTACGGAATCCAGATGCCTCAACTGGCACAGCCATCTGCCATTGGCACTCTGCCATAGCCACCCCTGGAAACCAGAAGCTCCTGTCCTGATCCTGTTTCTTTGCACCACTTGTTCCTAAGTGGGAACATCCTGTTGGCCCAGCCCATGTCCTGTGCCAATGCTCCAGCTGCCTGAGGAGCAAGGAAAGTGAGTATGTCAGTGTATTAGTCAGCTGCTGCGTAACAAGCAACCCCAAGTCTCAGTGGCATGCAAAAATAAGTTTTTCAGGTGTCTGTGACTCAGCTATGTGTGTGTGTGGGGGGTGCTTGTTCTAGGCTGCCCTCAACTGGGCAGCTGTTTCCAAGTGCAAGTAAGTGTGGAGTGCCAGGAGGCTCAGCTCCACCTGCCTTGCACCCTTCTAGGTTCTCCTCTGATGATGGTGCCAGAGGACAAGGGGGAATCATGGGAGGCCTCCCAAGGTCCAGATTCAGAATTCTTGTGCTGTTGCTTCTGCCCATATGTCTTTGGCCAAAGCAAATGACACAGCCAAGCCCAAAATTAGGGCAAGGGAAATGTCTTCCACCTTATGAAGGAACAATGCACAGTGTGCAAAGGGCAGGACAAAGAGACGAATGGAGAGCTGAGACTTATGGTTTGATTGACCACACCATTGGCTTTGGAGTTTCTGTTGTCAGTCGGGGGCCAAATTCCCATGAATGGGGACTCCCCAGCCTTGGATGGGGACTCAGATCCTGGGCCACCAAAAAGAAAAACTGGCTGTATTTCATCTGCAGCCACTGCCCCCTAGAGGTTGGGGAGTCGATTTTCTTTTATTATTGAATAGATTGGGGTGGTAAGTATCCTGGGTTATTGGACAGGGGGCAGGCTGGGGGTGCTATTTGAGGAGTTCAGCTGGAGCTCAGACAAGTCTCAGCCACTGTAGTGTCACTGGAAGGCCTGCCCCCAATGTCCCTTCAGCACGGTGGTTGTAGGAGGTGGCAGGGGGAACTGGACTGCTGGCTCTGCTCCTGCCCCACCATGCCCCAGAGCCACCCCCTGTCCCTGTCCCCTCAACTCCAGCCTCCTTTGAAGTCTTGCCCCATCCCACCTTCTACCAGGTGGGAGACTGAGGGGCCTGGGTTCTTGTCTAACCTCTTCTTATTGAATTGTAAGGAGTGAGCTCTACGTTTGGTGTTTCTGGCTCCCATTGAGTCCTTCCCTTTTGCTTCATAATTAAACCTGGCTCTTGCTTTGCCTTTCGAAATTCTGATGAGGGCCTGGTTTGGAAGTGAAAGACGGGCCCTGGATGGTTTTCCTTTTTGCCCTCCCGCTCCAATGGCCCGAATTCACCTCCATGCAATGTGGATACCCTGGATTGACTAAGAGTCCATATAAGGCAGTGCAGAAAAGCAAAGCATGAAAACTAACATCTCGAGGTAGAATTCTGTTTCCCTAACGGTTACTGAGTGCTTGCGAGGAGGCAGGCGCTGAGCTAAGTGCTTTACATGCGTTATCTATTTAATCTTCCCAAGAGCCTGCTATGAGAAGTGACATTATCCACATTTAAGGCAGTAGGACAGTGAGTCTCAGAGAGATTAAGTTACTTTTCTGTTGTCACACAGCTGGAGAATTGGCAAGGGCTGGGCCATGCAAAACACTCAGGAGTTTTGGTTTTAACTGAACATATATTTAGAGGCTTTATGTGGGGGTGCTACGCGGCCTGGATGCAGGGGAAAGGGCAATCTAGGCAGGGAGCCGGCCTGTGCAAAAGCCCTGAGGCAGAATGCAGCAAGGCTGGATGGAGGACAAGGAAAAGGGAAGGGTGGATGAGGAAGCTGGCAGAGAACAAATGGGGCCAGGCAGAGCTATGGAGAAGAGGAGAGAAAACTGGATCATAGAGGCAGCAAGAAGTAGCTTACAGGACTTGCCTATTAGCTCACATTTGGGTGTGTTCTTTAACTCAAGTGAAGTTATTCAAGAATGGGACACCCAGTCCCTTTGGGTCAGGGCTTGCTAGAGAAGGACATGTCTAGAGTGAGAAATAGCTCTGTTTTGGGGTCAGGAATGGCTTTCTGGAGTGGGGGACATTTGAGCTGGGTTTTGAGGGGTAGATAGGAGTTTCCCAGGCAGAAAATGATTCATTCAACAAACACTTCCTAATTCCCCTTCTCTGCCTAGTCTTGTGTTAGCTCTGGGGATCCAGGAAAACAGAATGAACACAGATGAGTATAAAATGAGGCCAAAAGTGCTCAGAGCCATCAACAAAGGACAAGCCTTAAGAGTAGGGAATTGGGTGTGTCTGTGCCCTTTCTGCATCACACAGGAAATTCAAGCCCCAGAATGTTTGAGAAGGGAATGCAGTGTTAACTTCTGATCTTTGCTCAGCTGCTTTCAGAGAATGGGATGTTCCTGAGTCGTGGGACACATACCCAAGGGTACACTTCAGATAGAGCCCTCAGGAAGGTCAGAGGTGAGGCCTGAAAGAGGAGACGGTGCCAGCCATGAAAGGATCTCGGAGGAGAGCAGTCCGGGCAGAGGCAATAGCACATACAAAGATCTGGAGAGGGAATACCAAGGAAGCTGGAGTGGCTGGAGTGAGGGGCCAGGGTGTGTGAGGACCTTGCGGATCATTGGGAGGAGGGTGGATTTTTTTTCCTAAGTGTGATAGGGAGCATGAGATCCGTCCTGCTTTACAAAGACTATAGGCTGCTCCAGAAGTCCTGCGCGGGCCACACTGGGTGGCAGAAGTTGCCTTTGCTGAAGGGAGAAAGTGAAAACCTCAGGGCTGGGTTCTGCCTCGGTCACCAGACACCTTGGCCTCACCCTCCTCGAGGCTAGGGGTCAGTGGAGCGGGAGGAGGAGGCTTGGGTCACCGTCCGGCCATTGCGCAATAATCAGGCTTGTGGCTTCCTCTGACTCATCACCAGGGTTTAGGATGGATCAAGTTACCGCCAGGGTGTGGGGTAAATGGGGGTGAGTAGGGTAAGCACTGGCCTCTCACCTCTGCCCTGAGGGCATGGCCCCTTGCTGTGGCCCCTGCTACCCCTCAAATCTTTTCTCCTCCATCTTTCTGTGCAGAAACTGGCTTAGTGCAGCCATATGTAAGTGATCAGGGTAATCGGCATTTTTCGAGCCCTTATTATGAGACGGGCACTTGACATGTGTTAACCTCATTTAAACCTTACAAGACCCATCTCAGAGAAGGAAGCTGAGCTCTGCTGTCAGACCTGAGTTCTAGTCCTGACTCTGGTGCTTGACTTGCTATGAACACTCCCATCCCTGCTCCCTGTTACTATTTCCCCTCCAATGTCACAGGATGGTGGCAGGAATTAGAAGTCACATATATAGAATGTCGAGTCCCTTACCTGAGTCTCAGAAACTTCAGTTTCAGTGCCAGGGAGAGAAGATGGACTTCAAATCAACTTTAGCAAAAAAGAGAATGAATTACTGGTTCATATAACTGAAAAGGCAGACAGGCCTAGCTTCAGGCATGGCTGGATACATCAATTCACAGGTATCTGTCTCCTTTTCTTTCTGTTTTCCTCTGTGTGAGTTTACTCTCGGGACACCTTTCTTCAAGAGGTGACCTATGGCACTGCAAATCTGTGTTATCCTTCAAATCAGCCACCCAAGCAAAGAGGGTGCTTCGCTTTCCCATAGTTCAAACAAAAATTGCAGAGTTGCATCTCATTGGGTTAACTGGGTAACCAATTGTGATGGTCAGAGCACGGCTCTGCTGATCGGCCAAGTCTTCCAATTTGAAGTGGAGACTTTGTGGGGAGAGCGAGTAGCGAGACCACCTCTACCGCAGATCATGGACTGAAAGTTGGAAGGCTAGTTGGTTGTTGACACCCAGAATAAGGGGTGGATGCTTGCTACGCAAAAAGGCTAGAAGTCCAAGAAAATGCTCAAAATCGTAACAAGAAAGATGAAACAGAGCAGTGGCAGTGCCCAGGGCACTCCAAATTAAAAATCTATGTATGTGTATATATTTAATGTGGACATTTCATTAAACTATTGTAAAATGTAAATAAAAGCATGTTTGGAAAATGTTGGTGTGCCCCTATGATCTCCATCAGTGTCTCCTCCAGCCATCCCTTGTCCTGGTAAAAAGTGTGCTTGTTGTGCGATTAGAGCTGCCCCTCCTGGTTTCTGCCCCCCTCACCCCCATGCCCTGAAATCCCTGGAGCCTCCTGAATCTAAACTTTTGATATTGGTGGTTGGGGTCCCTCTGTTTGGGGCAGGGACAACTGGATGTCAGAACCCCTCTTGCTTCCCTAGGTCACCCCCCCTCCCCGTCACTGGGGAGACTCTGCTATCCTTTTCCCTGCTGGGTCTGGGTGGGATTTCTGGACCTGTCCTTTAGCACCCCAAGGGAAAGCTGGCTTCCTTGAGCAAGACTGGACTGGAGAAATTCAGAGAGAGGAGGCTGAAGCTCTGTAGTTCCAGTTCTCTGAGATTGAGGACCCAGAGAATAGGAACTGGATAGGGAACAGGAAAGGGGAAAGAAAGGTGTTCAGGATGACACCAGGATTTGGGGCTGGGGACTGATCGCACCCCCCAAATCATGGTGGCGATACAAGCCTCCCTTTCTAAGATCACTCTCCTCCTGGCCCATTACTGGTATTATTTGCCATATCACATTTACCTCCATCTGAAATGTTCTTGGCTCGTTTATTGGTGGGTTATGTTCCCCCTCTCCCCGACTGTGCACCCCATAAGGGCAGGGAACACGTCTGCTTGCTCACGCCTTTTCCCCAGTGTGCTTGGCACATACAGACATTCAGTAAATGAATGAATGCATGCATGGATGAGCAACGCCCTGAATTGGTCTCTGAGCTGAACTAGTCCAAACCCAGGCTCAGTCTCGAATACCTGTCCTTGGGTTGGGTGCTGGCTCCATCCTGGTGACCTGGAACGGTTTGGGTCCAGCAGATTCTCTTGGGGGCTCCAGTGCCCCAACCCGTCCCCGGACCTTGCCCAACAGTCAGGTGGCCGCTGTCCAGCGGGCCAGGAGGAGGCTCCATGCGCCTGCGCCAAAATCTCCATCCTCCTTCTCCCTCCTCCCCCTTTGGCCCCTCCAAACGCGCCTCTAAGGCGCGCGCATGCGCCGTCGCCCCCGCGGGGCGAGCCGCTCCCATGCGCACGCGCCATTTTCACGCCTGCCGACGCGCCTGCGCACTGCCCGCCGCCCGCGGGTCTGGCCGGCGCTTGCGTGGTGGCACCGGCGAGGTGGGGGGGCGAGGAGGTGGAGGAGGAGGAGGAGGAGGAGGCGGCGGCGAGAAGATGGCGACTTCGAACAATCCGCGGAAATTCAGCGAGAAGATCGCGCTGCATAACCAGAAGCAAGCGGAGGAGACGGCGGCTTTCGAGGAGGTCATGAAGGACCTGAGCTTGACGCGGGCCGCGCGGGTAAGAGGGTTGCCCGCGCCGACCCCTCAGGGCCGGAGAGAAGGGAGGGGGCGCGTGTCCGGCGCGTGCACAGGGCGGGGGGCGCGCGGCGGGGGCGGGGCGCGCGGGGCAGGGGCGGGGCTTGGCACGGCCTGAGGGGACAGGTGTCCCTACGCCCCAAGCGTCGTGGGCGGGACGGGTGCCCCCACATCATCGATACCTGAAGGGGTACAGGTGTCCCTACATCATTGCTACCTGAAGTGGTGGGCAAGTGTCACAACATCATTGTTACTGTAGGGGCAGGGTCCTCTACATCATTACTACCTGGAGGGAACAGGTGCCACTACATCATTGTTACCCAAGGAGGGAAAGGTGTCCCCACATCATTGCTCTCTGAGGGGACTAGGTGCCCTTATATCACTGCTACCTAGGGGAGACAGGATGATATTGAGCGCTGGGTGAACTGGGTGCTCCTTGCAGGCATCACTGTTACCTGGGGAGAGGGAATAGGTGTTCCATATCATTGGTGCCTGAGGGGGACAGCTGCCCCCACACCAATGCTACCTGAAGAGACAGGTGTCTCTACATCATTGTCACCTGTGCCCTCACTCCCTGTGTGTTTGGAGGACAGGTATGGAGACAAGATGCCCCACTGGCAGACCTGGAATGGAATAGGTATCCCTTTTGGATACCTGAGGGGGAAGTCTGGTGCCCTTCCCTGTGGGGACCTGAGGGGTTTCAGGAAGGCAGATTGGGCTCTTGGAGCTTGGAGTGGAGACAGCTGCCCCTTCCAGATGCAGCACATAGGGTGCGGTTCAGGTGATACTCCTCCCTCAAGGACAAGGGACAGCTGGCCACAAATGGCCCCAGCCCTTCAGGACCAGGGTGGAGAAACAGTTCTTCCTCAGATGACTGGGTGGATTGGGTGTGCAGGGGGCAGGCCAGGTTCCCTGCTAACCTCACCTGGGAAGCTGCTGTAGGCCTGAAGCAGAGGCTGGTCATGGCCGGGGGCAGAGGCCTGGTTCTTCTAGGTAACAGCTCTCTGGCAAGTGCCACAAGGTGCCAGGCACCTTGGGTCTTGGTATACTCCGTTGTTGAGAATGTCTAGCAAGCCCTTCCTTTTGGGTCAGGAGAGGAGCATGCTTTGCACAGGTGGCAGTAAATCTCTTCTGTGACCCTGCAAAGTGGTGGGACCCCTGTTTTGCACCCTGGGGCCGTGGGGAGGGGTTGGGTGGGAGCTGCAGACACCCACCTCACTGGTTTCTTGATTTGGCCTCCGATCTGTCTTAGGCAGACCTACCTCAGTGACATGAACCTCAGTCTCTGATTCCTCAGGTGGGATTTTGGGGTGATGTTATTTTTCAGTTAGTTGCTTGTTTCTCTTTGAGATCATAACCTCATAGACTAGAATGTGTGTCTTCATTTCCACGCATTTGTTTAGCATGTATCTTTCGAGTGCTCTCTGTTGGCCAGGTGCTGCCCATCGCTGCTCCATCAGCTCACAGTCTCGCTCAGGATGTGGTTGGTGAATGAATGAATGAATGAAATGAGAGCATGCAGTTTGAATGTCCCCCGTAAGTCAGGGCTTCCGAGGGCAGGAACGTCCACTTTACCTTGTCTCCAGCGGGTAGTGTGTGTTAGCATGCAGTAGGTGTCAACTGTGTATAGTATAACAGGAAGAAGAGGTCATATTAGGTTCATGGCAGTCTTCATGATTGGAGGCCTGGTTTCTGCTGTAGGATTGGAAGTGAATAATTGTTGAAAAGATTTCTTTAAAATAATAGCTTTATTGAGATATAGTTCATGTATCACATAATTCATTTGTGTAAAGTGTACAGTTCATTGGTTTTCAGCACATTTACAGAGTTGTGCAACCGTCATCACTGTCTAATTCCAGAGTATTTGCATCTCTCCCCAAAGAAACTCCATATCCATTAGCTGTCACTTCTCATTTGCCCCTCCTCCAGCCCCAGCAGCCACCAACTTTTCTGTCTTTATGGATTTACCTGTTCTGGACATTTCATATAAATGGAATCATACGAGATGTGGCCTTTTGCGTCTGGCTACTTTCACTCAGCACGTTTTCTAAGTTCATCCACATTGTAGCATGCATCAGGAAACTTCTTTCCTTTGTGTGGATGGACCATATTTGTTTATCCATTTACTCATTGATGGATTCAGAAGAGATTTTTAAGATTTGCAGACAGTAGTGCCCTTGGCCCTGGGAACCACTTCCCATCTCTTTCCTCCCTCCCTCTGTTGCCTTTTTTAACACCGGAAGTTGAGAGGCATGGTGGGCTAGGGTCCTGGGCTGAGGCGAGCTTATACTAGATTTTTACAGACGGAGCAGTGCTGTTGGGGGTGATCCTGTCCCTTTGGGGACAGTTGGCAATGACATTTTTGGTTGTCTCGACTGGAGGAAGGGGTGCTACTGGCATCTCGTGGGTAGAGAGCAGAGATGTTGCTCAACACCCCGCGAAGCACAGACAACTCCCACCACAGACAGTGATCTGGCCCCAGATGTCAGCAGTGCCAAGGCCGAGAAACATTCAGTTTGAAGGAAACGTTGTGTGGGCAGGGGTGCAAACTTTGCACTTGGGCAGATAGTTCAAAACTGCACCCACCAGTACAGCTGTGCCACTTTGGGCAGGCTGATGGCTTTTCCTGCACCTGAGACCAGGATAGGCAAGCTCGTTCCCAGCCTATTCTGGCCAGTACACTTGGTACATCTGCAGTGTCTGGTGCGGGTGAATGAACCCACTTGATGCAGGGTCCCCTCCTGCCCACTCTCTGGGGCTGCAGCCTTCCACGCTGCCACCCCCTGCCATAGGCACCAGGGTTTCACTTGCCCCTGTGAACAGGTGGGATGTGGCCCAGTCGGTACCTCCTCCTCTCAGGGGAATTCTGCAGCTCAGCCTGCCCACTCCGGTAGCCAGCAGGGCCACTTGTGCCGACTCGGGTCGGCTCACAGTCCTCGGTAGTGATGGGCGTGCCCGCGGTGCCTTCCCATGTGGAAGGCCAGTTAGCTGGTGTTGATCCTGATGAGTAAATCCATACTGTCACATCACTTGGGAGTAGGGACCCCAAGGGCTAATTTGGGTGGGGGGATGGGGTGTGATGTCAGGGAGGCCTTTTTGAGTTTCAGGGTAGAGAGGTGAGTGAACAGGCATTCCTTTCTTGTCCTCAGACTTGGGTAGCCTTAGGTGCAAGGAGGGCTATGGCTCTCTGCTGTGTGACTTTGGTTAGATTTCTTAACCTCTCTAGGCCCCAGAATCCTGATCTAGAAAGTTAGGGTAGCTTGCTCATTTCACAAAATTACATTTTTAATTGCCCAGCACATCCCAGGGACTGTATGGGGTACTTGAGGGCCAGCAGCATGTGAGGACCATGCTCTTGGGGAGCTAGCATGGTTTTGGGGGGGCAGGAGAGAATTGCTCCCAATGAACAAAGCAGATGCTTGCAAAGAAAAGAAGCCAAACGATGTGCTAGGCCTGGCTGGGGTGGGAGGCTGACACCTGGACAGCAAGACACAGTCCTCTGTGCCTGGAGAGGGTGCCCCTTGTGAGGGAGGTGAGTCCAGAGGTCCCAAGGTGGAGGGGCTCGGTGAGGTGGGGATCAGGTCAGAGGACAGTGAGACCGACATTGAGAGAAGAGAAGAGAGTGAGGCTGGCTCTGAGGGTGGGGCCCTGGGAGGGTTTGTGATGGTCAGCGGCCTGATCCTTGCTTGATCTGGTAGCAGCTTCATGTAGCTTGAGATGTAATTCCCAATACATTCAATCCACTTATGTAAAGTGTACCATTCAGTGGGTTTTTTTTTAATAGCATGTTCAAAGAGTTGTGCAACTATCACCAGTCAACTTTAGAATATTTCCATTCCCCCAAAATGAAACCCCGTTCCCATTAGCAGTCCCTCCCCATCCCCCTCCCACACCCCTGGCAACCACTAATCTGCTTTCCGTCTCTATGGATTTGCCTGTTCTGGACATTTCATGTAAATGGAATCATATAACATGTGGCCTTTTGTGTCTGGCTTCTTTTACTCAGCATGTTGTTTTTGAGGTTCACCTGAGTTATATATAGCATGTATCAGTGTTTCGTTCCTTTTTCCCAATTTTTCTAAAAATTATGGTAAAATATAAATGACACACAATTTACCATCTTAACTGTTTTTAAATGTATATAGTTCAGTGGGATTAAGCCCTCTCACAATGTTGTGCAGCCACCACCACCACCCATTACTTCATTACTTATTAAGGCTGAATAATATTCCATTGTATGGATTTACCACATTTTGAGTATCTGTTCATTCATCAGTGGACAGTTGGATTGTTTCCCACCTTTTTGGCTGAATAGTGAATAGTGCCGCCATGGACGTTCGTGTCCCAGTGCTTGTGTGGACGCGGGTCTGCCTTTCCCTTGGATATATATGCTGAGGAGTGAAGTTGCTGGGTCAAATGGTAACTCTCTGTTTAACTGTTTAAGGCTGCTTTATGTCTTACATAGGTGGCTGTGGTCTGAGCAGGCATGGTGGTGAGAAGGGAGGCAGGCAGGCAATGAGAGGCCCCTGCAGCATCCAGGTTAGGGGATGGAGAAGGTGGCTTGAGCAGGAAAGTGGCTGTGGCAGTGGCCTGGAGTGGTGGATTTGGGTGATGTTTTGGCAGCAGGGATAACTGGACGTGTGGGTGGATCAGATGTGGAGGGTGAGAGAAGAGATGGGGGCGTGTCGCCCACTTGCCAGGGGCTCAGGACACAGGAGGTTCTGCATGTGATGGATCATTGAGCATCCCAGGGAGTGGCACCTGGGCCAGAGAAAATCTGCAGGCAAAGCAGTTCACAGTGGCCCATCCAGGGCCGCCAGCTCTAGCTGCACTGAAGGAGGGTGTTCTCCTGGCCCTACCCTGTGACGGGGGTGGCTCTGCACAGGCTGTTGGAAAACGGGTCCCTGGGCAGCAGGCACAGCGCAGTGGTGGCTCGGGTTAGCTGAGCGTGGAGGCCGCCCCCAGTCCTGGCCCCAGTCCTGGCTTTGGCACCGTTTACCTCTGTGCCGGCTGCTTCAAGTGTCTGGTGCCATCTGCAGCCTTGACAAACACACACACACGCAGGACTTGCCGAGCTGCTCTGTTGAAAGGATGTTGTGCACTGTCCCCTGCCTCCAGAAAGCCCCAGCAGTGTCAGTGCTCTCCAGGTTGTGAGCTGCCCACCCGGTAGTAAGTTGAATGGGGTCTTTTAAGACGATCTGCCCTCATCATGACCCACATCTGTGACTATGATCTTATTTGGAAAAAAAGATTTCTGCAGATGTCATTGGGGTAAGGATCTCCAGATGAGATCGTTCTGGATTTATGGTCGTCCTAAATCTGACGACTGGTGTCTTTATGAGAAGAGAAGAGGACCCAGATACACGGGAGAAGACCATGTATGTTGGAGGTAGAGACTGGGCTGGTGCAGCCCCGAGCGAAAGATGTGTGAAGTCCCCGAAGCTGGAAGAGGCAAGGGAGGATCCTCCCCGGGGCCTCCAGAGGGAATATGGCCCTGCCAACACGTGAATTTTGGATGTCTGGCCTCCAGAACTGTTGAGAGAATAAATACTTGTTTTACTGCCTAACCCCTTCCCCGTTGGTGGTCATTTGTGATGGCGGCCCCAGGACACCCTCCCCCCAGCTGAGACAGAGCCTGTGGAGTCTGGGTACCTTGTGGAAGCCACCTCAGGACGGTGGGCCTAGGGGTCGTCTGTGTGTGTGTACACCTGTCCTTCTCTGGCAGTTCATGCAGGTCATATTCTCCCCAAGGCCTCAAGTGCACCCTCCATTCACCCAGTATCAGGAACTGGGGACTCTCACTGTGTACTGAGCCTAGCAGTGATGGTGAACAAGCCAGAGAGACAAGAGCAGGAGCAAGGGCCTTGGGGCAGGAGGGGGCAACTTGTTGTCAGGAGCTGACCGAGAGTGAGATCAGAGTGTGCTGGGGGTGCAGGGCGAGGATTTTGGGTGGCGGTAAAGTTTGCCTTTTGCACTTTCGGTTCCTGCTCTCTGCTGGGCACTATGTGGCTTTCACTCAACCCGCATTCTTTTTGTCCACCCCCCGCCCTACTTTCTGGAGGAGGTGTTGTCTTTGCTATCGTGCAGGTCCGGAAACTGAGGCCCAGAGCTGAATCCTGGTTGGGAAGAGACAGAACTAATATTCAGCCCTGGGTGAGCACACAGGTTGTGTTTGAAACAAGGAATTAACAAGACAAACTAGAACCTTCTGTTGCTCATCAGAGCCTGCTTGGCCCCACTTGGGCCTTGGTTTCTCTGAAACGTGACTCAGTTACTCCAGCCACACCTACATTTCTCGTGACTTGGACCCAGAAATCTACATTTCCTGTCATTAATTGTTCTTGATATGGAGGTGGCGGCCTTGGAACTCCATCACACACACCTTTGTGCATGGCCCATGGCTCTTCTCCCCACGAAAGCCATGGTCTAGACCAGGCTAGGAGCCGAAGTCTCTGTGGCTGGTCTCGGACACGCTTTTGGGTTAATGTGACCAGTTGCCATTTGGAAGGAGGCTTCCTTCTGGGAGCCCTGGTTTTGTTCCGACCTTTCCATTCATGTATCCTACAGGGGACTGCCACACTGACCCTGCCAGCCCGGGGTCCTGTGTAGAGAACCCTCCTATGGCTCACGGCCAGTGCAGGGCCTCAGAACCATGCAGAATGATCTTTTAAAAAAATCTTTTTAGAAATAAAGATGAAATTTACATTAAATGAACCATTTTAATGTACAGTCCATTGGCATCTGGTACATTCACAGTGTGGTGCAGCCTTCACCTCTGTTTGGTTCCAGAACATTTCCATCACCCCAAAAAGAAACCCTATCTCCATTAGCAGCCACTTCCCATTGTCCCTCCCCCAGCTCCTGGCAACCACTAATCTCCTTTCTGTTTCTATGGATCTGCTTTTTCTGGACATTTCATGTAAATGGGTTCATACAACCTGTGGCCTTTTGTGTCCAGCTTCTTTCATTCAGTGTGACGTTCTTGAAGTTCACGTTGTAGCATGTGTCAGAGCTTCATTCCTTTTTGTGGCCAAATTACATTCTGTCATGTGGATGGACCACATTTAGTTTATTCACTACCTATTGATGAGTATTTAGGCTATTTCCTCTTTCTCACTGCTATAAATGCTGCTGCTGTGAACATGTGTTTTCACCTTGCGGGCATATGTCCGGGAGTGGAATTGCTGTATTGATTCACTGGGTGGTGGCCAGTGGTCATTGTGTGCAGTGGTGGGGCCCACCTGCTCTGGGAAATCCAGGAGGGCTTCCTGGACCTGTAGTAGGTGTGGAACCAGGAGTGTCTACAGCTGGGTGAGGGGACGATTTTACAGACTGAAGGACAGGCATGGGAGCCAAGGGCTTAGTTCAGAGGTCACTGTCTCACCTCCTTGACTGTGACTCTCTGTTAGAAATTTGTGTTTCATGACATTCCAGCAGCCACCAGCAAACATACCTTTAGAACAGTATTCTCCAAGGAGAGCAGCTCTCCCTGTGTGTGGGGAAAATTGATATAATTGGTTCCTTTCTGTTTATTGTAAAATGCCAGTGGGAACCCACTGAATTGATCTCTTAACCCACTAATCCAGGGCTCAGCAAGCTACACCTGTTTTTTGTAAATAAAGATTTATTAGAACATGGCCACGCCCATTCATTTACACCTTGTCTGTGGCAGAGTTGAGTCATCAAGAGAGAGACAGAATGGCCCCAGGAGGCGGAGATATCTGGCGCTTTACAGAAGGAGTTTGCCAGCCCTGGGCCAATGGGTCTCGCCTACAGTTTGAGTCCCACTGACCTAGAGCAACAGGGAAGGTTGGGAAGATGGTGGGGGGTGGTTCTGCCACTTTTAAGGGGTCTCTGAATTACCTCTGAGCCAAAGAATGCAAACTCCTGGGCTCCTCCAAGATTCTGCTTCTGTGGGTGTGGGTAGGGGTCTGAGTTCTGAGTGCCTTGCTGGGAGGCCAGGACACTGGGGTCACCAGGGCTGTGCCAGGCAGAGGGAGAGGGTCAGCCTTGGGCAGGGGGGTGAGCGGACTGTCTGGCCCTTGGTTGGTGGTGTGGTGGTCATTGTTGGTCCACACACCAGAGAGGAGTCTGCTGTGGCTGTTCCCAAGGCTAGCCCGGGGGCACAATGCCAGGTGACTCTTGTTTGTGCAGGGGCCCTTCCTGTCCTGGGCAGGGTTAATTAGGTTACTCCAGGTCAGAGCTGGGCCTTCACGGGCGTTGTGAAGGCTGAGCTCTGGTCCTCCTCTTCCGCTGTGGACGCCAGGCGCTTTCTGGTTTCAGCTCAGTGGTATAGGCTCCCTTCAGTGCTGTTCAGTCAGACAAAGCAATGGCACGTCAGGGGTCGGGATTTGGAGTCCTTGGTGCTGGGGATTTCCTTTTAAACAGGGACTCTCTGGAAACTGCCATGCAGATGTCAGGGGTAGGGTCTGGCCTGGGGAGACTGGCCAGAGCGCAGTGGCGGGGAAGCATCAAAACCGGGTGGTGCAGTGTGCTCACCTCAGCTGGGTCTGCCTCTGAGGGCATTTGACAACATCTGGGGACATTTTTGGTTGTC
Organism: Vicugna pacos; assembly: GCF_048564905.1. Taxonomy (NCBI): domain Eukaryota; kingdom Metazoa; phylum Chordata; class Mammalia; order Artiodactyla; family Camelidae; genus Vicugna; species Vicugna pacos. Next base: position 21,161,340 of record NC_133008.1, on the reverse strand, counting down.
GTGACTTGGGGTGGGGGTGCTCCTGGATTCTGGTGAGTGGAGGCCTGGCTGCTGCTCAACACCCTGCAGTGGACACGGGGCCCCTGCTGCCGGCGGGGCCCAGGCTGAGAAGCCCTGCTCTTGCGCCCCTCCACGGGGCCGTGATTGTGGAGGTGCAGAGGGGTTGGTGGAGGCCCTCAGTTCCGTGAGTTGCAGACCTTGAGCCTGACAATGTGGCAACAGCCCCGGGCAGCCAATGGCATCCTCTCTGGTTTATAGATGGGGAAATGGAGGCTTGGAGAGCAAATGTCACAGAGCATTAGAGGTGGCAGAGCTGGGATTTGACCCTGATTGAACTAACCCAGTCCCCTGTACCTTTTCTCCTGTCTCATGCTGCTCTGGGAGTTTGCCAGCTGGTCAGGGTCAGGCAGAGCCTCCCAGGCTGCGGGAACCTCGTGCCCGCGTGGAGGCAGCGGCTCCAGGAGCGTAGACTGCACAGGCTGTGTGCCTGAGAGGAAGGCACGGTGGGTGGTGGAAGGCCCTAGGTCAGGCCTGGTGTGGGGCCGTGGGGAGTCATGGAAGGTTCTAGCAGGATGGCGATGTGAGTGACAGGAAGGCACGGGGAGTGGCAGGAGCTAGACCTGCTAGAGCCCACGTGTGAGCGCCCGGGGGCTGTGACAGTAACCCATGAGAGAGGGCCTGCTGTTTCCCCTGTTGCACAGGTGAGAAACCGAGGCGTCAGAGGTCCCGTGGTTTGCTGTGTGCAGAGCTGCTGGAATCCAATCTCTGAATCCTGGACCCATGTTTTTCTTAATGCAGCCAGAGGGAACCCTGTTGGAGGCTGAGCTTCAATTTGTATCTGTCTCTGCACCCCCTGCAGCAGGGTGGGGAATGCCGCACCTTGGGCTAGGACAGGGGAGGGCCGGCTTGGGGGCATTTAGGAGGTGATAATGACAGAGTTTATTGAGAGGTGAGCAGGAAGGAGGGTGAGGTGGGGTCTCCCCTGCTGTGAAGGGGGAGCCAGCGAGAATGAGATGGGGATGGAAGAGTCTCACCTCCCCGTGGATCTTGTAGGATGGAATGAGCCCCATTTCTGGCTGGGGTGTTTCTGACCCCCTCTCCTCCCTTCCCTCTCTCCGCCTCATCCAGCCCTGCTACAGAGCGGAGGTGGGCGTGCCCTGCCCCAGTCAGGTGTGGCTCTGGTGCTACTGGCCGGATGGGGGTCCAGGTGTGCAAACAAGGAAGCCACCATGTGCCTTGCGGGCCAAGGATTCAGAGAGAGTCAATATTTATTATTTGCCAAATAGAAACGAAGCGCAACTGGGGCTTCCTTCTCAGGGTTCTCAGATGAGCATGGAGGGGAGAAAGCGCTCGGGTGGGTCAGGGGTGAGGGGGTTCTGCCACACCTGGTACTTAGCCTGGGGCCATGCTGCTGGGCTTCTCCCTGCTTCCTCCTGGGTGAGTTTAGACCTGGGAGTCCCCCTGGGCTCCTCTCCCTCTCCATGAAGCGGAGGTCATAGTGGTGTCTTCCTCGTAGGGTTATGTTGAGACCTAGATGGATTAATCCACATAGTGTTTCCGGAATGGGGCTCGCACATGGACGCTCACTGCGTGCTTGCTGCGGCTAAGACTCTGAAGATGTGTGCATAGTGAATGCACAGCGGTGCTCAGCAGGCACAAGGTGGGCACGTGGCAGACATTCAGCAGGTGCTTAGCAGACATTGAATTGTGAGCTCCCTGAGGGCAGGCCTATCTCTGGTTCACTCTGGAATCTTCTGGGTGCAAGTGTCCTTTAAAAGGGCCAGTTTCCTATTACACAGTCAGGCTTTTCCTCTTAAGTAGTGGGATTGTGGCATGGGGTCCTCTTTTCCACTCGGAAATGTGTACCAGGCGCTGAGGGGCCACGGAGCCTGGTGGGTAGTGTGATCTTCCTGGAGCTCCAGTTTTTCTGAACAACTTCAGGGAGAGACTTGGAGTTTGTATTGGCACACATGGTGTGTCACTGTTGGACTGGCAGACTCCCATGGGCTCTGGATGGTGGGCAGGCAGCATGGCCCTGGGGGGAGTGTGGGCAGCACTGGGTTGCCTGAAGAGGTCTCCCTACAGTGGCCAGGGTGTGGACTGGGAAGCCCATTCCTTCAGTCAGTGTTTATTGAGCACCTACTTTGTGCTGGGCTCTGGGGACACCTTGCAGAACAAATGAGATGGAGCCCCTGCCCCAGGGGAAGCCATGCCAGCAGCCTCCTAGTCCTTGACCCCAAGGTCTCAGCTCTGAGAGAGCAAAATGGGGTGGGAGTGGGGGACCCTTTGAGGAAGGTGACATTTGAGCTGAGCCCTGGGACACAAGGGTGAGCTGTGGGGATGGGATGCATGAAGCTTCTTGCTGGGGAGAGCCCGGCCTGGCCAAGCTCCATGGGTGATGTGTCATGGGCCTGGTGAGAGGTTGGAGTCTGGTTCTGGGGTGGTGGGGTGCTCCAGGAAGATTATGAGCAGGGCAGTGACATGAGATGTAGGTGTAGCAAAGGTCCCTCCAGCCACCATATGGGGACAGGCCTGGGTAGAGGAAAGGGCAGGGGCTGCAGGGATCTGAGAGGGGCAGGCGTCCCCTGAGCAATGGTAGGTGCTGAGGGAATGAACGCCAGCTCATTGCACACCAGGACTTCCTGACTTGGCAGAAGTTCTTTCACCCAAGAATTTGGAATCTGATTCCCCAGGGAGGTGATGGGGGAGGTGTATATTGAACAACTTTCACTTCATACTCTGGTGGCCCCTGCATAATGAGGAAAGGCATTCCTGCAGCAGAGAGGAGACTATGAGTCCTAATTTCATACGTGAAATTCCTCCTTCTTTGTGGTCCCTTCCTTATACCCCACAGTCATGGGGGTTTCACCCCAAAACTGGGGCATGGCATTCCATCCAGAAAGGTGAGTTTCTCCCTTGTTGGCCATTGAGTGTTTGAGCCCCGTTCCTGGATCCAGCCTTGGAGCTGGGTGGTCTCTACCCCATTGCCCCACTCCTGTGAGAGCTTCTGCAGGCTGCCCTTCCTTTCCGGCTGGAGTTGCTGGGAAACACTCCGCCATGCTTTTTTTTCCCCCAACAAAAAAAGGAATTGTTTATGTCTCAAAACTTTGATGAAATTGAAAACAGAAGACCCAAGCACTTCCCTTTTCCTCTGTGCATCTGACAACAGCTCACCTGGGCGCGGAGGGTGGGTGGGTACATGCCAGCTGGTCATTCGCCTGGAAATCTCGGGCAGGAAGTGTTGGCCCAGCCAGGCAGAGTGCCCAGGGCTGGCTCTGCCTGGCTGGCCAGTCCTTGGGCTGGGGACATGGGAGGTGGAGCATGTCCAATAGAGACCAAGAGTTGCTGTTCTGCCAGAGCCTTGGAGGGGCTGCTATGTCCATGCCCGGCTGGCTAAACAGCCTCTGTTGTGTTGAGATCAAATTGAATGTTCCTCAAGTGACTGAAGAGATAAACTCCGGGGGCCCTTCTCTGTGGGTCTTTTGTACCTGTGAGCGCTGTGCTTTTGTGATCCTTTCTCTCCTCCCAGCCAGGAGGGGTTTGATAGCTGTAATTAGGATGGGAGTGGCTCATTAAATCATCACAGAGTCAATGCACAGCCTGAGGAGTGATTTATGGGCGCAGCAGCCTAGGTGCCAAGGAGATGCTAATTTCATCCCCACTGGCTCAGCAGATGCAGAGGGAGGAGCCCTGATGGTCAGTTGCAGGGGCCTGCTAGAGGCCACTTGTGCCAGAGAGCCCGCTCCATGGACCTCCTTTCACCCCCTCACAGCGGGGCTAAATGGCCGCTATTGTGGCTCAAAGCCCCGCCTCTGCCGTCTTCCCCCAAACGAGACGACTCCTCTTGTGCCTCACGTGGAGAGTTGTACAGAATAAACTACGTTCCCACCCGAAGTACCTACCCCGTGCCTGGTGGGCATCAGGGTACCCCATGGGGCAGCTGTGAGGGCAAAGTCTTCCTGTTTGCACCCACGTGCCGTGGCTTGACATGTGACAGATGCCACAGCTTTGTAATTGTGTGTTCAGTTTTATTGGGGGAGGGGAATTCATTTCTTTTCGCTTTTTCTTTTGAGAGAGTTTTAGATTTCTTGACAAGCTGTACAGACAGCACAGCTTCCCTAGCCCCTCACTGTGAGCACCTCCCGGGACCAGGGCAGCAGCGTCATCACAGGTCTGTTAACTAGACTCCAGTCTATTAGGAGACATCTGGGGATGTCTTTTTCTGGCCCCGGATTCTGTTCAGGCTCCCACGTTGCATTTAGTTGTCGGGTCTCCTCGGTCTCCTTCAATCCGCGACCACGACTCAGGGTTTCTGAGTCGTCCGCTACCTTCCCCCTCCTTGAAGAGAACTGCTCAGTCTTTTTGAGGAATGTCACTCAGGGCAATTTGTCTGATGTTTTCTTGCCATTGAAGTGAGATGGTATGTTTTTCCAGGAATTTCACAGGAGTGAAGTGCTAATTTTCTTTTTACATTTTTCCTTTTCTTTTTAAATTATGGGAAAATATACCTAACAGTTTACCATTTAACCACTTTTAAGCATATGGTTCAGGGGCATTAAATACATTCACATCGTGGTGCTACCATCCCCACCACCCATTTCTGGAACTCTTTCCATCTTGCAAAACCGAAACTCTGTTCCCGCATTAAACACTCACTCCCCATCCCCTCTCCTTCAGCCCCTGGTACCCACCATTCTGCTTTCTGTCTCTGTGAATTTGGCTTCTCTAGGGACCTCATACACGTGGACTCATAGTATTTATCCTTTTGTGATTGGCTTATTTCACTTAGCATAATGTCCTCAAGGTTTATTTGTGGTATGGCACGTGTCAGAATGTCCTTCCTTTTTGAGGTCTAATAATATTTCATTGTATGGATCTCCTACATTTGTTTATCCATTTCTTTTTCAGTGGACACTTGGGTTGCTTCTCCCTTTTGGCTGTTGTAAGGAGTGCTGCTGTGAACATGAGTGTACCCATATCTGTTGGGATCCCTGCTTCCATTTTCATGGGGTATATACCCAGAGATGGGGTTGCTGAGTCATGTGGTAATTCTATGTTTACCTTTTTGAGGACCCTCCAGGCTATTTTCCACAGTGGCTGCACCATTTCACATTCCCACCAACAGTGCACAAGGGTTCCAGTTTTTCCGCATCCTTGCCAGTGCTTTTTATTTTATGGCTTTTTGATTACAGCCATCCTTGTGGGTGTGAGGTGGGATCTCATTGTGGTTTTGATTTGCATTTCTCTAGTGATTAGTAATTTGAGTATCTTTTCATGTGCTTGTTGGCCATTTGTATATTTCCTTTGGAGAGATATCTTTTGAGTCCTTTGCCCGTTTTTTAAAATGTAAATTTCAGGTGTATAGCATTATAGTTCAACATCTGTATACACTACAGAGTGATCACCTCCCCAACTCTAGTTACCATCCATTCCCGTGCAGTTGACCTCCTTCACCCATTTTATCTACCCTTTGAGCCCCCTTTCCCGCTGGTAACCACTAATCTGTCCTCTGTGTCTATGAGTTTTTATTTTATTTCATTTGTTCATTTTTTTTTAAAGATTCCACATATGAATGAAATCAAACGGTATTCATTTTTCTCCAGCTTAACAACACTCTAAAGATCCATCCATGTTGTCTCAAATGGCAGGACTACATTCTTTTTTATGGCTGAGTAGTAGTCCGTGTGTGTGTGTGTGTGTGTGTGTGTGTGTGTGTGTGTAAATACATATATATAAAACATTTTCTTTATTCCTTCATCCCTCAATGGCCACTTAGGTTGTTCCCATATCTTGGCTATTATAAATAATGCTGAAATGAGCAAAAAGGTGCATGTATCTTTTCAAATTAGTGTTTTCCTATTACTTTGCCCATTTTTGAATTTTTTTTTTTTTGCTGTTGAGTTTTAGGAGTTCTGTATATATTCTGGGTATTATTCCCTTATCAGATACATGATTTGCAAATATTTTCTCACGTTCCATGGAAATGGGGCCTTTTCACTCTGTTGATAGTGTCCTTTGATACACAAATGTTTTCAATTTTGACTAAGTCCAATTTATATATTTTTTCTTTTGTTGACTCTGCTTTTGGTGTCATAGCCAAGAAGTCATTGCCAAATCTAGTGTTATGAAGCTTTTCGTGTTTTTTTTTTCTGAGTTTTTATAGTCTTAGCTTTCATAGTTTTACTTATGTAGTTATAGTTTTATAGTTTTAGCTTTAGGTCTGGGTCCATGTTGAGTTAATTTCTACATATGTTATAAAATACTGGGTCAGCTTCAGTCATTTGCGTGTGCACATCCAGTTTTCCCAGCACCATTTGTCAAAAAGGCTGTCCTTCCCTTATTGAATGTTCTTGGCACCCTTGTCAAAAATCATTTGACTGTATATGCTGGAGTTTAGTTCTGGGCTCTCTGTTTCTGTTCTGTTGGTGTGTGTGTCTTTATGCCAGTACTACAGCGTCGTGATTGTTGTAGCTTCGCAGTAAGTTTAGAAACCAGAAAGTGTCAGTACTCCAACTTCGTTCTTCTTTTTAAAGATTGTCTTGGCTGTTTGGGATCCCTTGAGATTCCATATGAATTTTACAGTGGATTTTTTCATTTCTGCCCAAAATATTGTTGGGATTTTGATAGGTATTGCACTGATGCTGTAGGCTGCTTTGGGTATTATTGCCACCTTAACAGTGTGAGGGTCTTCTCCCCTCCTCCCAGTGGGACCCCGGGCAAGCATGGAACTGGCCTCTGTCGGTTTCCCTATCGCTGTTCCAGATGCCCTGTGGAGGGGGTTAATTATGTCAGTGCGTGAACAACCCTGAGGAATGCACACAGTTGGTGCCCTGTGGAGGGAGTCCATCTACTGATTGCCCTGAGGAGCTACTGGCTTAGAGGAGAGAAGAGGTTACTGGAGGGTGGAGCCAAGCCAGGAGGACTGCCTGGAGGAGGTGAGCTCTGTGGTGGGACAGGAGGCCAGTGGCAGGGGGAGGGGGAGGAGGAACAGCATGTCCTGAGGCACAGAGGCCTGGAAGGGTATTGTCTGGGGCACAGCTGCTGTAGTGTGAGGGGAACCTGGCTGGGGAGCGGGTGGCCAGAGAAGAGACAGGTGGGGGGAGTCAGATCCAAAAGGTCCCCTTCCCAAGAGCCAAGCAAGGGAGCTGGGACATAGTCGTGAAGCTGGCTTTTAAGGTAGGGAAAGGGAGACCCAAGATTAGCCTTGAGTTTGGAGAAGAGCTTGAGAAGACTGGTTGTGGGAGTGAAGGGACTAGGGGTGGGAGGGTTGGGGTTGAGGGTTCAGGAGCTATAATGGAGAGGGGACCACCAGGCCGGCCATGGTGGCAGGGCCTGAGGGAGGAACAGGGCCACCCCCGATTTCCAGCTGCCACCCAGGGAAGATCATGGTGTTGTCTGCCAGGGCCAGCAAGAGTGGGGGTGTGGCATGGAGGATTTGGGAGTACACGAGCCTAGTGAGGGCTGCTGAGATGGAGGAGGTTCCTGTGAGCATTCTGGAGAGCGCCCTGAGAGCAGGGCCAGGGGTGCGTCGGAGTTGCTGGCTGACGTGGCATTCAGGGCCTCCCCAGAAGGGGTGACACATGAGAAGCACAGAGGCCTGAATCCTTATCGAGCCTGGTTGGAGGGAGCTGGGAGGGCCCCACAGGAGGGGGGCTGGGGGAGGAGCGAGGTGAGGTGAGGGGGATTGTCTACTGCCTGGTGAGCTGTGGGCACTAGGCTGGAGAGGCACTGCCAGTTGACAAATGTCTGACCTGTGCCTGCTCTGAGCCCGCGTGGTGCTTAGAGGTGCCAGGCTACAGCTGCTCCTGGAGCAGCGGGTGTGGAATAGGGCACAAGGAGAGCTGCACTGGGCCTAGGGTTGCCCCGAGGGAGGCAGTGAAGGCACACCTAGTGAGGGGCACAGCAGCTGCAGGGGCTTGGCATGGCAGGGTGGGGGATGCACGTGAGAAGGTGGGGACCCAGGGGGCAGGATCCTGAGAGCGTCCGTCTAGCCTCATACTCCTGCAGGCACACTGGACTTCATCCTGAGGGCGGTGGTGGGAAACCTTCAGTGAGGGGCACAGCCGCTGTTGCAGGGGACAGATGGGGGCACTGGCACCGGGGACGGCCAAAGCACCTTTCATAATCATCCAGGGAGGGGCTGCATGCCTGAATTGTGGTCTGGATGGGAAATAGGGAGACTTCGGGAGGAAGGATGTCCAGCACTTACATGGGGACAAGAGAGGGACAGACAGAAAGAGCCTGGGGGCTGTGTCCACCCAAACCCATGGATGGGGGTTGGGATGAGCTGGTGTGCCTGTTGACATCCTCCTGGGACCTGCTGGGAAGCTGGAAGTGTACCCAGGAGTGTGACCTGGGAGCCTTTGTTACCTGGAACGGTCAGTCTCCAGGTCTCATCTCCCCTCGGTGGTTTTCCTTGTCTGTGGACAGCCGCTCATTTGCCTAGATGTTTCATTGGGCCCCATTGTGGAAGGTGGCTGCTGGGCTTGGGGGTCTAATCCCCACCTGCCCTGGGCCCTGCCTGCTGTGGATGGGTCCTCCGCTTCCCCATCACCTGGCCCACACTGGCTCCTCTGTCCATCTCCTCCCATGCAGGGGACTCTGTGCAAGGGAAGGCAACACAAGTCACTGGTTTAAATACTTCTAGTTGCCTCTCATCACACTCAGAGTGAGATCCCAGAAGGCTCTGAGCCCACCTCCGCCTACCTCTTTGCTCACTCGTGGACAGCCTGGCCTGCCCCGCTATCCCCCTCCATACTGCCTCTCCCCCAGCCATGCTCACTCTGACCCCAGGGCTTTTGCACTCACTGGACCTCCTGCCTGGGGTGCTCTTCTCAGCACCAGTGTCATCTCCTTGGTCACCAGCTCCATCCCTGCCCCATTTCCTGCTTGTTTTCTGTACAGCCCCTCTCACTCCGAAATCCTCAGCCTCCGCCAGCTTGCTGCGTGAAGCGCACCAGAACCTCTTTATGCTTGTGGATGAGCACTTGAGCCCACAGATCTCATCCCGGCCCTGCTGGCTTCCTTGCCAACCTTTCCAGCACCCTTGGGCAACAGTCTCCCCATGTCTCCAACTGCCTGTTTGGGCCTCCTGTCCTGCTGGCACTGGGTCATGCCTGGTGGACCCTCCCTGGAGGGGACCAGCGCCGCTGGCTGGGCCGGACATGCAGGATTTTCTGAGACTGGTGGAGGACGAAGACAGGATCCAGGGTGGGTGGCGGGACTCCTGGGCTGTGTTGAGCTGTTCCCTCGGGTGGGGGCTCTGGGTAGAGTGCAGTGTGGGCTCTCCCCCAGGAACCCCTGGCTCTTGAGGAAGCCTGGGCCTGGGCCTTGCTGGACCCCTTGCCTTTGCCACTGTCCCCTCCCCAGGGCTTTGCAGGCCTCTTGGTGTCCACTCTGACAGGGGCTGCTAATGGTTAAATGCAGTGGATTTCATTGGGGTTTTGGCTCAAGGTGAGACCTGCATTCCGGTCCTCGCTTGGCCCACATGCCGCATCCTAGCTCTGTACCTCCTTGAAACAGTTGGCCTGCTTCTGGGATGGGGTGGGGGTTCCCTTTCTCCAGGCTTTGGGTCATTCCATGCAGCTGCTGAACCAGAGTGAGGGCCGCAGGGACAAGCTGGACTTAGCGGCCCTGGATCTGTAGCCAGCTGGGTGACCTCAGGCCAGCCGACCCTCTCAGAGCCCAGGCTCACACGTGGGATGAGAGGGGACCCTTGCTGACCCCATCTCTGGCATGGTAATAAATCAGCATCCAGGAATCCAGGCCCCAAGTTGTTGGCACTTTTAGTGTTTCAGGAGGAGCCAGCAATTCTGATGTTTAAGTTAATTTCAAAAAACATTTTTAAAGTTGGCCACTAGTTTGCATTTTTCGAAATGCTGCTTAGACCTCAGGATAGCCACAGCGGCAGCCACTGTGCTGCTGCCTGCCAGGTTGCAGGCTCTGACGTGGGCCAGTGGACCCCAAGGCCCTGTGGGTTGGCAGTGCACAGGCGACTGTGCACTCCTGGTGTGGGTGCTGTCAGGCTCACCCATTCCTGGGCTGCCTCTAGAGGGGACATGCCATGGCCAGGAAGCTGCATGGCTGAGGGTCTCCAGTCGGCCATCCATGTTCCTCTTCTGCACACACACGTGGCACAGTGGTGACTTCCCGGTTAGGTGACGCTGCGCTGAGGGTAGGGACGCGGTCCTTGGTGACTGTCCCCCACCCATGCTGATGACCTGTAGGCGGAGGTTCAGGACAGGTCCCTTGGCTGCACTTGCCACTTACCTCCATGCTGACGCGCACTTTGCCCTTGGCCAGAACCTTGGAATACTTTTCTTTTTTTTACGTATTGTTTTATTGTGGCAAAGCTCACATAACATAAAATTTAGTGTTTTAAAGTGTACAGTTCAGGGGCATTTTGTACATTCACAGTGTTGTGCAACTGCCACCTCTGTCTAGTTTCAGAACTTTTCCATCACCCCAGGGGGAGACCCGTCCCCATGAGCGGTCCCTCCCCACCCCCTTCCCCCAGCCCCTGGCAACCACTAATCTACTTTCTGTCTGTATGGGTTTCCCTGTTCCGGACATTTCGTATTAATGGGATCATACATTATGTGGCCTTTTGTGTCTGGCTTCTGTCATATTTTCTTTTCACTTAATTTTTTTGTTGAGGTAACATTGGTTTATAACATTACATAAGTTCACCATGTACAACATGATATTTCTACCTCTGCACACCCTACAGTGTGCTCCCCTCCAAAAATCACCCACCATCTGGCAGTGTATTCCCTTTACCCATTTCACCCCCACCCCCACTCCTTCCCCTCTGGTAACCACCACTTTGTTCTCTGTACCTACCTACATGTTTGTTTTTATTTGGCTGGTCATTTATTTATTTTTGTTGTTGTTTGTTTTTTATATTTCACATACAAATGAACTCATATGGTATTTGTTTTTCTCCATCTGACTTATTTCACTCCCTCAGAGTCTATCCATGTTGTTGCAAATGGCAAAATTTCATTCCTTTTTATGGCTGAGTTGTATTCCATTGTATACATAGACCACATGTTTTTTAATTCATTCATGAGGGCACCTTAGGTTATTTCTGAATCTTGGCTATTGTGAATAATGCCACGATGACCATAGGGTGCATATTTTTTTTCCTTTTTTCTTTTTTTAATTGAAGTGTTGTTGACTTACAACATTGTGTTAGTTTCAGGTGAACAGTGATTCAGTTGTATTGCACATGTATTTTTGAATTAGTATTCTTTGGGTAAATACCTAGAAGTAGAATAGCTTGATTGTATGGTAGTTCTATTCTAAAATTTTTTAGGAACCTCCATTCTATTTTAGGAACTTCCATTCTGTTTTCCATAATGGCTGCACCATAATAACTGGGACTTTACATTCCCACCTGCAGTGCTCTCCACATGCTCTCGAACACTGCTCTTTTCCCCACATGCTCTCCAACACTGGCTATTTCTTGCCTTTTTGATAATAACCACCCTAACAGGTGTGAGGTGATATCTCATTGTGGTTTTGCGTTTCCCTAATAATTAAAAATGTTGAACATCGTTTCATGGCCTGGTGGTCATCGGTGTGTCTTCTCTGGAGAGATGGCCATCTACTCCCTTGCCCATTTTTAAAATTGGGTCGTTTTGTTATTGTATTTGTTGAGTTGTATGAGTTCTTTACACATTTTGGATATTAACTCTTTATCAGGTATATTGTTAGCAAATATTTTCTTCCATTTGGTGAGTTGTCTTTTTATTTTGTTGATGGTTTCCTTTGTTGCGTAGAAGCTTTTTAGTTTGATGCAGTCCCATTTGTTACCTTTTCCATTTTTTTTCCCCTTGCCTATCTAGAGACATATCTAGAAGCATATTGCTAAGACTGATGTCACAGAGCATACTGCCTATGTGTTCTTCTGGGAGTTTTATGGTTTCATGTCTTACATTCAAAACTCTAATCCATTTTGAGTTGACTTTTGTGTATAGTGTGAGATAGTGGTCTAGTTTGTTTGTTTCTTTCTTTGTTTTCCTTTCTTCCTTCCTTCCTTTTGTTTTTTTTTTTCAGTAAAGGTCCTGGAGATTGAACCCAGGACTTCATACATGCTAAGCACATCCTCTACCTCTGAGCTATACCCTCTCCCCTCAGGTTTCATTTTCTTGCATGTGGCTGTCCACTTTCCCCAGCATCATTTATTGGAGAGGCTATCCTTTCTCCATTGTATGTTCTTTGCTCTTTGTCATAAATTAATTATTCATACATTCAAGGGTTTAATTCTGGGCTCTCAGTTCTGTTCTGTTGACCTATGTGTCAGTTTTTCTGCCAGTAGCATGGTATGATGTTCTTGGGGTTCATCCACATGGTAACGTGGATCAGGGATTCCTTCCTTTTTATGGCTGAGTAGTATTCCATTGTATGGATGGACTAAGTTTGTTTATCCATTCATCAGTAGATGAACGCATGTGCTCTGTCCACTTTTTGGCATTTGCGACTCATGCTACTCTGAACGTGGGTGTACAAGTTTCTTTGAACACCTGAACTGTGTTCTTTTGGGTCTATACCTAGGAGTAGAAATGCTGGGTCGTGTGATAATTGTTTCACTTTTTGAGGAACCATGGGATCATCTTCCAAGAGCCAACTGGTGTTGCATACTACCCCTTGCCTATTCTCTGTTGCACCCCAGCTTGGGAGCTGGGGCTTTGTGCCCACTTAGGGTCCTCCACTGCCCCTCCCCACTTGCTCTCAGTTTTATTGGGCATCTTTTATTTTATGTTGTTGAGGTTTGTGTTGTTTGCATGCAGCTCAGTAACTATTAGGCTCAGCACTGGTTGGTCTTAGCTCAGTGTCTGGGAGCTCAGTGCCGGCTGGGATTCCTGCCCCGGTCCATCTGGAATATACCAAATATGTAACAAAGAAGTGAAGGCCCCAGGATGTTGCACTACATGCCCAAGCTGGGCTGGACTGGGAACCTCTTTGTGCTCACCTAACTGCACGCCCTGGGAGGTGCGCCCCTGCTAGTGAGTTCCCCGCCTGGCTGTACCTTCTGTCCACAGTCTGCTCCCCATCCTGACAGCTCAGCCTGCTAGTGTGGAAACCCACCTGGAAAACAGCAGCCATATGCCTCCTGTGGGTGGCCTGTGCTGCCTCCTCCCCTCACACCCAGGCCCACCCAGAGGCAGCGGAGTGGCTGTGCTTACCAGGGCCCACACAGCCTCCCCACTGGCCCGCAGCATGACACCAGGCAGGCCACACACACCCAGGAAGACTGTGAGAAGCAAGGGGTCCAGGGTGCCCCAGGAATCATATTGACTCCATTTCTAGGATGATGGCGTAGTGTGTGTGTAGAGATTAGGGGGCACCCCCAGTAGGGTCTGGGCAGCCTCACAGTTTGGACTTGGAACATGTTTGCAGCAAAACCATTGCTCTGTGAGCAAACAGGAATAGCCTCCCATCCACTAGTCATGTGACTGCTGGTGAGTCTGTACCAGGCTTCCGGAGGTGTCAGGTATTCCTTGGCTTCTGGCCACACCCTTCCAGTCTCCATCTTCTGTTTCCACATCTCCTTCTCCTCAGTCTCTGTGTCCTTTCCTCTTATAAGGACATAGGTCATTGGATTAGGTCGCATCCCACTCCAGTATGACCTCATCTTAACTTGATGACATCTGCAAAGATCCTGTTTTCAAACAAGGTCACATTCTGGGTGCAGGGGTTAGGACTTAGACATCTGTTTTTAGGGGACACAGTTCAACCCGCAACAGAAGACTAGTAATATGTGAATGTGGCTTAAAGATCACCATAATGAAGGCCCCGCACCCAGCGCGGGGCCACGACTTTCCCCTCGATCGCCCGTGGTCCTCCTGGGACACGCCTGCTCTCCCTCTTTGCCAGGCCTCTCTGTGCCCCTGCGTCACACCTTTGCTTTGATCATATCCAGGGTAAAGCACTGTTTGCGTGTGCGGATGGACCCCCAGGGCTGGCGTTTCTCTGAGTTGGCCTTAGCTGAGGGGTGAGCCCACGCCGCTCAGCGTCATATTATGTTCCACAGTCGAGTTTGCCGTAGTTGGTATTCCTTCCTGCTGTCGTTTCCGGGTTGCTGCTGTCTGGAGCTGCACCCGCATTCTTGTACTCATGGTCTGGGGCACGTGTGCAGCTGTGTGAAAGGGCTGGGGGGCTGTTGCTGAAGGGAGAGGACACTAAGGGCTGGGCCCCCATGCTGTCCTGTAGGTGGGGAGAAGCCTTGGGGCTCTCAGCCTCCTCTGGGGAGTCTGCTGTGTGCCCAGCCTCCTGGGTCCCGTAGTCCCAGGAGCGGGACCTGGGTCTGAGGATCACTGTTGAAGGTGGTGCTGGCACGTGGCTCCTGCAGAGCTGGGGGCAGGGGTGCGGGGGCAGGGCCTAGGCGCTGGGGGAGGCCGCTAGTAAGGGTCAGAGGGCCCAGCGAGGAGAGACGCTCTAGGACCTACCTGCTCAGGTGGTCAGTGTGGCAGACTCTGCTGCTCCCTGCAGAGAGGACTGGGGGGCTGTTGAGTTGATTTGGGGACCCAAGCAGGAGGCTCCTGCATTTGTGGGGCCAGAAGTGGTAAGGCTTCGATAGAGGAGGTGGGAGAAGGTGGCGGCTGGGAGTGGGCGGGCCTGGTGTTGGTGTGGATGTGGGAGCCAGATAGAGGGGTGTCTCTGAGTGGTGCAGTCCCAGGTGGGAGGGTGTGCACACAGGAGTGTGTGGTTGAGTGTGTGTGCATGTGTGTGCATTCAGTACTGGGTGTGTGTGAACACATCTGTGTGAGTGTGTGTGTGCCCAGACGTGCACATGTGCCTCTGTGCACACACGTGTGAACGAAATGAGTGTGTATCTTGCCTGTGATGTCTGTACAGCCTCTGTGAGGATGGCGGGCACTGGGTTGTAAGTCATAAATTTGGGGGGCCTGGAGGGAATCCTGAGAAGCATGAGATGGGGGCTGAGAAGAGGCTGCTCAATTTGAGTGTTGGGGTCCAAGTAGACTTCAGTCAGGAGCCAAGAGGAGGATTCCTTCCCCTTAAGGGCCTCTGGGCGGTGGCCCTTGGGGTCAAATGCAGCCCTGTCTAGTCTTCTTGATAGACTGTGAAGAGGGTCGGGGTTGCAGCCCCATGCGGCACGCAGGGCCGGGTGCACTGCACACTGGCAGAGCTGAATGGCCAGGCCTTCCCCTCCTCATCAACAGCTCCCATTTGACCCCAGGTGGCTTGGAGGCCTGTGGATACTACTTTTGTCCTACTAGGCCCGGGGGAGGAGGCAAGGCTATGTTGGGCCAGGGAGCAGATTGGGGCTTCTGGCTGAGGCGGGGCTTCTTAGAGGAAGGGGCTTGGCCTGCGACCCTCCAGGTCAGGGCGCAGCTGTTCCCCGAGCCGGAGGGAGCATGGGCCGACGGAGGGGCTAGTACAGACAGAGGCTCTGAGGGGAGAGGGACTTGGACATCTCAGGGAGCAGGAAGAAGACCCAGGTGGCGGGACAGGGAGCAGGGGAGAAGATGGCACCGCACGCCAGCCTCGTGACAGGGTCGGGTTTGATTTTCATTCATTCATTTATTTATTTATTTATTGTGCGATGAATTTCACGTAACGTAAAATTAACCATTTATAGTGAACAATTGAGCAGCATTTAGTACATTCACAATGTTGTACAACCACCACCACTATCTGGTTCTGAAATACTTCCATCACCCCCAAGTGGAAACCGCATGGCCAGGAGCACTCACTCCCCCCTCCCCTTCCCCCAGCCCCTGGCAAACATTAATCTGCTTTCTGTCTCTGGATTTGGCTGTTCTGGGCATTTCCTGTAAATGGAATCATATGACATGTGGCCTTTTGTGTCTGGCCATTTTCACTCAGCATGATGTTTTCGAGGTTCAGCCACGCTGTAGCTGAGTAGTGGTCCATTGTGTGGATGGACCATGTTTTGTTTATCCATTATCCTGTAGATGGACACTTGAGTTGTTTCCACCTTTTGGCTGCTGTGAACACACGTGTGCAAATGTCCATGTGGACATAGGTCTAAGTTCTGTTGGGGTGTGTACCGAGGAGTAGAACCACTATGTCCTCTGGTCATTCTTTTTAACTTGCTCAGGAACCGCCAAACTGTGGTCATGTTTGATTTTAAATAGGAAGGCAACCTACTGGTGTGTTTAAAACAGGAGCGTGACACAGTTTGAACTTAATTAAAGAAGGAGAGAAGGGAGTTCCTGAGAGCAGTATGTGGACAGGGCTTTGGGCAGGGGGTCGGGGAGGAGATTGTGCGGGCATCCTGTTGCAGGTTGACACAGGCTGGGACCGGGGAGGCAGCCGCCCAAGGGTCACTGGAGGTCAAGCTGCTGGGACTTGCTCACAGAAGCAACATGGGGGAGGGGGAGAGGGAGGAAGCCGTGGAGACTCCAGGATGCTCACCGACTGTCCCTCGACCTCCTCGGCACTGCGCTCAGTCTCTCTCCACCCTGGCCCCTCCACCTCTCTGGCCTGACCTTCTCATGGTCTCCCTGCTATGCCTGTCTGCCCAGCCACCCATGCCATCATCCGTCTCATCCCCACAAGCCCTTGGTGTTCGCTTTCCGCAGCCCCGGGCTGGTGACAGTTCCTTCATGGCGAGGCCCATCCTGGAATGTGTCCACCGGACACCTACAGTTCCGTCCACTGGTCTACCCCACCAGCCCGAGAACCTCATCTGCAGACAGTGAGGCGGCCATCAGGCTGACCCGTTCTGTCCCCATGCCTGGAGCAGGTGCCACTTAGGGGCCTGCTGGGCCTGGGGGCTTTTAGGGGCTCAGGCAGGGCTGTCAAAATGTCCAAGGGGCACAGGGTGGACCTGGGCAGACCCAGGATCCTGCCTCCCAGACTGGAAAACGGCGTGTGGTGTTATTATGTAATGCCATAGTTCGGCTATGTCTAAAAAAATGGAGCATAAAAGCTATTTTGGGCCCACGGTAATGAGGGCATCTCGCTTTTGTCTTATTTTCCTGTGGCCCCTGCCATCCTGGGGGGAGGCAGCATTGAAGGAGTGGCTTGTGAGAGGCGGTTTCAACCCAGAACCTGAGTTCTGAGTGGATGCTGTTTTCAAAAGTTATTAGTTTGGCATCGGCTCAAAGCAGATGCTGGCAGAGTGCCCTGCGGTGCCTGGGATCTTGGAGGCTGCCAGGTGCTGACCCCCACGGTGTGAAGAAGGCCCCGCTCCCTGCTGCCTTTGGGACCCCTCTTCCCCAGAGCAGGTCAGGCACCTGTCAGAAACTCAGTCTGATGTTTTTAAGGCGGGCTAGGCAGAGGAAGACATGGGACCCATTACAGCAGTAGCAGCCGAATCCAGCCCTGTCTCCCTGCTCGGCTGAGGGGCTTCGGGATGCAGCCCTGGTTTCCACTGGATGGCATCCCAGCCAGTGGTTTATGTTATCCAGTTGGTGATGGATTTAAAATTAAACTGCAGAGGGTCCATTCCTGCCACTCCAAACAGAGACGTGCCCTGTGTGTTCCAGAAGCGGTGTGTGCACTGAGGGGAATGTTCAGATTCAAGATTGAGACACTGAGTTTCAGAGTCCTCTGTCTCTCCCCATGTCCAACACACACGCACGTATAGGACCTCAGGCCTGTCTCAGTGTCCTGGGGCTGCCCTAACAAATGACCGCAAACTGGGTGACTTAACAACAGAAATGTATTCTCTCACGATTCCAGAGGCCAGAAGTCTCAAGCAAGGGGTGGGCAGGGCCGTGCTTTCCCTCTGGAGGCTCTAGGGGAGGATCCTTTCTTGCCTCTTCCAGCTTCTGGGGGCTCCAGTGTTCCTTGGATGGTGGCTGCATCACCCTAGTCTCTGCCTCCGTCTCCACACGGTCTTCTCCCTGTGTGTCTGTGTTGCTTCTCATCTTATAAAGACCAGTTATAAGGCCCACCCTCCTCCAGTATGACCTTGCTTTAACTAATGACATCTGCAAAGACTCTGTCTCCCAATAAGGTCACATTCCCAGGTACCAGGGTTTAGGATGTGGATGTCTACTTTAGAGGGACACAATTCAGCCCACAATAGACCCTCTACCAGGCAGGTCCACCGGCCCTCACTCAGGCCCCCAGCTCCCTGAGAGGTGCAGTGACGTACCCTGCCTTACACTCAAGCACATGGGGGCACCTGGGTCACATGGGGCAAGGGGCTTAGCCAGGTGTGGCTTTAGTGTTGGACACAGAACCGTGGGTTTTGTGGATGAGCACTGTGGGCCCATGGTGTCCCTGAGTAGCCTCGTCTCATCCCAGATGCCACGTAGTCCTTCCCTGTGAGAATCATTCTGACCCCTCCACCGCCCTGCCAGGGAGGCACTCCTAGCCCCTTGTTGCAGATGAGAAAACTGAGGTCAAGAGATTACAGATCTGTCTGTGGTTCCTTGGTTGGAGAGCAGCAGTCCAGGGGTTTGGAGGGGATAGGGAGGGCACAGACACAGGCTGTCAGCCTCATACCAGTGGTGTCCCTCAAACATGTAACTCCAAGTCCCAACTCATGAAACATGTGACTGTGACCTTTAGAAAAAGGGTCTCTGGAGGTATGACTCAAAGATCTTGAGATGAGGTCATCCTGGAGTAGTGGGCCCTGAATCCAGGGACCGGTGTCCTTTTAAGGAAGCCAGGTGAGGATGGAGGCAGAGACTGGAGTCATGTAGCCATAAGCCAAGAAACACCAGGATTACCAGCAGCTACCAGTGTTTAAATTGAGGTGAAATTCACGTAATGTAAAATTCACCATTTTAAGTGAGTCATTTCAGTGGCATTTAGTGCATTCATTCACAGTGTTGGGTAACTATCATGTCTGTCTAGTTCCAGAACGTTTTTCTCACCCCAAAGGGAAACCCCATCCCCATTAACAGTCACTCCCCACACCCCTCTTGTAGCACCTGGTAACTTCTAATCTGCTTTCTGTCTTTATGGATTTGCCTGTTCTGGACATTTCATAGAAATTGATCGTATACTTTGTGGCCTTTTGTTTCTGGCTTCTTTCACTCAGCCTGATGTTTTCCAGGTTCATCCATGTCATAGTGTGTGTCAGTGCTGCATTCCCTTTTATGACTGAGTAATATTCCATCGTATGGCCAGATCACATTTGATTTATCCCTTCATCTGTTTTGTTGTTTCCACCTTCTGGCAGTTGTGAGCAGTCCATCTGTGGTTTGTAAATGTATTTACATCTGACCTTCCGTCTCCCCACTTCCATCTCTGTCTGCCCAGCGTTCCTGCCCCTGGAGCAGTGCTCAGGAGTGAGGGGCAGATGAGAGGGTCCCTGGGAAGTCGAGGTCGGCAGGTGCAGAGCTGGATCTGGCCGTGGGGCTGTTCAACCTCTGGGGACATGTGGCACCACCACCCTGCGGTTTAAAGTGTCAGAAGTTCATGGCTGTGGTGGGTTCAGGGCAGTGTTCCCAGCCGTGGGCTTGGTGCCTGCTCGACAGAGGACCTCCTGGGGAGCTCTGGAAGGCCAGGGGCCTGTGCTCATCTGTTTGGTGTTTCTTGCCTTAGGGCCCTTTGTCTGGGGGCAGGGGGTACCTAGGAGAGCTGTGTGCCCTGTATGGTCAGAGTGGCCTGTGAACCAGAATGGTGCGGGGCCCTGATGGATTGAAAAGGTCCCCACTTCACCTCTGACCCCTCAGAGACCCTGGTGCACTCAGAGCCCCGAGAAGGCAGGATGTGAGTTAGTGCATCAAGGGTGATGGCATCCAGCGCCACTCGGAGGGAAGCATGGCAGGCACGTGAGTGCCCTGGCGGCATCCTCAGGGCCCTATTGTCCACTTTGCAGATTGAGAGGCCAAGATGACAGAGCAGTGACAGCTGTTAGGTCTTGGATTGGGGTGGGACTATGTGGCGTGTTGTTCTTTGTGCTTGCTGGAGTTCACTGTCATTTTCAAATTAAAAGAAAGAGAAGTAAGAGGATACCATCTGTGTGTGGGGCAGGGGGTCGGGGCCCCCCACCCAGCCTCAGCTTACCCTGGGAAGGGGAGATGGCTGCCCCTGTCATGGCTTGGGCCATCTGTGGGTATAAGTGTCATGAGGCTGCTGTGACAGGTACCACAGACTGGGGATTAACATCAGAAGTTTATTCATTCGCAGTTCTGGAGGCCAGAAGTCTGAAATCAAGGTATGGGCAGAGTCATGGCTCCCTCTGAAGGTCGGGAGGGGGAGCCTTCCTTGCTTCTTCCAGCTTCTGGTGGCTCCCACATTCCTTAGTTTGTGACTGCATCACCCTAGTCTCTGCCACATCTCCACATGGCCTTCTCCCTGTGTGTGTCTCCTTTTCTGTCTCTTGTAAGTACACTTGTCATTGGATTTAGGGCCCACCTGAATAATGCAGGAAGATTTCTTCATCCCAAGATACTTACCTTAATTATATCTGTAAAGACCCTTTTTCCAAATAAGGTCAAAGTCATAGGTTTCTGGGGTGAGGATGTGGGCGTAGGTTTTTAGGGACACAAGTGAACCCACTGCTTGTACCTGACCCGCATCAACTGCTTGGGTGGCACCCGGTGGGGTGTGGGAAGGTGCTCTTTTGGCTGTCACCGTCTTCGTTGCCATTGTCAGGAAGGGCTTCTGAACCTTTCACCCACCCAATACCACCTATGTCACCTTAGCACGCCTGCCCTGTCCCACCCACCTCTCATGCCCTTTTAGGGGCCCTGCCCAGAGCTAGGGGTGCATCTCTGCATCCCCTAAGTCCACCAGGGCAGACAGACATCTGTGACCCACTGTCCACATGTGAGATCACACTCCCACAACTCCCCTCCTTGGCCTAAGTAGGGCGGAACCTCCTCTCTGACCTCTGGAGGTGACTTGGAGGAGCCTCCCCTTCCCCAGCTCCATGCAGATGGGGCATCCCTCCCCAGAGCCTCCAGGGAACCCCTCATCCTCACAGAACTCCCATTGCACTGGCCTGTTTTCAGGTTCACATCAGTCTCTGTCCTGTAGAGGATGAACCTGGAGTGTTCGGTCCCAGCCTTGAGCCAGGTGGCCTTGGGCACCCTGGTTATGTGGTCTGCTGTGGCCCTGCCTTTGACCTGGAGAATTTCTCTCCTGTCCTATGGGGCATTTCTGGGGCTGCCGGTCTCCCTGTCCCCTGCCATGCCCCCTGCACACTCCTGCTCCTGTTCCCACTTAGGGATGTCCCTGGAAAGGGGGTGGCCCAGCCTTATCTTGGGTTCACTTGTACCTGTACGGACCAACCAGAGACATTCCAGAAATCCCAACAAAGGGCAGGTTCCCCCGTCCACCTCCAGCGCATCCTCTGCTCTTCTCCGGAGGCGAGGCCCTGGCCTGACCCTGCAGCACAGCTCAGGCTCCCTCCTCTGCTTATTGGTGGTGCAGGAACATCTTTGTGCATAAATCTGCCTTTTGGACGAGCTCCCTCAGGAGAGCTTTCCAGAAGTGGGATTACAGGTCAGAGGGCAGGAACATTGTTCAGGTTCCCAACGGATGCTGCCAAATGGCCCTGCAAATGCTGCCGCCACCTGCCTCTCAGGTCTGGGTCATTTCCTCTGTGGCTGACGTGTGCTGCGACCATGGAGGAAACAGAGGGGATAGCACTGCCTGGGGGCCCAGGGGCTGCTGGAGCCGGCTTGGACTTGGGCTTTGAGGTGTTGCCACCATGGGACGGTTCTTAGTGTGGGACTCGAGGTGACACAGGATTGGGTGACTGGGAAAGGTTGAAGAGAGTCTCCCCAAATTCATGCTTAACCAGAACCTACAAATGGGACCTCATTTGAAAACAGGGTCTCTGCAGATCTCACCAAGTCAGCGTGAGGTCATCTAGGAATAGGGTGGGCCCTAAATCCAGTGACCAGGGTCCTGACAGGAAGAGAAAACAGAGTCACACAGGGAGAGGGCTGTGAAGATGGAGGCAGAGATCAGGGGTAACGTCTACAAGCCCAGAAGCACTGTGGACTGCCGGCAGCCACCAGAAGCCAAGAGAAAGGCCTGGGGCAGATTCTCCCGAGAGAATCCAGGAGGGCCCGATCCTGCACACACCTGGATTTCAGACTTCTGGCCTCCAGAACGGTTAGGGAATAAATTCCTGTGGGTTTTTTAAAAAAATTTTTTTATGGAGGTACTGAGGATTTAACCTAGGACCTCGTGCATGCTAAGCATGCATTCTACCACTGATCTATACCCCCCACTTCAAATTCCTATTTTTTAAGCCACCCAGTTTGTGGCAGCCCCAGGACACTTGTATAGTGCCCAAGAAGGGGGTGGACCTAGAGGGCCTCTGGGGTCAGGGTTCCTGCTCCCGCGAAAGCACCGCTCCCGCTGTGCCCTGCCACCCAGCAAGGCTGCTGGGGTCAGGAGTGTGCATTGTCCTGACCACCCCCCCCCCTTTTTTTTTTGCTAGGCAAGTAACTTTATTAACCTTGTTCCAGACTTTATTCCCAGGCTTGTTCAGCTTAATTAGCTGCACAGAATGAATTGTGGATAGGCAAAACCCGGAAAGAGCTGCAGTGTCCAAGGGGTTTGGACTTAAAAATATCAGAGATCTAGATCTCAGCTCCAGAAATCAAGTAATGCTAGAATGCAGTCATAATATACACGAGCAGCTCCGAGTAACTGCTTCAAGCCTGATCTGTTTCGTAGTTTACTGTATTCTGTTTGCCTCACTCTTGGAAGCCCCACTGGCCTGGAGCTCCCCAGCCCCAGGACCTCCCCCAGAGCCTCCTGCTGGGCTCAGGCCAAGCAGCCCCCGTGGAGGCTGGGAGAGCTTCCAGAGATCAAAGGTGAAGCCAGGTGCCCTGGGCCATTCAGACAGGGCCTCCCCATGTGCTGGGCTAGGCTGCCTGCCTAGGGGATGCTCGGCCTCGCTGCAGGAACCTGGTGCTCAGGCAAATAGGATTGGGCTGACAGGCCATCTCATGCCCATGGGACATTCGGCCTCCTTTCTCATGGACTCCGAGATGTCGGATCAGGTGGGTGGCGTCTCTGGTCAGTCCTGCTGGTAGCACTGGACTTGGCCTTTGGGCCGCATGTGGACCTGCGAAGCATGGCTCCCCTGCTTCTCACTTGAGGCCCCTCCTGCCTCTCCTGGCCTGCTGCACACAGCCCCCTGTGGTCCAGATGGTGATGTGCTATAGCCCTGCAGTCAGTGGCTACAGGGGGCTGGGGGCAGTCACACTGTTAAGGCCTCTGCTCCCTGGCTCCTGCCCCAGCCTCCTGGGATGTGGTGCCCAGATGCAGGCCAGAGGGAGGTGTGCAGTCAGGACCGAGCTCTGTGCCCAAGAGACCCTGCATCCCCTTTGCTCCACCCAGTGCAGCCCCAGGACCTTGGGGTGGGGTTGGCCTGGGGTCATGGAGGCATGCCTTCAGGACCTTTCTGGGTGGCATGTCTTAGGCGCGAGCCCTTCTGTGGCCCCCAGTGTGCTGAGACCCTCTACCTGATGAGTCCCCTGTGGTATCACCAGCCCCTGGGTCTCCAGCTGGACATTCACTGCCCCCTGTGCTGTCCTAGTCTGGGCACCAGTGTTGCCCTCCCGCCTACTCTACAGTGACTGCCCATCAGCTGGCCTGGACTTGTCCTTCCTCTCTTCTTGGGCCTGCACTTCTGCCCCTGCTGTTCCCTCTCCCTGGACCCTTACTCCCTCATTCTTCACACTGGCCTATCGACTGGAGGATTCTCATCATTGACCTTCCCCAACCACACAATCTCAGGGTCCCCAAGCTTGACTCTAAGTGGCCCTGCCTTCTTTCTGAGTCCCCATGGAGTCTGCTCGTCAGCAGTTAATTTCCTGGGGCTGCTGTAGCCAAATACCTTAAACTGGGAGGCTGAAGACAACAGAAATTTATCCCCTCATAGTTCTGGAGACTAGAAGTCTGAGATCAAGGTGTGGGCAGAGTTGGATCCTTCCGGGAGGCTCCGAGGGGGAATCCATCCCAGGCTTCTCTCCAGGCTCTGGTGGCTACTTTTAACCCTTGAGTTTCCTTGGTTGGAGCTGCATCACTCCAGTCACTGCCTCCACCTCCATGTGGCCTCCTCTCTGTCTGTCTCTGTGTTGTCTTCTTACAAGGATGCCAGTCATTGGATTTAGGGATCTCCCTAAAGCCAGGATGACCTCACCTCAAGAGCTTTAACTAATCACAACTGCGAAAACTGTTTTCAAACAAGACCACATTCTGAGGTTCCGGGTGTGTATGTACTTTGGGGGACACTCTCCGGGTGGGAATCTGGAACAGAGCTGATTCACCCTGGGCTATTTCTGCTCTGTCGTGCTGCCTTGCAAGTACTCCCACCCGGCCCCCAGCTCGTGACCCTGGTGAACAGGCACATTGCTTTATATTTGGGCAGCTGATTTTCTGGAAACGCCAACCATGATTTTCCCCCTATCATGTCTCTGCTGCCAGTAGCCCTGGGGCAGCGCGCACTGCTGGTCAGCCCTGCCTCACTGACTCTGGGTCAGGCCCAGAGAAGGCCCCTCCTCACAGGCCACCCCACCCTGTACCCTGAGGGCTCCTGCCAGGAGAATCCTGGGGTCCCTGGGCTTTGCCTAGGCCTGGCTAGCTGTGGGTTAGGGTAGGCTAACCTGGAGGGCTCAGACTGTGGGACCAGTTTTGGGCTTCCTGATTCCAGATACAACTGTCGATGGTCACTTCCTCAGGATGGGAGCTGGTCCCTGAGGCGCCCACAGTGTCCGGGCAAGTAGGGCCCCAGCTGTCAGGGCATGCTGGCCCCCACTAGACAGACACGGGCTGGCTACTTCAACGTGAGAGGGTGCTGCAGACTGAATTGTGTCCCCTGGATTCCTGTGTGGAGGCTCTAACCTCCAGTGTGACCGTATGTGGAGATGGGGCCTGCGAGAGGTGACTAAGATGAAATGAGGTTGTAAGGGTGGGTTCCTGATCCGATAGGACTGGTGTCCTTACAAGAGGAAAAGAGAGAGACATTTCTCATTTTGCCCACCCCGAGGAAAGGCCATGTGAGGACATTGGGTAAGGCAGCCTTCTGTAGACCAGCAAGAGGGCTCTCACCAGAGACAGCGCCGACACCCTGATCTCGACTCCGGCACCCTGACCTCGACTCCAGCCTCCTGAACTGTGAGAAATACTCGCCTGCTGTTTAAGCCACCCAGTCTGTGGTATTTCATTACGATGGCCCGAGCTAACTCAGAGGGTTATTTTTGAAGTAAGGGGTCAGGGAAGGCTTCTCAAGGATGTGATGTTTGGGCTGAAACCCAAAGGATGAGAAGGAGCACCGTGGAAGGTTCCAGAAAAGAAGTGGGTGCAAGGACCCCGGGGCAGAAGGCAGGGGAGGGTCTCGTGGGCCGCCGGTGAGTTGGGGTCTGCTAGGGAAAAAGTCTGGATTGTAACCGAGGCCCTTTCCCATTTCCAGGTGACCTCAGGGCAAGCCTATCATCCCCTAGGGCCTCAGTTTCCCCACTTGTAAAACAGAGATGAACCCGTGTCTCCCCCTCCCAGGGCGGCTTCAAGGCCCCACCTAGAGTGGGCGCCCGGCTGGCGGCCAGGCCCGGAGTCTCATTCTCGGGGAGAGAGGCCCCACGAGCCAGCTGTGCTTCACTCAGACCCCAAGGGACCCTTCCTACATCCCAGCCGGAACGGCTGTGCTCAGCAGCCGCCACCAACAGGGGAAACAAAACGTGCTCACAGTGGACCTTCTGATTCAGCCGGGGTTGGGGATTTGGCAGCAGCCACAGAGCCTGATTAAAGGCATTCCGAGGCATGCTCGGTGTTTGTGTATCTGGTTCTGTATTTACACTTTGGGAACGAGTGAGGAGGCAGCTGGGGAGTGTCTTAGTCGGCCAGGGGGCCGGGGGCTGGGGTGACTAAGCCTGAAATCTGCGCTCGGCCACATGCCTGTGACGCTTTCATTCATTCCCAAATTCATTCATTATTCCTTCCTGTGCTCGGCAGATGTGTAATGAGAAACTCCAGTGTACCAGGCACGCTTTGGTGGGGGCAGCCTGCCTCTCCTCATAGTGGGGCCCTCAGTCAGCATGGGGGCCAGTGGTGAGATGCAACTGGGCAGCAACAGAGTTGATAACAGTTAATTAAAAACATACCAAAGACCTGAATGTTAGAGCTCAATCTAAAAAATTCCTAGAAGGAAGCATAGGTGTAAATCTTCGCAGCCTTGGATTAGGTGATGGATTTTTAGCTATGACACTAAACGCACACGCAAAGAAAAATAGATTAATTGCACCCTGTCAACATTAGAAACTTCTGTGTATCAAAAGACTGTCAAGAACATGAAAAGACCATAGAAAATATTTGCAAACCACAAAGCTGATAAGGGATTAATAGGATCCAGAGTATCTAAAGAACTCTTACAACTCAACACGAAAAAGACATGCAGCCCAATTTTTCAAAAAGGCAGAGGACTTGAATAGACATCTCTCCACAGAAGACAGGCAAAAGGCCAATAAGCACATGAGAACTTGCTCAACATCTCTAGTCACCAGTGGAATGCAGATCGGAACCGCAGTAAGAAACCACCTCGCCCCCGTCAGGATGGTTACTATCAAAAAACAACAGACGCTAACAAGTGTTGATGAGGATGTGGAGAAATTGAAACCCTCATGCACTGCTGGTCGGAATGTAAAATGGAGTGGTCGCTGTGGAAAACAGTCTGGCAGCTCCTCAATAAGATAAATATGGAATTACCATATGATCCAGCAGTTCCGTTTGTAGGTATGTACCTGAGAGATTTGAAAACAGGGACTCACGCATTTACTTGTCCACGTATGTGCATAGCAGCACCAGTCACCATCACCAAAAGGTGGGAATTGACATGTCCATCAATAGATGAATGGGTAAACAAAATATGGTCCATCCATACAATGGAAGATTACTCAGCGATAAAAAGGAACCAAGCCCTGACACATGCTACGATGTGGATGAACTCTAAAAACATCAGGTTGAGTGAAAGAAGCCAGACACAAAGGGCCACTTATTATATGATTCCATTTATATGAAATGTCCAGAACAGGCAAATCCATAGAGACAAAAAGCAGGTTTGTGGCCGCAGGAGCTGTGAGGGTAATGGGGAGGGACTGCTAGTGAGCACTGGGTCCTTTGGGGTGATGGTTGCTAGCTCCTAGAAAGTGAGGCCTGGGAGGGGTTGGCGGGTGAGGGACTTGCAGATCTTTTCAGGAGCTCTCCAGGGCTCCCTCTATGGGCTTCTGCAGCTGCCTGGACACTTAGAGAACCTGACGAAGCCCTAGCCCCTCCCTCCTAGGGGACAACCCCCAAAGGTGGCCCATTCAAGGGCCCCATTGCCATTGGCAGCCTCCTGAGGACTCCACCTAGGTGAGCCCTGAGGAGCAGGACTTTGGGCCAGGTTGTGCGAATCCCTTGGGGTCCTGGTCAGCACTCAGGTCCCAAAAGGATCATGTACTCAAGATGAGATTTGCTCTCCACCTCCGTCTCGTGGGTGATTCTTTGCCTGTGCACTTGGGGAGCTGTCTCTTCTTCCTTGGGCCTCAGCTTCCCCAAAGGTAGGAGTGGGCAGTTCCATGTGGGCACAGGAGAAACATGGTTCTTGCCTGGGATTCTGAGTGCACCGAGCAGTTGTTCCTGTGTTCACATGTTCCTCTGTTGTCTGGTCGCTCAGTTCCTACGTGGGTGCCAAGCTTCTCCATTGTGCCAGGGTCCTTGTGGGGCAGACAGTCTGATGGGAGGAGATAGACCTCGGTCAGGTGGTTTTGGGTAGTGATATGGAGGAGGTAATCCTGTGGGGGTGAGGAGGTGCAGTGTTGGGCTGGCCCAGTGGGAAGATTCTGCCTTCTGGAGGAGGGAGTGCCAGTGCAAAGGCCCTGAGGCAGCTACCTCAGCTGGTGGAGTGCAGTGCCTGGGGGAGAGCAGAGGGCCAGACAATGCAGACCTTCATGGTGAGAGCAGGAAACAGTTCTGCTCAGAGTACCTGGCTCCTCTCTGGCCCTCTGTAGTGTGGCCCCCATGCCTGCTCTGGCTTTGCAGGACAGAGCTCAGCCTTCAGCTCGTCCCCTCCCCTTAATCTCATTAGAAGGCTGGCCAGTTGCCATGATGATTGCTGATGGGCCTGACTAAGGCCAGCTCCTAGAGAGCGAGGCCTGGGAGGGGTTGGCAGGTGGGGGTGGGTTGCTGCATCTTGTGGAGGGTCCTAGAGGACTGTGGGCTGCCCTGGAGAAGTGACTGCATCTGCCGTGCTACGCCTTTCCAGGGCCACTCCCTGACCTTGTGGCCTTCACTCCTCCCAACCCCTTGGATGCTGTCTGGATAGGGGGATGTGCTCAACAGGAACGTGGGCACGGACAGAGGCTGGGAAGGCATGCTGTACTGGGTAACCCCATCTCTGTGGGGTCCTGCCAGCAAGGGGGTTGGGGGAGGTTGAAGAAGCCACCCATTTACACAGGGTTCTGTCGGGGAAATGGATGTGGGGTGGGGACAGGGAAAAAGGACTTTGTGCAGGGGTGTATGGTCCTGGAACAGGCTGTGTCAGGTTTTTGGGGGGGGGAGACCCTGCCTGGAAATGAGGGGCCCAGGGCTACTTCAGGGCCTGAAGTGGCCTTTTACAGTGAGACTTGTGCTGGGCCCCTTCTTGGCAGAGCTGACGTGGTTGGGTTGATGCTGTGACTGTGAACTCCCAGAGGAGTGCTCTCATCTACCATGTGATGTGGCCTTTCTGACACTCTGCGGTCCCAGCCACCTGCTGGTCCACGGGGTTATGCAGGAGTCAAGTTCCAGAAGTGGACTCCATGTCCTACTTGGCCACTTCTGAGCTGTGTGGCCCTGGGCAATTCCCTTGCCTGCTGGGCCTCAGTTTTCCCATCTAGAAAGTGGAGTGCACTGGTCACCCCTCAAAGGGCCTGTCTTGGAGCAAATTGTGTCCCCTCAAAAATATGTTTTGGAATCTGGGGCTGTGACCTTACTTTGCAGCTGTAATTAAGGATCTCAGGTTGAGATGATTCTGGATTAGGATGGGCTGTGACTCCAGGGGCAGGTATTATTAGAGAAAAGAGAGGGAGAGTGCAGACACAGACACAGAAGGGAAGGCCGTGTGGAGATGGAGGCAGAGATGGAACAATGTAGCCTTAAGCCGAGGGGCTCCTGGAGCCCCCTGAAGCTGCGAGAGGCCTGGGCCAGAATCTCCCTCAGAGCCTCCAGAAGAAACCACCCCTGCCCGTGCCTTGATCTTGGACTTCTACCTCTTGAACTATGAGAGAGTAAATTCCTTTGTTTTAAGCCACCCAGTTGTGGTAATTTGTTACAATAGCATCAGGACACTTAGGACAGGGCAGTTGTGCTGCTTAAATGTTAAACGTGCTGAGACTTGGGAAGAGCTCTGTGCCCCATGGCAGGGCCTCCGGTGCCATCGGTAATGTTTGAGGTTGGGGGACACTGAGCACAGGGTGGCTAAGGTCTCCGCTGTGCTTCCTGGTCCTACGTTGTGGCCCCGTCAGCCTCAACTCTGAAACACCTGTGACCCCTAGGGTGTGGTGCCACTTGGTTGGTTGGTTCACACCCCAGAGCAAGAGGGTTTGAGAGGCATGAACTGCACTGTTACTGGAAGGGTCTGGGGCTGCAGGATGCCGATGGGAGGTGAGGTCAGACATGCAGCAGCACTTACTAGGGGCCCAGCGTGGCCACATGGTGGGCTGGCACCAGACACATTGTGACCAGCAGACCGTGAGTCTTGGGTGCCTGCCACCTGCTGGGGGACAGGATGGGGACAGTGGACAAGATCATGAGCCACACACTTCTGATGGGACGAACGGGATTAGACAAACCCAAAGAGGCATATGCAGAGGGTCTGGGTCAGTCAGAGGTGCTCTACTGCTGTCGTTCTCTTAATTTTGACCCAATAGAGGAAGAGGGCTGCTTTTGAGGAGCTCGCTGTACCATCTTTACAGGGTTCTTTTTGTGTGTGTGTACATCTAAGACTCACAATAAAAACTTTTATTAAAAAAAAAAAGCCAGAGGCCAATGTGATGGTGACTTGGGGGCTGCTCCTTGGGTGGGGTATCAGGGAGGCACTCTGGAATGGGTGTGGAGGGGGAGCTGTCACAGGCTGAGAGCCTGGGGGGCACAGACTCAGGGTGCTTTGGGGTCAGGTGGCAGGAGGGAATGGAGATCAGGTAGAATAGAGGGCAGGGAGGCCATGGTGAAAGCATGGGTCACAGAGCACCTGCATGCCCTTAGAATCTGGAGTGGGGTTCACTTGCACAGTCGGGGAGCCTGGGGTTGGACCCCAGGCTGTCTGATCTACAGGCCATAAGTAAGAAGGAGCCCTGGGAGTTGTAGCTCCTCTGTGCCAGCGGGTAGCCTCAGCCAGGCTTCACTTTCCTGTCCGCGCCCCGCTCTGCCAAAAACCATGAGGACGGGGCAAGGGGGCGGGAAGGCTCAAGCCTCCATAAGGCGTTGGGAATTGGGTCTGTGTCCTGAAAGGTTCTTGTATGGCCTCCAAATGGGACTGTCAACCTGGCTCATGAAAGTCGGCTATTGACAGTGAGTAGTGTTCATTCACTTAACCATTCATTCACTCATTCATTCATTCACTCGTGTGTTCATCCGCTCCTTTGTTCCACCACCAGGTGCTGCTGAGCATTAGGCCTTGGCTCACATGCCAGGTTTATGGAGCTCTGTTGGCGAGGTTGGCTGCAGGGTGGGGTAGGAAGTACCATGGAGGGGGCACAGAATGAGGATTGCTGGGTGGAGGGGTGCATGAGTGTGTAGCTTGGCAGTGGGCAGAGGCATGAGCTTTGGCTTCTGGCAGCTTGTCAGACCCTGCCTGGTGGCGTCACTCTGCTGTCCCTGTGGACCTTCTGAGGCAGCAGGTCCATGGGTAGAGCCCAGGCTGGCCCCCTTTTCACCCCAGGACCCCACTCTTAGGGTTTTCCAGCCAGGCCTGGGATGGCAGTCAGCCCCTGCAAAGTTAGGAGGTTCCCTAAGACCACCATCATATCTGACACCAGCTGCAGAATATGAGGGTTCCCGAGACTACACTCAGCTTGACAGTTCACTAGGACTCAGAAAACCATTATACTCACAGTTATGGTCTGTTAGAGTAGAAGGATGCAGTCAGCATAGGGCGGCGTCCAGGAGAGTTCCCAGCACACAGCTGCCTATTGTCCCTTCCCTTTGGAGTCACATGGACAGTGCTTGCTTCTCCCAGCACCAGTGTGTGATGACACACATGGGATAATGTCCAGGGATGCTCCCCAAGCCTTGGTGTCCAGGGTTTTCACTGGGGTTCACCATGCAGACAGACACTGCTGACTGCCATCTCTAGCCCCTGCAGAGAGTGAGCTGATATCGCATTGGCTGGAGACCTCCACCTCAAATCACGGCTGTTGGCATAGATACCCAGTGTGGCCTGAGGCCCTAGGCAAACAAAGACACTCTTATCAGGCAATACTTTTCTAAGGGCTTTCATCGCCCAGGAGCTGGGGGCAAAGGTCAGACCGCCTTGGACCAGGTTAACTCTTTCCTTTGCAGCCTCATGTACAACCAAGTATGAGCACAGGGTCCCCCAAAGAAGAGCGAGGCCCCACACTGTGTCCACTCCAGAGGCCACACCACAAAGCCTGACAGAGGTGGGGCTTGGGAGGGCCAATGCTACAGCAGCACTTGAGCCATGAGCATCCTGTAAGTCCCCAGTCTGGCCTCTCTCTAGCCCGGAATGTGGCAGCTTTGCGGAGTACTTTCCTGGATGCCGAAGTTTCCAGAGCTGGCAGTTCAGCCTGTGACAAAAGCATGTGTGGTGTGAACACTTCCTGTATCACACACCTGGCATTTGCACACACACTTGCCTGGACCACTCACTTTAGGGAGGGGGAAACTGAGGCCCAGAAAGGGCTGGAGCCCTCCAGGGCCACATGGTTCTTGAGAGGTGGATGCAATGCGGGTTCCTGCCACACGGCTCAGACACAAGAAGGGATGAGGGCTGGTCTCGGGTCCCAGGCAACCTATGTCCAGGCCAGGGCGCCCCATCCTGCTTGGCCTCCCCCTCCCTCCTGACTGGGGGCTGGCCTGTTTCATCTCAAGTGACTGCAGGGCGGGACATGGTGGGGTGTTCACAGTGAGGTCCCCAGCCATTAGAGACAGACCCTGGGTGGGGCCCTGAGGATGCGTGAGAACCACCCCGAGAAGGAACGGAGCAAGGTCAATCTCTCTCCCGGCTCCCTCGCAGTTTGCAGGAAACAGCTGTTTACCTGGGTGAGGTGCTCCACCGGGCGAGCGGCCAGTTCCTGAACTTTACTTCCCCCTCCGGTGTCCAGGGCCCCCCAGGAAGCGGGGGCTGGCGTGGGATAGCAGGGCGGCGTGGGCGGCCAGCAAACGGAGCACTGCCAGGAGCTGTTTGTGAGGGAACGTGAGCCGGTCTTGTTGTGTACACAGTGTCGACCCTAGCAACCGCCCCAGCCGGCTGGAGCGGACGCCCACCCCTCCCCAGATGCCTGGCCCCTGCCCCTCCATCAGGGCACCCACCTACCATGGCAGTTTAACAGGCATTGTGGATCTTTGGCCCCGAGGGCCACAGGTAGTATCAACCAGCTCAGGAGCATCTGCCATTCCCAGCAAGGTGGAATTGCTGCTGGAGGGAGAAGAGACCAGGTCCCAGCCCTGCTCTGAGGCAGCCAGGGCTGGTCAGGGAGCCCCAGGCTCTTGGTTCTGAGGCCTGGCCCAGTGGGACAAATTCCCATGCAAGTGAAGGGTGGAGGACTGTGCGGGGATGCGACCAGCCCAGATGAAGGCTCTCCAGTGGGTGAGGCTGACAGGATAGGCAGAAGGAGCCTTGGGGCTTGGGCAGGACCCCTTAAAACTCAGGAGGGGTCTGGCAGACCCAATCGTCCTGTGTGTGCTGCCGAAGGGATTGTACATGCTGGACTTTGAAAGCTAGCTCTGCACTTCTAAGCCAGCCTCTCCGATTCAGGCCATTGGAAGGACAATTTCCTTGTGTCCGGGAGTAAATTCGCAGCCTCTGGCCCGCGCCCCAGGAACGCAGCCTTTGGTGATAAGAAATGGCTCCCCTGGGGTGGGTGAGGGGCCTCCTGCATAGGCTCCAGGTCCACCTGATACTCTTGCTTATTCACAGACCGTCTGAGTCAGCGAGCAAGCCTCCCTCAAGTTCGTGGTGGCAGTGCACCCAGGACACATTTCCCTGCCTGGGGAGGGCCGCCTGGGGCTTCTTGGGTTTCTGATTCTTCTGGTTTTGGTGGAGAGACTCGTGGCTCCTTTGGGAATCTGAGTCACAAGGGTCCCATACCCTCTGTGACTGGTGCCACTGACCCCACTGCTTGGGGCCCTCGGGAATGGCGCTCTTCAGGGTGTGCTCATGAGGGGCTTCCCGCCTCACCGCCCCCAGCCACCCCTGCCTCCGCTATAGCTGCTGGCTTCTCTCTTGCAGCTCCAGCTCCAAAAGTCCCAGTACCTGCAGCTGGGCCCAAGCCGTGGCCAGTACTACGGCGGGTCCCTGCCCAACGTGAACCAGATTGGGAGCGGCACTGTGGATCTGCCCTTCCAGGTGAGCCCCCATCCCTCCCCTACACCACCTCCCACCTGGGACGTGTTGCAGTCTGGGCCCCGCCCTGGCCACAGAGCAAGTGAGCACGCATGACAGCCTGTGAACAGCTGGGGTCACCAGATGATTGCTGCCGCCCGACCCACCCCCGCCTACTCCCTTCCTCCCCCTGGGCCAGGCTTCTCCCGGATCCCCCCTGCCCATCCTCTGTCAGCAGACCCCACAGTGAGGCCATGGTCTGGCCCTGAGTGTTTCGGCAGCCGCTACACCTGTTGGCCGGGTGTGCAGCAGCGGGAACCGCTCAGGGCCTCTGGGGCTTGGCTCCATCCCGCTTCACTAATCCGCAAGCCCAGCAATTCTCAGAAGGAGGCCCCGTGGCCTGACCCCACTTGTCTGCAAACGTTTCTTGGCAGAGACCCACACGGCGCGGCTCCCGCAGGCCATGTAGCTGCCGTGCACGTCCTTATCGTAAATAAGGAGAGATAAGGGCCACTGCCTGCCCGGAGCTGGGCTAGCCTCTTCCCCAAGGCCACATCCCCAGCCGCTGGTCTGCAGTGGGGTCAAGGTGGGCCCAGGAGCTGGGCCAAGAGGTAGGGCCACCCTCAGCACAATGTCTAGGCTATGCAGGGACAGGTTCATCAGGTAGCCACACACCTATCCTGTTGCTGGGACAAAGCCTCAGAAACAGCCTCGTGCATT
Source organism: Vicugna pacos (assembly GCF_048564905.1). Taxonomy (NCBI): domain Eukaryota; kingdom Metazoa; phylum Chordata; class Mammalia; order Artiodactyla; family Camelidae; genus Vicugna; species Vicugna pacos. The sequence continues at coordinate 21,127,181 of NC_133008.1, read as the reverse complement.
AGTGTGTTGACAGGCCAGGTGGTACTGGGTCAGTCCTTCAGGGAGCTCAGCCCCTACCCACCCACCCGAGTCACTCCCCAGCTCCTACTCCTCCCACACTGCTGCTGGGATGCAGCAGGGCACCAACCCAGGGTCCCTCAGGCTGCCTCGGGGTCCAGCCGGCTCAGCTCTATCTCCTGGGCCCATGGAGCATAGCCCTCCTCAGATGGCCTCCTCATCAGAGCAGATGAGTGGGGCTGTCCTGCTGATCCTGGTGTGCATCAAAGCCTGACCTCTTTGTCAGTGCCCTTTCTAGTTTGGGTTTTCTCCCCTCCTCCCTGGCTCTCCCCTTCCCCCTCTAGGAGAGTGTCTCTCTGGGCACCCCCTAGCTTGGCCCTGCCTGGGACCAGTATGGAGCTGAGGGTGCACGGGGCCCTGTTGGGCTTCCCACTGGGGGGCCAGGAGAGGCAGGAGTGTCTCAAAGTCTCGGTTCTTTGCATTTTCAGCCCAGCGGATTTCTGGGGGAGGCTCTGACAGCGGCTCCTGTCTCTCTGGTAAATGAGCCCCTGGGCTGAGGCCTCGGCATCCCTGGCACGTGCGCGGGCGCTGGGTATCCCTGAGCGGCCGCCCCCGTGGCCCAGCAGGAGGTGTCCTGTCTGCCAAATGGAAACAGATCCGCTCTGCACCCCCGTCTGGGGAAGTGCGTGTGGGCGCGTCGAGAGACCCCTGCCTGGGGGATCTGAGCATGCGCACCAACGCTGCATGGTTCGTTCCTGTGACATACGCACACGTGTGTGTGTGGATCCGGCCTGGTGAACCAGGCTGTGGCTGGGCCTGAGCTTCTCTCTGCCTCTGGCTCTGCTTCAGCCGCCTCGATTTCCCCTCTTGGCTTCCAGGCATCTCTGGGAGGAGAGGAATGGCCCCTGTCCTTTGATGTCTTTGCCTGGGTGGCAAGGTTCCTACACTCCCTTGGTCACTGCCATTTCCTGGGCCCACAGCCTTTTGGAGACAAAAGCGCAGAAAGACCCAAATTGGTAGAGTCTTTGCTGGGTTAGGGAGAGACAGGGGTCCCTGAATGCCAGGGAGAGCAGGCAGCCCTGAATGCTAGCCAGGTTGTTTGGAGGGTGGGGAAGAGCAGTGAGCCAGCCAGTGGCAGTCTTCCAGAGGAAATTGCTTTTTGCCTGGCTTCCCAGAGAAGACAGAAGGGCCCAAGGGCCAGATGGCCTGGCAGGGGGACGGGCTGCATCCAGAGCTAGCTAACACTGCCAGTCTCACCCCAGTCAGATGGTGAGGGGCCCTTGGCGCCAGGACATGTAGAGAGCAGGTTCCTGGGGGCCCCAGGAGCATGGAGCCAGGAGTGGGAGCAGAGCCTGGCCAGGGGCCTCATGCCAGCCCCAGGTGCTGGAAGGGAGCCCTGTCCGGCCAAGCCGTAGGCCAGGGCTCCGGAAAGTGCCTGCACTTGGCTCCCGGTTGTGCTGGGACAAGGCTGTGGGGGAGGGCGCGTGGAGGCCAAGTCTCAACCAAGACCAGCCCCAGGCTCAACAAGGAGCCTCCAGGGAGCCAGCACTTGGCCAGGTGGGCCCCTCGACGTCCTGGGCTGGAAGCCCCGGGGCTGTCTCTTGGCAGGCCCCTCCAGGGATGACGTAGGTGGGGAGAGGAGGCCGGCCAGGCCTGGAGAGAGAGGGCGGAGGCCTGTCTGCACCTGGCGAGGCTGGGGGTGGGGGAGGGCGGTGCTCAGTCCGTCTGCACCCCTGGCATCCCGGCCAGCACTAGGTCCCGAGCTTGCGCCGCTCTGCCTGGCCCGTGCATGCCGGCTGCACTGCACGCCTGCTGCCCTGGCGCCCGGGAACCCCAGCTCACCTCCAGCCCCACAGTGCTCAGAGACCTGGGGCAGGGGCCGCAGGAGGAAAAGAAGCCCACCTAGAGTGGCTGATGGTGTCTCCAGACCTGAACAGGGAGGGTTGTGGGGGGACCCTGAGGTCAGATCTTGGGGGACAGAGCTGGGGTCGGATCTCAGACCACAGCTGGTAACTGTGATTTGGGTTTCTCTCTCTCTTTTCCCATCTCTTCCTCTCCTCCATCCCAACGTTGGTCCCCTTCCCATCCCCAGACACCCTTCCAGTCCTCGGGCCTGGACACCAGCCGAACTACCCGGCACCATGGGCTAGTGGACAGAGTGTACCGGGAGCGTGGCCGGCTCGGCTCCCCACATCGCCGGCCCCTGTCAGTGGACAAACATGGAAGGCAGATATCCTTTTCCCAGAGGAGGGGGGAGGGGACTGCTTCATCTAGCTGATAGAGCTGCCTGCTGCCAGCTCTGGGATGGAATCAGGGCTTCTCCAGTTCTCCAGGGCTACTGGGCAGCACCAAGAAGGGAGTACAATTGCACAGCAACCCCAGAAGACATCCTGGAGGATGCAATGTGAGCTGAAGGGCTAGGGGAGCACAAGGACCAATGACACAGAGATGGCCACTGGAGCACACATTCTGAGATGAGAGTTGGGAGGATGAAGCTGGACCACATTGTGCTCAGACTCCTGGCTGGGCAGTGGGGCCCAGGAAGGTTGCAAGCAGAGCATTTACATGTCAGGGCCGTGGCGGTGGACCCCTCTAGGGCCTTATGGAGGGCAGCCGAGCCAAGGCAGTGGGGCTGAGGGGGATCTGAGCCAGACCCAGACAGAACAGAGTGAGGCTTGATCTGAAGACATAGAATTTGCCTCTGTACCTCAGCCAAGCAGAGAGATTGTCAGGAATCCCCCCACTCCCCCCACCTGGCTGCCCCTTGGTGCCTGGCCAGCTAGGCTCCCCCACCACTGGAGTCGGAGTGGCTGCTCCTGGGAACCCTGGCTCTCCAGAACAGAGAAGCCTGTTCTTTCCTGGTTCTCATTTCCATGGTCTAGGGGAGCCTGACCAGCTGGGCCCCAGACCAAGCCCTGGGGCCCCGGGAGCCGCCCCGTCAGCCCAGAATTAAGAGTCAAGACCAGGGTCAGCTGAACTAGACTCCCCGCAGCACCCCCATGGGCCCCCGTTTCACGGCTGAGGCCCCTCTTGGAAGGGGTGCAGCCCGCACGTGCGCTTGCAGGGGGTGAGTGCTGAGTGCTAGGTGGACAGGGCTGCACCCTGGGGGCTGCTCGCCGCCAGGCAGGAAAGGCCCCCCGCCCCGAGGCCCCAGCTGTTTGCAGGCTTCCAGCAGCCTGGCTACTCCAATGGCCAGTGCAGGGTTCCTAGGGCTCAGGGCCGGGCCTGAGCTGACAGCACCATCCCCTTAACTCACATTCACGCGGACAGCTGCCCATACGGCACCGTGTACCTCTCGCCACCTGCGGACACCAGCTGGAGAAGGTCAGTGACTCAGAGCCAACCCAGCCCTCTCATTGGAAACAAAGCCATACTTTCCTCATGGTCATGCTTGAAAAACCAGTACTCAGTCACTTGAAAATGACAAAAGTAAGAAGAATCCAGAAGTTTCTAGAAATCAGCTCTAGCCCTCTAACAGTGAGGTCACAGTTTGGGGTCTTCTGGGGATTATTTTTTCCCCTTCTCTATTTACAAATTTTTTTTTTCTTTTTCAAACAAAGTTGGGATTGTATTGAATATTCAGTGCTGCGGCTTGCTTTTTTCCCATTAATGCTATATTATGATTGGTTTCTCACATTCCCGAACAGTCATAGAAAACGTGATTGTAAAAGGATTATATATTTTTTACTAGAAGATTAGAAAAATACATAAGTGCATCTGGAAAGTGGAAAAAAAAACCCACCCATAATACCATCATCTAGAATGTTTTTTTTTACATTTTTTATTGATTTATGATCATTTTACAATGTTGTGAGAATGTTCTTAAATAACAATAGTATAGTTAATATAAATGCCTAAAATAACACAGGTGATTGTTACACACCAGTGTAAATGTACTTAATGACAAAAGAAGTATACACTTAAAAAAGGTTAAAAAGACAGTTTTCATGTTTGTTTTACAATACATACAGACAAAAAAATACGTAGGTGATTTCAGTAAACAAAGACCAAAAGTAAGCAAGCTGTTAAAAAAATACATATATATATAATACATATTATATATATATAAACACAACACCGAATATATAATTCAGTAACCTAATTAAATACCCACCAAGGTCATACTCATGTATCAGGTGCTATTTCAACCGTCGTATACATTAACTGATGTAGGATGTGCAGTGCTTGGTGAAGTTGGTGCTGTTATCCTCCTCATTTTAGGTATAAGAGCACAGAGAGGTCAGAACACTTGCTCAGGGACACACAGCTGGTATTGAGGGGAGGGCAGGATCCTCCTGGCTCCTCTCTGCCCAGCTGGCCCCAGGGTCAGAGGTGGCCCAGTCCTTTGTAACCTGTTCTTCTTGTCCTTGAACCAAGTTTCCTCCACGTCACTCTCAGTGTCTGGGACATCCCCATTGGGTGCGTGTGGCTTTTACTCTCATCCCCAAATTGGCTGTGCAGCTGGGCCCATCCTTTGCATGTCCGCCCAGCTCCCCATGGGTGCCCCTGGTTTCCTAGGCAGCTGAAGGGTTTTTCTGGGGACCCTCCCTTTAGGCACCTGCAACTGGGGGCAGATTGTGTTACTGGGGCAGAGAGTGGAGCCTCTCCCAGGCCCCTGGCAGCATTTGGACTGGTTGGAGCAAGACTCCCCTTGGCCATTTTTCACCAGGAGAGAACTCCATGATGGGCTTGTACCCCCGAGACTGGGCTACTGTGGGACTGTCAGGGCCTCTCCCTGGAGGATTTCAACTGGAAAACACCAACCTTTCCCTGAAGCTGAGAACCCCAGCAAAGGGGCGGGGATAGACAGGGGCTGGTTAGGTGGTTAGGTGGTTAGGAAGGGAAGGACATTTCTGCTGCAGCCTTTGCAGATGAAAACTGCAGTCACTCTTGTGGCTCTTTAGGGTTTTGCTCAGGTTACAGCAGCTCACAGAAATGACCTATGACTGCCACCCTGTCCCATTGGGCATGTCCCAGATAGAGTGGGGCCAAGACTATCCCTTTGTCCCCTTTGGGGCTGAGGCTCACTGTCTCTCTCCTCTCTCCAGGACCAATTCTGACTCTGCCCTGCACCAGAGCACAATGACGCCCACCCAGCCAGAGCCCTTTACGAGTGGGTCCCAGGACACGCACCAGAAAAGAGGTATCAACAGGGCACACAGGCGTCTTTCCTGGGGTCAGGCAAGTCCAGTGGGTGGCTGCTGTGCTCCCCGAAATCACAAACTCACAGGTGGATAGACTTGAGAAGGAAGACTCAGCGGGTGCTGTGGAACAAGGGAAGGGGTTCAGGAAAACTTTCAGAGATGGTGCTACTTGAGTTGGATTTTGAGGAGTGCAGAGACACAGAAAACAGACCCTGAAAATGCACATTGGCTTTCATTCATGGATTCAGGGTATGGCCACACAGTCTGGGGGACTTGCAGATTCTTTCAAATTTTGGGAGCAGCAAGCTGAAGCAAAAAGGGCTTTGATTGGCTTATGACCAACAGTCAAGGCTTGATGTTCACCTTCAGGTATAGTTTGATCCAGGGCTTCACACTGGATCATTTCCCGTTTCTGATGCTTAGGACCCTCTAGATCCACAGCCCCTGGGCCCATCCTAGCTACAGTGGGTGGAAAAGAGGCTGACTGTTTCCTAACTGTTGCCCAGAGTCTCCTTTCCAATTGGGCCATGCACACACCCCTGCAGCTAGGGCAGATTTGTGCCCAGGCCCCCAGTCCCTCCTTAGAGCTAGATGTGGAGGCAGTATCCCTGACCTTCCAGGATGGTACATGCCATCTTAAAAACTGGGGCAGTGTTACCCATAGAGGGGAGAGCAATGCTGAGGCCAGCCCTAGGAAACCCCATGTGGGCCTGCTGTGCTCCAAGGCACTGACACCAGAGAACTAATCGTGTATTCCGAAGGCCCAGACGCTTCCTACTTTTTTAGTAGCATTTCACTGTGCCAGTATAAACATAACGGAGATTTTGCTGTTAGAAGAAGGATGGTCAGCTAGAACTTCACCCCTTGCTGGCAGAGGCTCTCCTTATGTGATCTTCCCGGGATCCCAGCTCACGAGGCAGCAAAGGCGAGATCGCAGAAGGAAATGCCTCTATAATAAAAGCGAGGATTCCAAATGCCTAAGGGTGACAAGAATGGATCTAGTGCTTCTCTCCTGCTTCTGATGCTGAGGGCCATTCAGAGGGTGCTGTCTACCCTGGAGAGTCCCCTAGGAACATGGGACTTTCAGGGCAATGAGTGGGTGTCACCATCCCCAGGGACTTGCTGTGACAATGGAAGGACCTCTGGCAGCTCAGAGTCCAGTTGGCTTTGGGGTGGGGGGAAGAGAAACACATCAACTCTTTCTGTTCCTCAAGGGGCCCAGACAGTAACGAAGTTGAGGGTTAGTCTGGCTGCCCTTCCATCTCCTGGTCCTGGTTTCAAGAAGGAAGAATTAACTCATCAGGCTAACACATCATAATGGCTCTATTGCACGTGAAAAACTGAACCTCCAACCGACATAAAGAAATTGGGTCTCATAAAGAAAATGTTTCATTTTACCTTAACCGAAAGATTTAAGGGAAATGGACTTCAGGCACAGCTGGTTCTAGGGCCTTGAAAGATGCCCGACCAGTCCCTCAGACCTCTCATCTCCTTTCCTTCTCTGGGGCTGGTTGGCATTGCAACTCATGCGGCCATAACTACCACGCGTGGATCAACCTCAGCCCATGGTGAACTACGGGGCCTGGGTCCCTGTGCTTGGTGCCAACAGCGCAAGAGGAGCCCGGCCTCTGGGTACTGACAGCCCAGTGCGGGAGACGGGTGTCCACAGGGCTGCAGGTGCAGTGCACAGGGCAAGGCGACCACTCATGGGATGCTAGGAGAGATTCTTGGCTGTTCTCTGCACCCCAAGGCCTCCAAGGCCTGAGTGGGTTCTGTAAGAGGCAGAGCCAACATGTGTCCTTAGCTCCAGAGCTTTCGTTCTCATTTCTTTTTAAGTCACAGGTTCTCTCTCTCTCTTTTTCACTTTTCTTTCTTTCTCTCTCTCTCTTTTTTTTTAACGAAACTCTTGTACTTCAGTACAATCCCCAGAAGTAGTAGTTGGGGCAGTTACAATCATATCACAGTCACGAGACTATGTCGAGGGAGTGCCCTCCTGGCGCCAGCACGCAGCTGCAAAAAGACTCATTTTCTGCTTCTCCTTCTTCCCCCACCCCACCCCACCCTAGTCTTACTGTTAACAGTCCCAGGAATGGAGGAGACCACATCGGAGACAGACAAGAACCTTTCCAAGCAAGCGTGGGACACCAAGAAGGTAAGCACCTAAGAGCTTTTGAAAGTGGTTTTCCTTCTTGATTTTTTTTTTTTTTAAAGCACAACCCTGGGTGAAGCTGGCGAAATCACACACTGGGTGAGAGTCGCCTTCCCTGAGGTGTGAACCTCATTCAGTTTTGACCAGTTACATAGCCTATCGAAAACCATGTAAAGAATTAAAACCCACGTTTGCTTGGGCAGCACATACACTAAAATTGGAATCATACAGGGAAGATGAGCATGGCCCTCGAGGATGACACGCAAATTCACAAAGCGTTGTATATTTTTATGTGTAGTGATGGATGTTCACTAGACTTGTTGTGGTGATCCCTTTACAACATGTACGAATAGCGAAGCATTATGTTATACACCTGAAACTAATATAATGTTATATGTCAATTTTATCTCAACTGAAAAAAAAAAAGAAATTGAAGCCATGGAGGTTAAGTGATTTGCCCAAGAATGTGAAGATACTTAGGGTTTTAGAACCTATGCCTCCTAATTCTTAGCCTTAATCGCGTTACTAATGCACAGTATTGAGTAATTATCATTGTTTATCATCATCCTTAAACATAAACTCCCATTCATTTGCACAATAATCGCATAATTTATTAAGATTACAGCGTCTACTTGGAATTCCCAGTTGTATTGGGATTTCTGTATCCAGAAAGAAAGTTCTCAAGTTCAACCTACAAAACTGTCTAGTGATAAAATAGAATTTGTGCCATGAATACAGATTTCAAAGAATTTGAATAGAACAAAAATGCATTTAACACTAAAGCTATTTTGAATGTTAAAAAAAAAGAATTGAAACCCTTTGCTGTTAAAGTTGCATGAAAGGGGCAGCACCAAAAATCACCTATTCCTTGAGGAACTTGGAGGGAGCTGGTGAATGAGCAAACAGCCCTATGTTCCTTAAAAGCATAGGTTCCGAGCTTTTGAAATCAACTGGAAACAACCTGAATTTTTGACAGTAGGGGATTTATAAGGAAATTGTCCTCAGCCCCTCATGAAATGCTCCATGTGATTGTAATTGGGAATCTTGAAGAAATTTTAAAGGTATGAGAGACACTTGTGATAAAACTGTTATGTGGAAAGAGCAGGATAAAGCCCTTTGGACAGGCACAGACCACGCAGAGATGCCCACAGATCCCTGGGTGTACAGGACGCAGCCCAGGTAGCCCCGCGTGGGGCATGTCCTGCCAAGTAGTGGGGTGTGGGCACCACTGTTGGCCTTTTAATCCCTGTCTACATGTTCCAGTTTTGCATGCAGAATGCATATGATTTTCAAGCTCTAGGGAAAAACTTAAAAATTTTGACAATTCAAAGTCAGAAAGCAACTGAAACATCTAGTTGCAGGGGGGTGCATAAGAAAGGACAACAGGGTCCCTCTGCGTGCCCAGATGTGCTGCTGTAAAGAAAATGAAGGTGGCGAGTGTCGTGACTCTGAGAAGGGAAACAGCCCCAGCATCCTGGGAGTGAGAAGAGGGCGGCAGAGCCCAGCATCTTGGCAAGATGCCTTTTAACTGCCGCGCAAAACGATGCATCTGTGAGGGTGTCAGCAGAGTAATTCTTGGGGATTCGTTGTGGGGGTGGGGGGATGATGGGTGGATTTTTAATGCTGTTTAGAAATCCATTAGTATCCCATAATGTTCGTGGAATGCTTTTGAAAAGATTTTTCAGAAAAAGTCATTGTCAAAGTGCTTTGCAAAAAAATCTGGTAATGAAGCGAGTGTTTACTCACGGAATTAAGGAGCCTGTGGCCAAGCAGAAACCCGTTCCTCTGGCATTCCCCACAGAGGCTTACCGCCTGCTGGTCACATGCCATCCTTTGGGCTCCCCAGTCTCTGCCAGTCAGGCCTTCCCCACCCCACCCCCACCGGGTGTGTGCACGGTGAGGCAGGCCCAGCCCTCCGCTGGTGTGTGTCTTGTCTGATAATCCCTAAAGAACACATCAGCCAGGAGTGTCTGCCTGAGGGCCCGAGAGGCAGAGAGGGCTAAGGGAACGTGACACACAGCTGAGCCCTCTGTTGGCACGCGGGGTTCTGTCCGATCATGTCTGCTGCCACCGGAAGAGAGTTGCCTCCTTTGTCCTTGAACGTGAGTCTAGAGATCCTGCCTGGAGCCTGCAGTTCTTGGATGGCGATAGTGTCCCCAGTTCACAGAGGAGGAAATAGGGTTTCTCTGGGACCCCCTCCCCAGGGCTGGTAACCACTGTCTCTGTCCTCAGGCCTGTGGGCCAGGAAGCATGCCAGCACCAGGGTCCCCATGGGAGTCACAGCTCTGGGGCACCATTGTAAGGTGGGTCAGCAGAGGGCACCAGCAGTACCTTCTGTGTTATTTAAGGCATCCGCTTTGAGCCTCCTCAGACTTCCCCACGTGATGTCCTTCCCTGTCACGGGTTGATGGACACCGAGCAGAGGCATCCCTTGCCACTGAAGCCCCCGCCTTCCCTGGCTCAGGAATGGCTTCAGGGTTAGCCTGGAGGCACCTGGGTTTTCAGCTGCTTCGCCCCCCAGCTGGCTGCTGAGAGCCGTGGTACATATGTGGGGGTTTCATATGTGAAGAGTGGGCAGACATCCTCTTCTCCCCCATGCCTGCTCTGACAAGGGACTGAGCCACCCCTGGGCTGTGCCCACCTTACCAAGCAGACAGATTGAAGCCGGGAGGAGGCTGTAGGAAGACCGTCTCCACACAGCTCTTATTTTTGCCCTGAGTGTGCCTGGGGCAGGCCTCCCCATCCCACGGGGCTACCTGTTCTTCATCTGCAGATAAACTTGTTTTTTGTTGAGCATATTTTGGCCCCTCTCGGGAGATCAGTATGTTGTGAGGAGGCACAATGCACATGAGGAGCCAGCTCAGCCTCTGCTGTCTTCTCTTTCAGGCAGGGTCCAGGCCCAAGTCCTGTGAGGTCCCCGGAATCAAGTAAGTGTCAGCAGGGCCCCACCCTGTGTGACTAAGGCCACCATGGGCTACTTGGGTGACCCCAGGGCTTCCTATCTGCTAATGAGGCTGCAGGTCCCAACAGGAGGGGACACTGTGCCTCTGGCAGCCACCCAGCAAGCCTCACCGTGGGGGATGCTCCCGCCCCTCCCTGCCCGAGATGACTGAGCCCCTGGCCTCAGCCCCAGCACACTCACCCCTCAGACACAGTCTGTCCCTGGTCAGTGGGAGGACCCTCACCCCAGCCCCCATCCCGCAGGGACAGGCTGCTTCCTAAGCTTCCGTTGAAAGTGTGGGCTGACAGTTGTTTCTCGAGCAGGGCAGCGCCTAATTGTGGGGTGTCATTTTGCACCTGCTAATTTTTTGCACCGGCCTCCTCCTGCCTCAGCCACAGCTTTTGGGGGAGAACGGGCCAGCTGCCATCCCAAGAGCTCACCTCCCCCTCTGTCTGGCCTTTCCCCCCAGCATCTTTCCATCTGCTGACCAGGAAAACACTACAGCCCTGATCCCCGCTACCCACAACACGGGGGGCTCCCTGCCTGACCTGACCAACATCCACTTCCCCTCCCCCCTCCCGACCCCGTTGGACCCGGAGGAGCCCACCTTCCCTGCGCTGAGCAGCTCCAGCAGCACCGGGAACCTTGCAGCCAACCTGACACACCTGGGCATCGGCGGTGCCGGCCAGGGTAAGGCCCGGCCGGGCGGCGGGGACACTCCTTTCCCTGGCAGAGCTCACTATCTAGTGATGATGACACATGTGTTTGAATGATGACCTAGCAGGGTCACATCCACAATGCTGGCCGTGGGGGTGGAGGGCAGAGTCCACCACGAGGGTTTGCTGTTGCCAGGCTGACCCAAGGGGAAAGGCATCTGGGCAGAGGGCACTTCCTGGGCAAAGGCCTGGCACTACTCAGGTTCATGCCCCCAGGGATTGGACCTTGGACCGTAGTTCTTAGGGGATGCTGGGTGCTTCAGAGAGTTGGGGTGGGCCAGGCCTTCCCCATGCCCCTCATCGAGGGACAGACCTGATCTGCCCTTCCCACCCCCAGCTGACTGGCTGCCTGCTTGGGATGCTCCAGCCAACCCCCTCCCTGGGAGAGGAGCGCTCCATGCTCCTTTCTCTCCAGATCACATCCTTGAGGATGTTCCACGGGCCCCTCGCCTATCCCAATATCTCTCGATGCTGCCTCACCCCTCCTTCTGAGGACTTCCAGCGGCACCGTCCCCCTGCAACTCAGGCAGAGACCCTGGGGATATCCTCCCCAATTCTTCTGTCCTCTTATCCACTCTGACCCATTGGCATGTCCTGTCGGCCCCCCATCATGACCCAGCTCGATTCAGATCCTCTCCCTGGGATGGCCTCCACCTGCTGGGCCCCCCAGCCTCTTCACCACCAGAACTGCCATCAGCTCATGGCCCTCTTGTCAGGACCTTGCTCAGCCCCTCAGCTCCCTCCTAGTGAAACCTTGAGACCCCCGGGACCTTTAATTCCTGCTCCCCATGTTGACTTTGCTCCAGCCCATGAGTTTACCTTGGGGTCTTTGGCCTCCTCCTCCTCCAGGCCCCTCGCTCCATCCCGGCTTAGATGACCTCCCCTCCCATCTTCAGGCCTTCCTGACTCCCTGCTCGAACCCCTGCCGCCTCTCACACTGGGTTGCCTTTCTGCACCCTCCCTGCTGCTGTTAAGTCGCTATTTGCTCTCATCTGTCCCCTGGGCTGGGCCCTGATCTCCCATGTCCTTGCTGTGACCTCTGTACGCATGTTGACTGTGGGATGTGTGGGTTTGTATCCATGGAGATGGGATGGCCCCACCACAGCCTGGTGGTGGGGCAGGCAGGAGGGACGGCAGGGGGCCCTTCTGTGAGTCCATGTGTGTCAGGACTCAGCGGTTAGTGAGAGCACTACCTCACCTGGAGCCATGCACGGGCCAGCGCTCACCCCATCCATGGGCCCCCTGCACCCCTGCCCCGAGCATGGTGGGTAGCGCCACACAGGATTTTGTGAAAGAGAATCAGACACTCAGGTTCGTGTTTGCCGCATTTCCTCTGGCTGCCGGGGAGAGCTGGCCATAAGGAACGGGCAGCAGCACCTGGACCAGGGCAGAGCCCCACTGAGAGTTTTGCAGAGAGATTTCAGGGTGAAATTGGCCAGCCTTGGAGCTGGGTTGATTCAGGCAGTAAAGCAAAACAGGAGCCTGGAGTCATTCCTCACTTTGGTGCCGACAAGGCTGGGGGCAGGTGAGGGTTTCCTAGGTTTTTAGATGAGGAGATAGAAGCCAGAATGGTGAAGCGGGGAGTGGGATTCTGGCCTGATTGCATTGAGGCTGTGTTTCTTCCACACACTTGGCCGTGTGCCCGCTGAGGCTCAGCCACTGGGCAGAGGACACCAGCCCTGGCCATGCCCCGCCTCCAGGGGAGCCCCAGAAGACAAAATGAGCAGATTTGGGGGAGCCCAAGACCCATGGCCCTCCAAGAGACAGATGGGTGGGCAGCGTCCACGCACGCCTGTGCAAGGCAAGAAATCAGAAGGTTGGCTCTGGGGCCGCAGGGGAGGGACTTGCCCCCCCATTGCAGACACTGCTGTTCCCTGGCCCCTGTTTTTCTCCTCACGCCTTGTAGCAGCCTCCAGAGCACCACCCCCCTCCGCCAGAGGGTCCTTGGCAGCTCCCCAGCGCCCGCCCGGGAGCCGCGCACCTCCAGCCTGCGCCGAGTCTAAACAAGCACAGGAAAACACACACATGTGAAAACCATAGATGCGGGAAAGAGTGCAGACCCCGAGCCTGGGGCCCAGACCCCAGCCTCCCTGGCTCAGAGCGTCGGCCCAGTAATGTCTGACATGTGTTTGGTTGTTTGCGAACCTGCCGCTCCAGCAGCTCACATGGCAGGGGCTTCACTTTCTGGGCGTGTTTTAAGTCAAGCTGAGCCGCTGGCCGCTGGCACACGTGGAGCTCACCCCCACCATCACCCGGCCCACCCTGCAGTCAGAACGTGAGCCTGAGGAGGAGGAAGAGGGAGGCTTCTGCCGCCAGGGAGACAGCGGCCCCTCTCGCCTCCTTCCACATTTGCTAAAGTCATTTCCCTGGCTGCTTGTGGGACCTAGGGGGTGGACAGGCTGGGGTCCTCCTTCCTGGCACAGCTCTGTGGCCTGCCACTGAGCTTTCGTGCCCCTGGGCTGGGCTCCTGCCACCAGGCCTGCCCTCCCCTGGCAGCTCTCCCTGCCCAAGCTAGGCTTCCCCTCCAGCTGGACCCACTTCTTTTCCCCAAAGTGATCCGGGTTGTCAGAAATTCAACGGCAAAGTGGCCCTCGGCCCTCCCGGCCCAACTGATGTCTTGGGGGTGGTGGCTGCCCCATGGAAGGCCAAGAGCGAGCTCTGCAGCCCAGCAGAAGATTAAAAACTCCCTTGTATTCAGGGCAGACATTAGAGGCTCGCAGCCTAAGGGCCAGATCCAGCCCACCAGTGTATTTTGGCTGGCCTACGACTGTGTGTGATGCTTTGAATCAACATTCAAACATACATGTAAAGACCTGGATTTCCAGCTTCTCTGGAAGAATCAGGCCTAGCGATGGAGGGTCAAGGTCCTGCACCTCAATTTGGGCTGGAGCACTCCAATTTGCCACAGACTCCTCCCATCCCTGCCACCCCTCTTATCTCCCTCACTCCTGGTGTTTGCTTCTCCGCTGCTTACCGAGCCCTGACATCTCCTCCCAACGTGGGTGTGGAGTGTTCCTCTGCCCACCGGACACATGAGGCATTTGGATGCTCAGAGAAGACAAGGAGCAACCCAGGGTCCCACCTCCCAGTGCACTCTCAACAGGCGTCTCCCAGACTCCTCCTGCCTAGGCCTCCACCAGTGGCTCCTGTGACGTTGCTATGTCTGCAGCAGCCTGATTGTGGGCCCAAAGTCTGTGTAGAAACTGGCCCCCAGGGCTGTACTGCGGGAGCAGTCCACAGTGCCAGGCGCCCCCGCAGTTGGCCAAGTGAAGCTGCCAGGGCGTCCTAGGGGAAGTGCAGGCATGACCGGGCTCGCCTGGCACAGATGACATAGCCCCAGTGAACAGCTGCCCTGGTGGAGGGCAGGCTGCCCGTCATCTCCCTTCAGTGCGTGCTGAGAGCGCGCTCGCCAGCCCTTGAACCTGCTGCCTCACCTGCTGAAACAGGGTTGATCTCGCAGGATGGGCCCAGCTTCCCCAGTGAGTCAGGAGCCTTCACCTGGCTTTGACTGTGGGCCATAGCTGCTCATGACCTCCTTAGGGCCTCACAGTGAACCCACAAGGACAAGGAGACAGAGTCTGGGGGATCAGGCGAGACCTCCCCTGCCAGGGGTCTCCATCCTTCCCCCAGCATCAAGGGGCCTGTTGCTTCCCTGGCACTGCCCCAGGATCACCTGGCAGGCCCTAACTGCTGCCACACTGAACTTGACCTCACTCAGCCCCTTCACAGCAGATACATCCAGGGATCAGATTGCTGAGGGATGGGGCCAGGGTGAGGGAAAGGGTGACTTGGAGCCCCCCAGCTGGAGCTCTATCAGGAAGAAGATGAAGGAATTGGATTTCAACTTGGGCATCCTGGTGGGAGTGGTGCTCCAGCCTGGGGAGTGCATGAGGTGGGGGGGAGAAGGTTGTGGGTGTGAGGGAGGGACCACCAGATACATAGATCTGGGGCCAAGAGGAGCCAAAGGAGCAGTTATGGGAAGGGGCAAGTTCATGAAAGGAGGGTGAGCAGAATGATGAGACTCAAGAAGAAACTGCAACATCAGGCAGGACTGACTTGCTTGGAGCTCTCCAAAACCCAAACCAGTTCAGGCAAAAAAGGGGACCAATTGTCTCCCGAAATCAAGAAGCACCAATATGGCTGGGTCTGGGGCTCAGGTGCTAACTCTGCTCCTCAGCTCCCTGTTTGTCATCTGGCCCTCCCTGTTGTGGTTACCATATGCCCCCTCACACAATTGTGGACTTCCCTTCCTGGAGTCCCAGCAAAAGCCCCTGAACAGGGTCTCATTGGCCAGCCTGGTCGCATGTCCATCTGGAGGCCAATCATGCTGTGGCCCAAAGGTGGGGAAGCGCTGATCAGTGGGGCCTGCAGAACCTGTCCCTCCTGGAGGGTTGGTGGGATCAGTGGGGAGAGCGTTGGTCAGCATTGGAGATGGGAAGGAGAATGGAGCCCGTGCAGAGCTGGGGGACCCAGAGGTCAGGGTATCGGGGCCTTGGACCTGGGGCGGGAGTGGAGTCGTGGATTTGGCGATCAGGATGTGCCCTCTGGTTTCCGTCTGTGTGATTGGGCTGTCCCCAGCAATGATCCTGGGTGTGTGAGTGCCACCCCCTGCATGCTCGCATCACGCCCACCTTCCCTCCCTCCCTTTCAGGGATGAGCACGCCTGGCTCCTCACCGCAGCACCGCCCAGCTGGCGTCAGCCCACTGTCCCTGAACACGGAGGCAAGGCGGCAGCAGGCCCAGCAGGTGTCGCCCACTCTCTCCCCGCTGTCACCCATCACTCAGGTGCGAGGGCTTAGTGGGGCAGGGGAGGTGGGGCCCAGCTCTGCCTCTCTGGGAGGCCTCTCGCTCCTCCAGGGAGCAGAATCCTGAAGACTTTCCCAACATGTTTGCTTTTTGTTGTCAGATTTTCAAACACATGGGAAATGCAGAAATCAGTGGCCTGAGGTCCCCTTTGCCAATCATGGCTGTTAGTGTGTGCCTGCATGATTGACCTTCTTCATTATGCTAGTCTCTCTTTTAGGATCTAGTTTTGTTTTTTTTTTCCTTTAGGATCTAGTTGAAATTTCCCAAAATAAAATGTGTTAAGAGGTTTGGTTTTTTTTCAATTTACAGTCTTTGCTTTGTCTACTTCTCTGGGAGTTTGATTATGCCTAGCAATTGGTGCATTTCCTGAGGGTTACCCAACATGCTGGCATATAGCTGTTCATAGTCCTTTTATTTCTGTAAAGTGGTCAGTAATGTTCCCTCTTTCATTTCTGATTTCAGTAATTGGAATCTTCTCTTTCGCTTAGTCAGCGTAGGCTCATAGGACAAGTTAGAAAGTGTTCCCTCCTCTTCTGGTTTTTTTTTTTTTTAAGGGTCTGTGAAGCATTGGTTAATTCTTTCTTAAATGTTTGGTAGAATTCACCACTGAAGGCACTACGGTCTCAGCATGTCTTCACTGGAAATTGTGTGATGACTGATCTAATCTCACTTTTATCAGTCTACTCAGATTTTCTTTTTCTTCTTTGGACTGTTTTGGTAGTTTGTGTGTTCTGAGGAATTTGTGCATTTTGTCTGCTTTTCAGACCCTAATAGATAACGTTTGTTTCTTTACATAACCTCGATGACCTTATCCACTTACAACTAAATGAACAGTAATTCTTCTATACCTTCCTATACCCACCTGGGCCCAGTTCCCCAGTATGTCACTGTCTGCTTGTATAGTTCTTGTTCAGACCAGGATCCAGGCAGTGCCCTGGGTGGCTTCTGGTGGCTGTGTCCTCAGTCTCTCCATCTGTGGCCCCTGGCTCTTCTCTGCTCCCACCATGCCCCACCCCTGAGTCCTGCCTTCCCTTTCCGGAAACACTCTTTGGGGCATAAACTGCTCCCCGCTGATCAGAAGCTGGCATTCGGATAAGTGTTTCATGCTGTAGCTCCTGGGCACGTCCAGCCTCCCTCAGAGGGCAGGAGCCCTTGCCTGCCCCTGGAACTGTCTGCACAGACTCGTGAATGTTGAAAACTTCTCTCCAGCTATTTTCTTTCCAACTCTAAGGAAGTCCGAGCTGGTCATTGCTCAGTGACTACATCAGTGTCTCCTCACCCAACTCGTCTCCAGCCTCCCCTTGATGGGCCAGGCTGAGGAGGGTGGGAGGGGGTTCCTTCCCGCTGCAGGACCCCACAGGGGCTGGGTGCTGGCTCCCCACTAGGCTTCCAGAGTGTGGTGCCCCGTGCCTGCCCACAGTGGGGAAACTCCAGCTCAGGAAGGCCGGGGGCATCCTGAGTCTCTGAGTGCAGACGGTGGTGCTGCTGCTCAGTGTGCGGTGAGAGAGGCTTGCTGAGGACAGGTCCTCCGTGGGTCCTGGGGGAGGCCTCCCTGCTAAGCCTTCACTTCGCCGATCCAGGATCTGGACATCCCTTTGTTTGCCCATCACCTTGTTGCCAAGCACGCCAGGCCGATGGGGGTCCTCTGGGGACCAGGTGCTCCCAGCCCCACCCCATCTCTGAGCGTGTCTCCTGTCTGATGCCCTCCTCTCCCTTCAGGCCGTGGCCATGGATGCCCTGTCTCTGGAGCAGCAGCTGCCCTACGCCTTCTTCACCCAGGCAGGCTCTCAGCAGCCGCCACCACCACAACCTCAGCCCCCACCCCCGCCGCCGCCTGCGTCCCAGCAGCAGCCGCCCCCGCCGCCCCCGCAGGTGCCTGTTGGCCTCCCCCCAGGCGGCTCCCTGATGCCGAGCACCAGCCTGACTCGGGGGCCCCAACTGCCCCCACTTGCAGTCACGGTACCGTCCTCTCTCCCCCAGTCCCCCCCAGAGAATGCAGGCCAGCCACCGATGGGGATCGACATTGCCTCGGTAAGCCGGCGATGGAGTCCTGTGGGGCCTGGGTGGGAGGCTTGTGTGGGAGGAACCCCGGGGGCTATGAGAGGCCCCCATTGGAGCTGACAGGAGGACCGTCAGGGCACCTGGCTTTATCTGCAGCCACCTTGAGGCTCCGCTTTTGAGGCCACCTTGGCCTGAGGCATGGGGTTCCACAGGGGATTCTTCCTGGAATCCTCAAGCCAAGGTCGTCACCCCAGTATACATGGGGAACCTGAGGCACGAACAAGGGTAAAGTGCCCCAAACTTCACCAGGATGGCCCACTGCATGTCTTATGCCAAGCCCTCCCCCGTGGGCCCAAATGCCCCCTCAGCCCTTCCCGCCCAAGAAAAGGCTACCTCAGAGGCAGGGAGAGCACAGAGCTCTCAGGGCCTGGGAAATGGGTTTCTGGGAGCCAGAGGGATAGAGATAAACTTGGAGGAGAAGAAGGGATGAAGCCAGCTCTGCTTCATACAGCACAGGGCCTTGGGCTGGGGACCTGCAGTTCAGACCATGGGACCCCTTGCCTGTGGCCAGGCTCAGGGTAACAAGTGCTAAGTTTTGACCCCTGCACCCAAACCTTCCTGACTGTTCAGACTTTCACCCTGATTTCCCTGGTAGGAGGGAGGTGGTCACAGTTAGATCCAGAGGAACAGGGACCCACGTTTGGGGCCCAGCCAGCCCTCCCCTGGCTGCCAGCCCCAGGATAAATGTCATCAGAACATGTGTTCTGCAAAGAACAGGCCCCCCGCCTGAGCTGGGCAGGGCAGGCAGGTAACCCAACAGGTAGAGACCCACATTTCCAAGCTGCTCTGACCCCTTGGAGGGCAGACCTCAAGGGTCCCCTTAAATGAGGATGTGGGTGGTTCCTCACTGTGGAGCTGGGGAGATGTTGGAATTATGGGGTGTCCAGGCCAGGCTCTCAGGTCAAGGCATGTGTCGTCTGTTACTCCCACTTTGCCCCAAGAGAGTGCTGGCTCTCTCAGGACTCTGGCTCCAGTGGCTTCTGTGTTTCTGCAGACCCACCCAGGCGAGGAGAATGTTCCTTGGTCGTTTTCCTCTTTCCAACCCCGAGGAGGCCTGAGCTGGTCGTCGCTGAGTCACCACAGTGTTGTCTCTGATACCCATACTTTCCTGTGCAGACCCCCTGCCCAACCTGGGCTCAACTTCCATCCCAAACTACTCAGGACAGGCTGCTGAGGAATTGAAGGAGACAGAGATGTAGCACTTAGGGGGCCCTGGGTTGGCTGGCTGGGCCTCACTGAACAGCAGGCTCAGAGAGGTTAGATAGCTTGCCCAGAGGTATACAGCAGGGCCTCACTGAGTGGGACCAGAACAGGGTCTAAATCCAGGTCCTGGCCTGGCCCGTCCTGCCCCCAAGGGATCTGGTGAGAAGCCAAGGCCCTTTGTCCTCCAAGTGAGGGGGTGGCCGCCCTTTAGAAGTCTGTGGACAGTATAACCCCAGCAGGCTCATTCCAAGCAACATCAGTGACAGCGACTGCCTGGCACCGGGAGCCCTGCAGCGTGCCCCAGACAGCCCTCACTGTCAGTCCTGCCACCCCTCAAGGCCATCTGACTGGCCCTGGGCCTTCCCTGCCCATGTGTGTGGGCGTGCGTGTTCACGTGTGTGCAGCCATGTGCACGGGTACGTGGGTGTGGGTGCGCCTTCATGGGGGTGCTCTGAAACCTGCTGAGTAGAGGCCAGCTCCCTCCCCCACGCCCCTCCCACAGCCCCCTGGGGCGATTCTGTGACCACACGCCCCCACCCCTCCCAGAGCTGGGTTTGGAGGCAGGTCCCCTCGAGTTGCTGGGCTCAGGAACCTGCACCTCCTGTGGGTGCCCTGGGTACTCTGCTTACCTGAGGGGTGGGGGCTCTGCCAGGGGGCCCGGCAGGGAACAGCCAGGCGCGGGGCCCCTTAAGTGTCCTGACCTGTCTGTCGTCACAGGCGCCGGCTCTGCAGCAGTACCGCACTAGCGCCGGCTCCCCAGCCAACCAGTCTCCCACCTCGCCCGTCTCCAATCAAGGCTTCTCCCCCGGGAGCTCCCCGCAAGTAAGGGACGCCGCATCCCCTCCCCCGCCTCCTTGGCTCCAGCCTAGCTCGTGCCCCCGGCCCACCCATCAACTATCTGTGCTCCTGTCTCACTCCATCCCATCTTGTTGCACTCCACCGGGGTGGGGACCAGAGAGGGGTGGCCACCTTGGGCAGTGGCCAAGGAGAAGGCGCTTTCCCTGGGAGCGCCCCCGTTCCCTCCGTGCCTCTGTGGTCTGTGCAAAGCCCAGGCTGGGGGTGGTGGGCTCTCCACTCACGTTAGTGAGGTTGGTGTGGCCTCTGCCCCAGCTCCTCACCCCAAGGCTGGGACGTCCTGGTGTGAGGCTCAGAGCTGGCATCAAACGGCCTGTGCACCCTGAGGCCTCGTGCTTCCAGGCTTCTGGAGGTGGAGGGGTGCCCCCCTGCTTGGGGGTGCAGCTGAGGTGACAGCCAGGTTATAGTGGGGACTCCGACTCCTCAGCCCTCTCCACCCCTTAAGAGGATGTGTCTCACGGTCTCCAGGCTGAGGAAGCTTCTCTGAGGGCACAGCAGCCTCTCGGTCCTGGTCTTCTCACAGATGAGGAGACTGAGGCTTGCTCCAGGTGACAGGCAGGGCTAGACCACATCTGTCAGACTCACGTTTTCCCTCTATACCAGGCACCACAGGACTCTGATCTCCGACACAAACACACACACACCCAGTCCAGGTTCCTCAAAATTCCCCTTGGCTCCACTCCACCCATGGCTGCATTCTACCTGGAACCTTCCATCAGAGGAGAAAGAGTTCCCACAAAGCTGACATGTGGGCCTAAATCTCACTGTAGCAGTGGAGCCTCCCCAGGACCCTACCTCCCTGTCCCCAGAGTGTCACTAAGCTGAGAAACCTCTTGGAGCCACTACAGTGCCCCAGGCCCTGAAGCTTTATTCTCAGCTGAGGGGATGTTGTTACTTCCTGGGTAGAGCAGGAAGAGGAGCTGTTCCTCCAGGCAGGACCTGGGGATCCTTGTCCCGGGACATGCCCCGCTGTCCCCATCTCCCAGGCTCTCAGAGGTACACTCCAAGCCAGGCCCTGTGGGTCAGGACAGTGGGCATCAAGGAGGACCCAAGGCTCTTCTCATGACTCTCTGATACAGGAGGGGTTCTCCCAGGGCCCTCCCTCATCTCCCACCCTCGGCAGCCAGGGGTCCTGCTGGGATTAGGTGTGCAGCCTCCCGCTCTGTAGAAGGCTGGGAAAGTGCAGTTGCTCAGGGCAGGCCAGGGGTCAGCTTGGTGTCTGCACGCTCTCAGTCTGTCCTTGTCGGCTCTGAGCCCTGGCGTCTGGTCTCCTCATGAGGTGCAGGGGGATGCGGCGGGGGGGTGTGTGTGGCAGGGGATGCTTAAGGGTGGGAGAAGCCCATCCAGGCAGGGGAAGCAGCAGGTGGGTTCTGCCCCCCGGTGGGCTGCCCTGTCGGGGGCTGGCTCCTGAGTTACATCCGTTCTTCTGTGTGAGGCAGGACAGGAATTTAAGGGCAGAGCAAGTTTCTCTCAGGAGAGGTTCATCTGAACCAAAGCGGTTCATGCTGGGCAAAGAGCATGCTGCTATCTCATCAAGCTCATGTCTGTGTGTTGGTCCATCTGTCTGTCCATCCATCGTGCTCCTGCAAGGGAGATAGGCCACTCACTCAAATGTGAGGGGAGGGGAAGGGTATAGCTCAGTGGTAGAGCGCATGCTTAGGACGCACAAGATCCTGGGTTCAATCCCCAGTACCTCCATTAAAAAATAGTAAGTAAATGAACAAATAAATCTAATTACCTCCCTTTCCAAAAATGAAAAATGTGAGGATGGAGCCAGGCCGTCTGACCCCAATCAGGGGTGCTGGGGTTGGGTTGTGTGGGCTGCCTTCCCTCTTCCTTTCTGAGCAGACCTTTCTGGCAAACCCTTTTGGCAGCTTCACAAGAGGAGGCATAGCTTGGTGTCTCCTGTGTGGGCCAGGCCTCAGGGGACAGGATCAGGTGCCCCAGAACGACCTGCCCCCAGCCTCAGCCAAGGCCTTCATCTGCCGCCTCCTTCATGGGTAAACCCAACACCTCACAGCCCCTCTTTCCAAACCTGAAGCTGGCGATTTTTATGGCAAATGTGGCATTTTTGCCACATTGTCTTTTCCACTCCTTTACTCCTTTCACATTTTTAACTCATTCCTGTGTTTGAATGGAACGTCCATCCCCAGGAGCCACCCCACCTGCCAGGGTGGCTGTCTGTCCACTGATCATCCAGAGTGGTAGGTGGGTTTGTGTCCAGCCCCTCTCTGGTATGTAGGCCTGAGACTCAAGCTTTGGGAGTTGTCAGGGAATGGGAGCACCTTTCTAGAACAGGGAGCTCAAAGGGAGGAGGTCCAGGGCTGGTGGTCTGGATGCAGGCCGAGCACATGCATCATGCAGAAGAGGAAAAAGGCCAGAGCACCCAGCCTCGGGGATGCCATGGTCCTCCCTCTCCTTTCTTCCACAACCCACCAGACCCTGTCCTGCCATCTCCCTGGCAGCATCTCAGGGATGGACAGGGGCTCAGCGCTCCTCTTTCTGGCATCTCTGCTGCCTCTGATGATCCCCAGCCCCCTGCTCCTTTCCCAGGGGAGCCCCCATCCCTCTGCTGCATCTGATGTTGCACAAGCAGGACTGGCCCTGGGGCCTCACAGGCAGACAGGCAGACAGGCAGCCACGAGTGGACAGGTGGGCAGGGGCTTCCTTGTGCCTGTCCCGTGCTCACTCTGTGCACCCTTCCTGCCCACGTGTGTGTGGCCTCCCTCTCGTGTCCCCCACATCTGACAAGGGTCACCACGTGCACATCCCATTCTGAACATCCAGAGTACCTCCCACCTTGCCCCAGGAACTTTCCTCCAGGGCCTGCCAGGTGGGGTTCCCCATCATGTGTCCCCCCATCTCCCATCTGACAAAAATGGGCTCACCCCAACCTGGGCCTCAAGGAGAGGAGATGGGATGGCACTTTTGGGGAAGTTGGGGTACAGAGGCCCCCCGAGAGCAGTCATCCCAAGATTAAGGGTGCATCTGTCCGTCCCAGCGGGTGTGAGCTCTACCAGGAGCCCTGAGATAGACGTTGTCAGCCTCCTGCATCCTGAGTATTCTCCAGGAAGTTCCAGAGGCCTCCCTCGTCTCCCAGCCCAGGCCAGCTGGTGAGGTCTCGGGAGAGGGGTGTGGGTGCAGCCAGCCCATGGGGGCATCCCCCACCCTTTACCCCACAGTAGCCTCACCCCCTGCCTGATTTGGGGATCCTGACGACAGCGGGCCTCTCTTCTGTCTGCAGCACTCCTCCACCCTGGGCGGCGTGTTTGGGGACTCATACTTTGAGCAGCAGATGGCGGCCAGGCAGGCCAATGCTCTGTCCCACCAGGTGAGCGGGCGCCCACCGCAGACGCTCGCCAGACCCCACCCACTCCTCGGGTGTGAACTTCTCAGCCCTCTCCTGTCTCCATGCTGCAGAGGCCCAGGCCCTGGAGTGGGTGGCTTGGCTTTGCCTCCCCTGGCGTCTGCACCCTGCCCGCAGAATGAGGCTGCCCTCAGAGGGGGCGGAAGGGCGAGTGGTGAACGCTGGCAGGGATGCGTGGTGGCTCTTACATTGGTGCCTTGATGGGGGCCCTGCACGTGGGTTTGCCGGGAGGTTGCACTGGCTTTGTGTGGAGGCTGGGGTTGGGGGCGTGTGGGCATGGGAGGGGTTGGCTGCTGCCTGGAGCTGGTAACTCACTTGCTCATCCATCCATCCATCCATCCATCCATCCAGCAAGCCCTGAAGGGGCTGTGTGCTGGCAGACTCGAGCAGGTTCAGAGACGGGGAGACCCCAAGGTGGAGAGACTCATGCTTGGCAGCCCCAGGTGTACCTTAGCATGGATACTAGGTGTCTTACAGGGGAGGGGGTGCCAGTGGCTGCAGGCCAGCCTGCTGGCCAGCAGCAGCCAGGGCCCCAGGATGGCCAGCTCCATGGGGCTGGCCTCATGCCTGTGTGCTTCCTCTCCCAGCTGGAGCAGTTCAACATGATGGAGAACGCTATCAGCTCCAGCAGCCTGTACAGCCCGGGCTCAACGCTCAACTACTCACAGGCCGCCATGATGGGCCTCACAGGCAGCCACGGGAGCCTGCCTGACTCACAGCAGCTCGGCTACCCCAGCCACAGCAGCATCCCCAACATCATCCTCACAGGTGAGGCCACCCATGCCGGTGTCTTGGGTGAGGGTTTTGGTCCCATGGTCCAAGGCTGGGACCAGGCTGCTGTGAGAGGCCACAGCCCTGGGGGAAATGGAGTCCCCACCCCGCAGGGTGAGGTGTGACAGGGCTGAGGCATTGGTGCAGACCCAGGGAGACCAGAACACCTCTTGACAACAACCTTGACTCACTGCTGGGCATATGGGACAGGCTTGGGGGGAACACACATTGGGTCCTGGACCAAATGTCCAGTATCCCAGGCTCAGAGTGAGCACAGGATAGAGCCAGTCGCTCACCTATCCCCTCTTCCATTGCTCAGACCCCTAAACCCCATTAGTTGAGTGTGCTGGGGACTCAAGTGACAATGGGGTGGGCACTGCCTAGTGGGGCTTTTCCTGTGCAGCCAGCAGACGTGTAACAGCTCCCACATGCTGTGTCAGGCATCCCCGAATGGCCTGAGCACAGTGCCCAGGCACCCAGACATGCACATGCACGTGTGAGGAAGTCTTCACTCTGGCCAGCAGAGCTCAGACCCTTCAGTCCCCCTTCCCCCACCCTTCATCATGCCCCTGAAGGTTCTGGGTTTTATCAAAGAAGGAAGCAGTTTCCTTATTTATAAGCCAGGGCTGTCATGGGATTGAGGGTGAGACCCTCCCAGAAGTCCCCACTGACATCTCTAGGATGGAGGGGTCCTTGTCCAGAGCCCCTGCATGGCCTGGACTCCCAGTGCAGACCTGGTGTTTTCTCCCTGCCCCAGGGGTCTGCAGTTAATGCTCTGGGAGTGGAGGCCTTAGTGGTGGAGGTTGTGTGATAAGGATCAGGACCTATGATTGTCCAACAGCCCAGAAAGACCAGAACTTTCACATCCATTTCCCAGATTGGGAAACTGAGGCCCAGAGTCCCACCACAAGTAGAGGAGGGAGCCCAGGTTTGAACCTGAGTCTCCATCGGGAAACCCAGGCTTCCCTCCAACCCACAGGAAGGCTCCTGATGCACACAGAGCAGACCACCTGGTAGAACCTGGCCAAGTGGGAGAGACCCCTGCTCCCACCAGGTCACACTGAAGTTTGTGTTGCAGCCGTTATCCCAGGGCTTCCTGGTCTTGGCGCCCTGACATCTGGGTTGGGGTAATCCCATGTACTGTGGGGTATTGAACAGCATCCCTGGCCTCCACCTACCCGATGCCAGTAGCATTCTCTCCAGTTGTGACAGCAGCTGTCCCTGGACATTGCAAATGTCCCCTGGGGGACAGACCACTCAGGTGAGCACCCCTGATGTGGCCTGAGCATTGACGGGGGCTGTTGAGGCACAGAGTGTGGGTGCGGAGAGCCAGGGCTGAGCTGAGCCTTTTGTCTGTACCCCTGCCCACCCCCCCCCCCAGTGACAGGAGAGTCCCCTCCCAGCCTCTCTAAAGAACTGACCAGCACGCTTGCCGGGGTCGGTGATGTCAGCTTCGACTCTGACAACCAGTTCCCCCTGGATGAACTCAAGATTGACCCCCTGACCTTGGACGGACTGCACATGCTCAATGACCCAGACATGGTCCTGGCCGACCCGGCCACTGAGGATACCTTCCGGATGGATCGTCTGTGAGCGGCACGCCCGGCACACTGCCACACCGCCGCCCAGCCCCTGGTTCCGTCACCCCACCGGTCAGTGGTCCCGACGGCACCTCCCTGAGCCCAGGGACGGCGGCGCTCCGTCCCTCGCAAACGGCCGAGCTTGTGATTCTAAGCTTGCAATGCCGCCAAGCGCCCCCTGCCCGCCGCCCCACCCCCGTCACCCCTCTCCCGCGTGAGGTCGCGCGTCGCCCCCGCGGACCCTCCCTGCTCTCTCGTCCCCCTGTAAGATGCGGAAAGTGCTGGGCAGGGCCGCCGGCCTTGGGAGGGCGCTGTGCTCTGTGACGGCGGTGGGCTGAGGTGCATCTTCCGACTGTTGTCCAGCTCTCACTGCCTTCCTTTGTCCCTGGTCTCCCCACCCGCCCGCGCCCCCAGCCCGTGGTTAGGTAGCAAGCCAGCCCCACCCTTCCAAAAGGAGAAGGCGCCAGAGGGTGGGGGGTGGACAGGAAGTGAAATAAACACTATTTGGACTGCTGTCTTTTATATTTCTGAGCACACGCAGAATGCTAGAATCCATCCCATGGAGGTGGGATGCAAACATGTGAACAGAGCATGCAAAGCAGCTAAATCTCCCTGGGGCCCAGTGGGAAGCCCAGGCCCCTCTGTGGCCACCTTCGCTGTGAAACCCCCCTGCCCAGGACGAACAGGCCTGCTTGGGATGCACGGGGAGGCAGGGATTATTTCTGGGGAGTTTCACAACTTGTTTCCATCTTTCTTTCTCTGTGCTGTAGTCACTGTTACTATTATTTAAAGAATGGGGTAGGGACGGGGCGGCCAGGGCATTTTCGTTGTGTTTTTTCGGGGGGGGGTTGTTTATTTCTTTTGGTTTGTATTTACATTTTGGTTGTAGATGAGTAACTGACTCCCTGACAACACTTGCCTGAGAGCATGTTTTTATTCTAGAAATCCCACATTCTGTATATTTGTAAGCTAACTGGAAGCAGTTTGCCACCTGCCCGGGTCTGAGCTGCATCTCCAGCCTTTTTAGTTTTGCCCTGTTGTCTCAAAACGGCAGGATGGTGAGGATGGCTTGGGCTGGCTAGGGCCAGGCTGGGCTGGCGGGCTCTCCGGGGAAGCTCGCAGCAGCGGCCAGAGCTACCTCCGCTCTGCTCATGTGACAGACTCCTGGAAAGGAGCCAGGGCTTTCATTAAGGGTCTCACAAAGACCCAGCTCCACCTGACCCTCCTGAAGGGGCCAGCTGGTCCTCAGGGTGGGCCCATCCCAGACCCCGTGGCTGGCAGCAGCTGCAGCCTGTCTGCCCTAAGATGCCCTAGAGGTGAGACTGTCTTTACCACCCCCACCCCGAGAACCAGCTGACCCTCATCCCCTCCACCATCCCTTTCATAGCTCCTCCTGTCAGGGCTGGGTTTGGAGGCAGAGAACAGTATGTATTTTATTGGCTGGTTTCCAGGTGCTTCTCAAAGTGCCTCAGGAGGCTGAGGTGGACCATCCTTCGGGGTTCACTGGCACACCGGAGGCCGTCCCTCTGCCGTACAGGCCCTGTGAGTGGGCGGCAGGGCTGGCTTTGTTTTCTGTCGGTTGCTTTGGAACAGGAACCTCTGTTTCATTCCCTCCGACATCATATCTCGAATTATTACTCTCTCCTCCACCTGCCTGGTGGCCTGCTGTCTCCTCCTGCCTGGTGCGTTTCTGCTTCCGCTGGGGTCTTGGGAGCACCCACCTCTGTGGGAGCCAGATTTGATCCTCGCGACCACCCTCCCTCTGTTTCCCAGCCAGGCTGTTAGCACGTGGCCAAGTGGCTGGGCAGCCACACATGAGAAGGGCCCCCTCCTTGGTCACTTGGCCTCCGCCACTGTTATCTGGGCTGAGGGATGCAGTGTCAGTCCATCCAGATCAAGGCCTGTCCTCTTTCCATGGCAGGGGCTGGGGGCAAAGAATGAGGACTGGGTTTGGGGGGGGGTTGTTTTGTTTTGTTTTGGTTTTTTTTACAGAAAAACTACATGTACATAGAAGGATTTGATTACCATTAGAATTGTATGTAGAACTTTAAAAAAAATGGCCTTAATAAAATTACAAGCAACCTTCCTGGATGCAATTTTCAAACAAGGCGTTGGGGACCCCTTGAGGGAGCCCCATCAGCCCATACTTCGGTCTGCCTGGCCCTGTGTTCTTGGTGCAGACGGGCAGGAGAGCCCCATGGCCAATTTCTAGCATCCCTCGGCCAGGAGCACAGGTGACCTTGCATTAACTTGGCCCACGAGAGGCATAGGTGCAGAGATTTCCCTGGGAAGGAGTTCCAACCAGGAGCCCACAGCCAGACGTCCTCAAAGTGTTCACCACCCCCTCCTGGGTCTGGGCAGGCCTCTGGGGGTCTACAACAGGGGATTTGGGTTTTCTTCTTAAATGTCACTTCTCTACTAAATACTCTTAAATTGCCAAGACTTTTAGAAACAAGACAGCTTAAGGGAATCAGCCCTTTGACTTGTGATATGAAAATACTGTGATTTCAGGCAGGCTGCGCCGTGAGGGCCGAGGGCTGAGCCGGGGCCCCTGCGTAGTGTATATAGACCCGTTGCCTGCGTCCTTGCTCGCTTTGGCCAAGGCCCCTCAGCTGTGTAAATCTTTCCTCCGGGAGTATGAGCCAACCAGTGTGTCCCCACCTGCCTCGGTTTACCCTCTGTCCCCTGAGCCCTCTGGGTGGTGAGTCGGTTCCCCCATGAGGCTCGTGGGCTGAGGATGAGTGCCGGGGTCAGCCTCTCTCTGTGTCCTCTGGAGAAGAGTTTATGCCCCTGTCCCCCACCCATCAGCATCACCCCCTCCAGTGCCCAGACCTGGGGGAGAAGGAAGAGTCTTGGGATCCCTGTCCCAGGTCCCTGTGTGGACCTCCACCCCCACCCTAACGAGAGGGAAGACAGCACTATTTGGGGTACCCTGCAGCCCCTCTTTGCTGTCCTTGCACACCTTGCTTCCCCTGACACTCTTCTGGGCAAGATGGTGCCAGTCCCTTGGGGCAGGGGACCCTGAGGCCTTCAGTGAGAGGCTCAGGGCAGGTCAACCCTTCAGCAAAATTTGGGGATCCACAACCAGCAGTATCCAAAAATTGGCCAGGCTCTCTTGTGGGGACGAGCACACAGCAGAAGGTACCCCAGTTGTACTGGGTCCCACCCCACTCCCCACACTGTGGTCCACAGAGCTCCTCGGGATCAGGCCTTCCAGGCCAGGCCAGGACAGGGGTGTGTGTGTGACCCTCTTCCCAGTGATGCTCCACACTAACCTCCAGCCTCCCTACTGGCCTCAGGGCCACTTGGCTGCCCGACAGGTGTGCACTGGGGGTGGGAGCCCTGCCTCGGACACTTAGCCTTTATGGTCTGCCTGCTGTCATCTGCTTGTGGGGGTTTGGGGCTGGGCAGGAGGGTTCTGATGTTGTAGGTTTGTTTGGCCTGATTTCTTCAGGCGGCCAACCTCCCAGGAGGATGTCTAGCCAAGTGGGCCCTGTCACAAGGCCCATGTGTCACAGTGGGGCAGGTGAGGACAGCTCTATGTCCATCTGTCAAGTGCTAGTGAGACCCCTGCATGGAGGACAAGAGGCCTCATGTCATTTATCTGTCCCACCAGGGTGGGTGTCTGGTTTGGGGGCTGTGTGCCAGGTGCTGGCTGTGGCCAGGTGGGACAGGAATAGGTACAGGGCCTGTGGGGGCCTGGGCAGGGCTCAGGCAGCAGGGGCAACCCTCCTCCAGCATCCTGGGCCTGATGAGCCCTCATGATCACCTGCCCCCCAGGGGGGCTCTGTTGACCTAGAGGCCTCCAGGGGGCTGAGGACACTTGGGATGGTGCGCCCCTCCTCAGGCCTCCACGTTTCGGCCAACCCTGAGCTAGTTCATAACCAAACATCCTGCCAGACTCCTGCCCCTAAGTGGATTCTGAGATTTCTGCATTTCCAAAGAAGGCATCCCCACCCTGGGGTACAGGCTGGGTGTGGTGAGGCCTGGTGGTGGAGACCCTCCACCTCCCCTGCCCCCCGGCCCTGACAGAGCAACAGCACCCATCACCCTCACTGGGTTCTGATGGAACCATAGTCAGAGGCCTCAGGGTGCCCTTGGCACAGGGTTGGGCACAAGGGTGCAAGGTCAAGTACCTGGCACCCCTGGGCCTGGCCCACCGCCCCTGCAAGTGATGCTCCAGGTGAGGGAGCTGTGGCCACCTGAGCACTTGCCTGAAGAGCTGGGGGAGGAGCCTCACCTACCCCTGGAGGCCTGCCTGGGGTGAGTGGGCAGCCAGGTCTGTTTCTGCCCGCGTTCTCTGTGGAACCTGGGCCCCCATCCTCTGGGGGGTTTCACAGTGTGTGATGGGGGTCCCTGGGACATTCCTTTGTCAGGCCTTGCCTGGCCAGGTTGGCCTGAGCCAACTCTGTTTCTGGTTTCCCTCAGTCTTTGGAGGTCCTGGCTGCATGGGGCTCAGGCACCTCTCATAACCTTTGATGTGTCACAGGTGACTGGGCACAGATGAGTTCTCCCCCAGCAGAGATGGGGTGACCTGCACCACCAGGCCTGGGCAATGGGGTACTTCTGAAGGCACCGGGGGGCAGACAAGAGGCTTGTGACCTCTGTTCCTGCGTGTCACTAGCTAAGGCCCATAGATCTTAGGGCCCCAGGCTTATCCCAGGCAGGATGGGGAGCAGGGGCTGGACATCAGGGTGATGCTGGTTCCAGACAGCTCCTTCCATCTTCCTCCCTCCTGCCAGCACCCAAAACCCCATCCCAAGGAGCTAGTGACACGTGGGTTGCCCCTATCTTGCAGGGTTGTGGAATTCAGGGGCAGTTGATGCCTGATCTGTCACTTCTGACCTCCTGCCCACTGGGGAAAAGGGGACACAGCTGTAGCACTTGCCACCAGACCCCAGGAGGGAGGGCTTTGGCAGCCAAGGCCCACTGGCCCTGCCATGCCCCTCTGTAGGAAACTGCCCCCTCCCAGGGGCTGGGTGGTACCACTGATATATGCAAACTTGCCAGTCCAAGCGCTGCCCCACCTGTGTCCCTCTTCCCCAGGCTGGCTCTGCCCCCCACACCCCCCAGCATGTACATTGTGCTGTAGATGTCCCGTGGGCCGCACGTGTGGGTGCCCACGGTGGGCAGGGGCGGGCGCTCAGGGCGCACTTGGCCAGCCCCTGCCCATCCTCTCTGGTGTGGACGCTATCGTCTTTGTACCTTTGCATCCTTTGTAATGAAACGTAATAAAAATCCAATGTTTTCGTCTCTGCCTCCTCCCCTTTTTTCCTGCCCTCTTCCCTCCCTTCAAGGATGAACCGTGGGTGTTGCAGGTGCACCAGGCAGGAACCACACAGAGGCCACATACACACACATATAGGTACACTTGAACTTGGACAGGCAGATGTGAGCCCCTCACACACACACCCCAGGATCCTGGGGCAGACGTTCCAGGGGAGTGGGTGGGATGCAGCAGCAGGCCTGCGGCTTCCCAGTCACGGTTGGACTTTCCTTGTCATTGCTGCTAGGGCCCCAGCCAGTCAGGGGGTATTCAGCGGCAGGCCCCCAGTCTCCCAAGGCCTGTGTCTGGGGTCCCTGGCCCAGCCTTCCCTCAGAGCTCGACCCCACTATCTCCCTGCAGTAGAGACCACAGCTGGCCGCTCCACCACACACATGCTTTATTTTGTCCTCTCTGAGCTCCTCTCCCTCCACCTCCGGCCGGTGCTGATGGCCTGCCACAGTGAGGGCAGCTGTGAGGGTGGCTGTCATCCAGTGGCGGGTTCCCACCCCTTCCCTAGGCCTGCAGCAGCCGCTGGACTTCATAGTCCTCGGGGATGGTGTCTGCGGAGAGAGAGTGAGCAAGTGAGGTGGGGCGGGGCTGGGCGGTGCAGACTCCCCACCTGCCCCGACAGGCCCCCCTCCCCCGCCTTACCGTTGCAGCGGTAGCGCAGGTTGGCCCAGATGATGTTCTCCTGGGAGAAGCAGAAGACTCCCAAGCGGCCGCCACGCATGGTCGTGTCCAAAACCACATTACTGTCTGCCACCAGCTCAGGGCCCTCATAGAAACGCACTCTGCGGGGTAGGAGGGGACTGTGATTTGGGCCCTCCCCTCTCAGAGATTCAGTATTACTGTCCCAGAAGCTAGGCCCCCTCCTCTCTAGGAGTGGGGGCCATGTGTCCCCCAGCTGGGGCCACACTCAGGGTAGAGGGGGTTCCTGACCTGAGCCTCAGTTTCCTTGTATGAGAGAATGGACATCTAGGATCCTGCAGACAGTAGGTGCTGAGCATAGCACCTGGACTTCCTGGCAGCACAGAGTGGGGATTGACAAAACGGGAGTGGATAAGACCCCACCTTCCACTGTGTGCCGGGTCCTGGGAGGGGTGTCATGCCCCAGTGCCAAACAGTTCATTCTAACTGCATCATTTCCATGTTACAGATAAGGGGGCCAGAGTCCCCTGAAGCACTTCCCTCAAGAACCAGGATAGAGCAGGGACACCTGGCCCCCTGGCAGCAGAGGGCTGGTTCCCACCTGATGTAGCCCACTTGGGGCCGGTGCTGCAGGAACCAGCGGTAGGATGTCTTGTCCTTCCAGCCCACGTTGCGGGGGTCCTTCCACAGCAGTCGCACTTGTGATGCTGTGTCCCCTGTGTGCCACAGTGCATTCCGAAGCTGCTCCCCAGGGCCTGTGGAGGACTTCACAGCCTGCCGTGCCCGGGAACAGAGGAAGGGGGTCAGAGACCACACAGGCCATCAGAGCCCCGAAACAGGCAAGGAGCTGCAGGTCATAGAGGAGTGGGAGGGCAGGTGTGCCTGGATGGGAGACCCACAAAGAAGCCTTCTTGGAGGCTACATGGAGGTTTCCAGGTAGGTGTGTGTGAGGTGTGTCCAGCAATGGCCTGGAGGCTCATGGAGAGAATTTGGGAGTCTGGGGACAGGTCTCAGGTCTGGGAGGATATGGGGGATCTGCAGGAGGGTTTAGTGAACTGTGGAAAGTTTGAGGTGTCCATGGGATAAACTGGGGTCTAGAGGACTTGGGGAATTTTAGGGTTTCAGTAAAATACTGGAGTCTAGGGGGTCTGCAGGAGGATTTGAAAAGGGAGGGGAATTTAGGGGTCTGTGAGAAGGTTTTGGGGCCCAAAGGAAGATTGGGGGACCCCGGGGAGTATTTGAGGGCCTGTGAGAGGAACCGGGAGGATTTGGATGGAAGGATTTTAAAGTCCATAGAATGATCAGGGCTGGGCGGGTGTAGGTATTGTAAGACTTTGGGGATATATGGAAGGATTTGGGGCCTCCACGATGTCATTGAGACCAGGAGTTCACGTAGGGCCCAGCACCTTGAGCTGGATGCCAGGCTCTGCCACCGCACGGAAAGGGTTTGCCTGCCAATAAGTCTGCTCCATCTGCTTCCACATGACCACGTAGAAGCTGGAGCTGTCCTGGTAGCCAAAGATGAAACCGGCGTAGTCATCATCCGTGACCGTGTTCACGTGGAATGTGCCTTCAAAATCCACGCCATTGAAGGCGGTATAACCTGGGGAGAGGAAGGGACGCTAGCCTCTGCCCCATCGGGGCCCAGATCTGTCCCAGACCCCGCCGCGCCTCCAGAGTCCAGAACCACCTACCAGGAACCTAAACCACCCAACCTGGCCCCGCCTTTCCTGAGTCCAGGCCCGCCCCTACCCCGCCTCTCCTCTGGCCCCGCCCCCAAGAACAGCTCTCTGCAGGGCCTAGCTCCTCCCCGAGTCTCACCCACAGCTAGGCCAGGGTCGCTGTTCATCGTCTGCACGATCTCCATCCCCTGGTGGGTTCAAAGGAGAAGGGGCCTCAGGCCAACCGTTTGGGCCCTTGGCTCCCCACACACAGCTTGGGACCTGCTGTAGAGGTCCTGGGCTCCTTCCGCCTGAGCCCTGCCCCTACCTGGTTGAGCACCACCCAGTTGGGGTCTATCTGCGCGTCGCCCTCGGGGTCCAGCACGACCGTCTGGAAGGCCCGGAAGTCGGTGAGGGTGACCTCAGCGTTCTCCGGACACACATCGATCTTGTCCACCACCTTGTCTGCATCGAAGTCTCCCTGGCACGCATCGCCCACGCCGTCCCCTGAAAGGAAGTGGAAGACCCCCCCACGGTAGTGGAATCAGCACCAGGCCCTGTTCTAGGCCCGGCCACGCCCATGCAAGTTACTGGCCCTGCCCTCACCATGCCTCCTGCTGCGCTCACACATGCCCCTTGCCCCACCAAGCCCACCCCAAACCTCATCCTAGTGGCTCCACACTGTCCCACTACAGGCCTTGCCCACTGCCTTACGGTCCACATCTTCCTGGCCTGGGTTGGGCACCAGGCGGCAGTTGTCCCGACTGTCGGGGACCCCATCGTTGTCATCATCATCATCACAGGCATCACCCTGGCCATCATGGTCTGAGTCCTGCTGGGCACTGTTGGGCACTGTGGGGCAGTTGTCCCGAGAGTCCTGGTGCCCATCCCCATCCCTAAGTAGGGCAGAGAGACAATGAGACCCCAGAAAGCCGGGTCAGGGGCTGCCCACCCTGAGCCCCCATCTCAGCCCCAGATTGCCTCCTTACTGGTCTTGGTCGCTGTCACAAGCGTCTCCCACAAAGTCGTGGTCCACATCCCTCTGGAGGGGGAAGGATGTAGGCGTCCACGATCAGAGCAGAGGAATTCAGAAGCCTCCCACTCACCCCCAGTTCCAGAGCCAAAGTATTCTTGGCCCCAGTGAACACCGCCCCACCCCCAAGGCTGATTAGACTGGGCTAGAGTCTTGTTAACCAGCCTGGGGATCATCCCAGGGGTCTGACCCAGCTGGGGTCTGGATGACGTCACCTGGTCTGCGTTGCTCTTCTGAGGACAGTTGTCACAGGCATCCCCTACACCATCGCCATCACTGTCCTTCTGGTCTGAGTTGGGCACCCTGGGGCAGTTGTCCACTGTGTTGCGGATCCCTGAAGGAAGCAGGGGGACAGAACAGGACCCCAAGATGGGGACAGGGCCAGGCTGACTTCAGCAGGGCAGGTCCAGGCCTGGGGCTAGTCTAAGACCACCCCATCTTTGGCTCCCAGTAGCTGCAAAGTTAAATAAAGTATTCGTGCCCAGTCCCCAGACTACATGAAAGGATAGCGGTGAGGGGACTGGTTCTGTGAATGCACCACCTTGAGTCTCTGCCCAGGTGTAAAAATGGTACCTCCCTGGCCTTAAACCCCAGGCTCATGTCTTTGTCCTCTTACTTCCTTCCTGCAGCATCTAACACAGGTATCACCTTCCCATCCGCCTAAAGTTCATTCCTGTTTACCAAGGCCTCGTATCCCAGACTGCATTTTCCTGCCTGCCTGAAAATGGTCCGTGGTCCTTGGAGCCCTAGGCGAGCTCACCCTCTCGGGCTTTCAAAACCGGCCAAGCCCCGCCCCCAGCCAAGCCCCGCCCCTTGGTGCTCGCCCTTCCCTCTCCTCTCCGCCCTGCTGCAAAACTCACGGTCGCCGTCGATGTCGTCGTCGCAGGCGTCGCCTTTGCCATCCTGATCTGTGTCCTTCTGGTCGTCGTTCTTCTGGGACCGGCAGTTGTCGCAAGCATCTCCCCACTTGTCGCCATCCGTATTGCGCTGGTCTGGGTTCCTCACCAGCGGGCAGTTGTCCTAGAGATCAGGGCCAACTGAGGGGGTGATCAGGCCTGGAGAGGCAAAGGTCACTGCCCAGACCAGTCCATCTCCGAGGCCCCGCCTCTTCGGCTAGGACCCCCTCAGCCCTCTGGTACCCGCAAGTTCAGCCTCTGAGGCCACGCCCCTCACCCATGCAGAGCCCCCATCCAGTCTCCCCTGGGCCCCCGCTTTTGCCTCACCTCCTCGTTAAGGACGCCGTCCCCGTCGGCATCCGAATCGCAGGCGTCTCCGATGCCATCGCGATCCACGTCCTCCTGCCCTGAGTTGGGCACCGTCACGCAGTTGTCCTAAGGGTGGGCATGGCAGATATGAGGGGCGTGGCCAGGGAGCCCCGCCTGCCCTCCTACCAAGCCACGCCCCTCCAGACCCCGCCCACCTTGCGGCATTGGCGCTCGGAGCAGCGGAGCTTCTCGTCAGGGAAGCCATCCAAGTCTGTGTCGCGGCCGCAGAGGAGCCCGTTGCCCGCCCAGCCGACGGCGCACTGCGGGTGGGGAAGTGAGTGGGTGCTCCGGCGTGGTCTCACCCCCGATCCCCCATCCCACGCCCCACCCGGCCTGCTCACACTCACCACGCACGATCGCGACCCATCACGCTCCAGGACGCAGTCAGCCTTCTCGTGGCAGGGGCTGGGCGTGCCGTCTGGGCAGAAACGCTGTGGGCGCCGACGGCAGCCTGATGCCTGGTCGCCCACGAAGCCGGGCTGGCACGGGCCGCACTGGAAGGAGCCCTGTGCCCAGGCCACAGGAGGTCAGCCCCAGCCTCCTGGAACTTCGTGCCTCACCCTCCATCTCTCAATCCTTCCCTACTCCTCCCAGGCCTTACCGGCGTATTGACGCACACAGAGTTGGGGACGCAGTTATGCTTCCCGGTCTCACACTCGTTAATGTCCGTGCAAACCTGGGTGGGAGGGAGGGCAGAGGTCACCACTCCCACGCAGATACCCCGAGACCTCCCACCCAGATCACGCCTCCTCTGAATCCTACCTCTCCCCTACATCTTGCCCCCGACCCCGACCCCAGTCCCTATTCCCTCCCGCTGGAGCGAGGCAGGAAAAAGGCCGTGAGGCTGGAGATCGAGTTGACTCAAAGAAATTGCCCCGGACTCTGGCTCTTCCTGGCTACCCGCTCCAACCCCCCACGGCTCTCACCTGCTTGTTGGCCTTGGCGAAGGCCAGTCCTACGCCTTCGTGGGTGGGGCCGCTGTACCCTGGCGGGCAAGCCTCGCAGCGGAAGCCGGGACTGGTATTGATGCAGCGGACGCGGGGGAAACAAGGATGGGCGCTGCACTGAGAGAGGAAGAGCCCCGGAGGGGCAGAGGACGTGGAGCTAGTTTTCCCCGAGAGCGGTGCCTCAGGGCATATTGGGCTTGTACTTGGAAAGTTCAAGGGCCATCAGCTAGCACTTGGAGAGGGGTACCATTGTCCAAGGGGTCACACACGGCTTTGCCTTGATAGGGGAAGGGACAAGACCAGGAGGGGACAGGGGACCGCCTGGAGGGGGCTGTTCCTGGGACCCGGAGGGCTGGGTGCTCATGGGCGGGGGAAGAAATATTGAGGGCGGGCGTCCCCAGAGGAGGGGGGAAGTGGTCGTCGGGGCGTGCGTGCCCGGCGACAAGGAGGTCTTCGGGGCGGGAGCCCCCCAGTGGTGGAAGGGTCGCCGGGGCTGGTGACCCCTGGCGGTGAGGGGGGTCGTTGAGACGGACCACTCTCCGCGGTAGGGGAGTCGTCGGGGTGGACGTCACTGATTATGGAGGAAGTTGTCGGGACTGGGGTCCCAGGTGGAGGGGGTGGTGGTAGGGGTGGGTGTCCTCCGGCTGTAGGGAGGTCGTCTGGACGTGCGCCCCTGGAGGTGAGGGGATCCTCCGAGAGAGCACCCCCAGCGGAGGAGGAGGTCGTCGGGGCGGTGGGGAGTTGTAGGAGCAGGCGTTGGAGGATCGTCGGGGCGGTAGGGGGCGGACGCACCTCGTTGACGTCGGCGCAATGTGAGCCGTTGCCCGTGAAGCCTGCGGGGCAGGGTCCGCAGCGCGCGCCGCTTGCCGTCTCGGTACAAGCCACGCCGGGGAAGCAGAAGCCGGGCGAGCACTGGCTTAGGGGCCTCACGGTTAGTCTAGGGGTGCGAGCGGGTTGCATCCCTGCGGGGATCGGGGCGGGGTTGGTCAGGGCCACGCCCAGGGGCGGAGCCCATCGGGACCAAGTTCCAATCCTGGGGATGGCCTCTGGGGGCGTGGCGAAATCCAGTGGTTCTGCGACCCCGCCTCGTACTGCGAACTTTGCCCGCCAGGTCTCTCCAGTCTCTGGATTTCTGCGCCATTCCGTTTTTTTGCTTCTCCCTCTGTAACTCTCCACCTCTCAGCATCTATCGGACGGTTTCTGGCTCTTTTTGGGTCTCCCCCTCCAATAACCTCTGTCTCCCCTTCCTGTTCCTCTCGTTCCATCCCTCATCCAATTTCTCCATCTCTGTCAGCCTCCGTCTTTTCCTCTGTCTCTTTTCCTCTAGGTCTGTCCTCTCTCTGTCCGTCTTTCTCTCCCCATCTCTTCTCGCTCTCCCGCCGCCCCATCTCTATAGCCCCAGCTGCGCTCACCGCACGCGTCACACTCCATCACAGTGTTTTTCAGGAACGTGATCTCCTTGACCTTTGGTACAAGGGGGATAGGGTGTGGTCAGCGGGGCTCCATTCCTCTCCTTCTGGCTCAGGTCTCCCTTCTCCCTCTCCCAGGCTCCCTTCCCACAGACCCACCCACTCCGCCGGAACCCTCTCCCCAGGGACTCCCTACTCTCAGATCCTTACTCTCCCAGCCCCTCTCCTCCTTCCCTGGAATTTCCCTCCCCCCTCACGGATTCCTACCCTCTTCCGCGGAACCCCCTATCCTTGGGACCCCCTTTGCCCCTTTTCCTTTTCCATAACCCCGGACCCTCTCTACCTCCACCGGAACACCCTTTTCCTGTCCTCCTCCCCTTCACCTACACTCCTCTTCTTCCGAGACCCCCTTCCCCTCCTCTGAGCATCTCCCTCCACACCTCCCCACCCCCTATCTTCCCAACTCTGGCCAGCACCTGCTGCCGCAACAGCTCCCGCACATCCTGCAGCGCCGCGTTGGTCTCCTGCAGTTCGCGCAGCATCTGCGGACCCACGTCTGCACCTGTGCTGACAGGGGGCGCTGGTGGGGCGTCGGGGCCCGGGGACCCCATCACCAATCCTCACCCCGTCACCGCAGGGACCCCTAACGCCCACCCCATTTCTTGAGCCTCTGCCCCATTGCGTGATTTCTATGCCCCGCACGACCCGGCGATAAGTCCCCGAGCCCTAAGAAGCCGCGACCCCGGGCCTCCTGCGAGTCCCCCTGCCCGTTTGGGGGTTAGGGGCACGGCATGGGGGAGGGGCAGCTTACCCAGCGGGATCTGGCCCTGTCCAGAAGCGCCGAGGGCGGCCAGGGTGAGCAAGAGAAAGCAGGCGGCGGTGAAAACCATGACGGCAGCGGGGAGCTGGATGGCGGCTTACTCTGTCGCCCACGAGGCCTGCTCGGTCTATTTATCCCCGCGGCGTGGCCGGCCCCGGGGACGGCCCACCGCGGCCCTGCCCAGCGTCCAGCCGCAAGGTAAACAGCCGGCGCTGGCCTTCGGGTTCAAGGCCCCGCCCAGCGAGGCTGAATTCAGAAGAGGGGGAAACTGAGTCACAAGTGGCCTGTGCAGGGGTCCATGGAGCGGAGAATCAGGTGGGACCAACCTCTAGCCCTCTCATTCCTATATCTGAGTGCCTGTTGCATGCCAAGACTGGGGCATAGCTGGGAACGAAGCGATCCCCTCAGCTCATACTTGGGGAAACTGAGTCAAGAGTGGCTAAAGGTTAGGACTCATCTCCTCCCGACACCTCTTTCTAGTCCTCTCTCTCTATGGTTCTCTGGGTGGTGGGTAGGTGGCAGAGGCAGCCTGGTCGCCCAGGCACCAGGAGCCCACCCAGTCTCCCAATCTGTGCACTGGGCAGCACGTGTCCCTCCCCAACAGGAGGGTGAGCAAATTAAAAAGCTCCAGTTGGAGGAGGTCTGAGAGGGGCCCAGTGCTTCTGTTTGTCAAGACTTTGCCATACCTTCCGAGCTCCACTCCAGCTTCTGTGGGAACAGCCTGTAATAAAAATAGAAATTACTGCTAATCAGGAAAATCCTCCCAGCCCAGCCATGCTCTTAAGCTACAAAACACCTCTGTTTTCTGGAGTTAACCCTCTCCACCCCTACTCTGTAGGGTTTGTAGCCTCTATTCTAAAGACAGGGAAACTGAGACCCAGAGAGGGGAAGTGACTAGCCTACGGCCACTGCAAAGGTCAGGGATGAAGCCAAGTAGACTCATTGCCAGATCTGTTCTCCTGGGAGGCTGCAGAGAAGTCACTGAGTGCTTCCTGGAGGAGATAGCAAGGAAGCTTAAAGGAAAGGAGAACTCAGATCAGCAGAAGAAGAAAAGATGAGGATGGCTCTGGCAGAGGGAAGCATGTGGGGCTTGGAAGTAGAGAAATTTCAGGCACATTCATTTATTCTGCAAACATGCATTGAGCACCTACTGTGTGTCATGTCCTGTGCAGGACACTGGGAACAGAGTGATCAAGCCAGACTGGGCCCCTCCTTCAAAGGGAGCCCAGGTTGGTGGGGAGGAATCTACATAATCATCCCAAGGGGCCAGGACTGTGGTGAGGGATGCACAGGCAGTAGTGGGAGCTCCAAGAAGGTCCCTGACTCAGCTTGGGGTTGCAGGGGGAGTCCAGGCAGTCTTCTTAGAGGAGGAGGGAACATCGAACTAGGACCAGGAAAGTGGAGGAAGCCATGGCCAGATAAAGGGACTATGGTGGGGGGTGTAGTTCAGTGGTAGAGTGCATGCCTAACATGCAAGAGGTCCTAGGTTCAATCTGCAGTACCTCCATTAAAAAAAAGAGAGAAATGGTAGAAAGGCATTCCAAGTAGAGGAACAGCGTATACAAAGATCCTGAGGCAAAAATGAACTTGGTCTGCTGGACAGACTGATCTCAGGGTAGAGAGATCTTGGGGCTCAGGAGAAGTAGCACCATTGGTGCGAGGCTTGTGCTGTCTTCTGAGGGCAACGGGGAGCCACAGAGGGTGAGTGAGGAGGGGTGGGTCTGTGGGGGAGACTGGGTGAGAATAGCCAATCACAGCCTGACGTTTCCAGTGAAGCCTGTGCCCTGATGCCTGTGGTGGGGCCATGAGCTCACCTCCTGTTTTCCTTGGCATCCGGCACATCTGGGGGCCACTCCTGGCTGGTGCTGGCATTCTTGGGAAAACCATGGCTCCAGTGGGGCCTGTGTGCTTGTGTGTACCTCACACAACTGGGACAAGGGCACATGGAAGCCAGGCCCCTGCCACAGGCTGGGGCTTGGACACACGTGGCCTTGTTCATGGTTGGGCCACGAGGAGATGTGGGGAAGAACATTCTAGGCAGAGAGAATGGCAAAGACAGAGGCTCTGAGGATGTCCCAATCTCTGATCAGACAACAGAGATCCGGCAATGAGCAGTGTTGTTTCAAACTCCTGCCTCCTGGATCCCATTGGCCCTGAAATCCCCCTTTCAGGCAGCAGCCCCCTCCTCCCATGCACACCTCAGCAGCCTCACATTACACAGTAACTCACTCTGGGTGTCTTTCTGGCCTTTGTACTGTCTGTTCCCAACATCCCAAATAACTTCCTCCATCCTCCAAGGTCTCCCTCTGATGCCCCCTCTCCTTCAGGAAGCCCGCCTTGTTTTCCTGGCCGGGGCTTAGGGGCTGGTGCCTGTGTAACATTCTCCTAGGATCCCTGACAGAGTATTTCTGGCAGAGAAGGTTGGGATGGCCTCACCCAGGGGACAGGGAGTGTCTGTGTTTGGTTCTGCTCCTCACAGCCTGGGGACCCCCTGAGGCCCACAGAGAGCACCTGCTTCAAATAGAATAACATTTTTGTTATTCCTTATAATTAATGTAACATAATTCCTGTTAATAGTAACCCCTGCTACCACTGTACTTTAGCACAGATTCAGGAGCCACATGCCCTACATTCAAATGTCAGTCGGGCATAGCATTGCTGTGTGACCTAGGGCAAGTTGCTTGACCTCTCTGTGCCTGTTTCCTCACCTGGAATGTCGGGGTGATCATTGCTGAGAGAATTGAATGAGTTAACCCATGCCCAGTGTCTGGCTCCAGTGTTAGCCTCGTTATACAGTGTGGGACTTAAACACTGTGTCAATTATGCCTCAGAACATTCTTATTCACATTTTCCTCAGAGAGGGCAAGAGACAGCCCGAGGTCACACAGTTGGAATTAGAACTGGGAAGGCAGGACCCCGAAGGCCTTCACACCACCCCTGTCTCTCCCCTTGGCCACAGATTCCAGATGAGGAATGCTAGGCCCCTTATTAGCTGTGACGACTCTGCTGCCTCGGACCTCCTGGCCTGAGCCGTTGGCCGGCACCCCAGCCAGCCCCCCTTTCCCACCACGCTAGACCCAGCAGTTCCGGGAGCCTGGCCAGCCCGGGGCAGAGGGGCTGATGCCTGTGTGATGGGGCCCCTGAGCCTCCTGGCAGACTCCTGCTGGGCCAGGAGACATGTGGGCGCCCCTAGCTTGCCCAGCCGCCTCTCCTGTGAATCCAGAAGGAAAGTATGTCGGGAAGGCAGCTGCCCTGCCTTGGGCGGGCCCGGCCACAGGCCCAGGGTCTGGGGAATTCATTAGAGCAGCGAGGGAGGCCACTTAGCCACTGCTGCTTCTGTAGCTGAGGAGCCTGACCCAGCCTGCCTTGGACGGCCCCTCTGGACCCGTCTCCAGAAGCACCAAGTGGTGAGCTGAGGGGCAGGGGGACAGACAGGGTGTCATCTGGGCATTGGAGTCCGGCAGACCCACTTAGAATTGCTCTGTGAAATTCATCAAGCTCTGCCGCCCCTCCCACCCTCCTTCCCTCCCCCAAGACCCTATGGACATTCCGCCCCAGGCTCTCTGAAAGGTATGATAAAGAAAGAAGAAAATAACAATAAATATAATGGCTACAATTTTTTTTGAGTAAGTTCCAAATGCTCGACACCTTGCCACATCATTTTTGTGGGTTTTCTATCTCCTTTCCCTGCAGTCTCAGAAGGCAGGAACCCATCATCATGGGAGGCAGCAGATGCGGCCATGAAGGTCTTGGTCTCTGGCACCAGGGCCCTGAGCTTCATAACCCAGCTCTGCTGTGCAACATGAGACAAGTTGCTTAACATCTCTGTGCCTCAGCATTTATTCTTTCTTTCTTCTTTTTTTTTCTGGTGGGGGTTGAGACACCTTCAATAGTTTATTTTAATGTAGATACTTGCTTCTCAAGTTTATAGAATGGACTGCAGAGTTGCCTCAGGGGAGAAAGGACTTCACCAGGAACCAACTGGAACTTAATGTTGCGGCATTTGATGGGCACTGATTTCTGGGAATGAATTTATACAGCTGTTATCTTCATAATTTTCCAGGAGTAGCTATAGCAGGACAAATGACCACCCTGATGTTTTATTCCCTTTTCTCTCACATTAAGTGAGAGTTTTGTAGGTAACAAAGCAGAACAAACCTGTGTCTGTGTTACTGGGAGAGAGACTGCCTGTGGCGCTCGCTATAGAAGTTTCCTTTTCTTTCAGTCTGTCTGTCTCACTGTCTAATGAAGTGAAAATGGAACTG
Source organism: Vicugna pacos (assembly GCF_048564905.1). Classification (NCBI taxonomy): domain Eukaryota; kingdom Metazoa; phylum Chordata; class Mammalia; order Artiodactyla; family Camelidae; genus Vicugna; species Vicugna pacos. The sequence continues at coordinate 21,084,277 of NC_133008.1, read as the reverse complement.
CCTCAAGTTTTTTTGCACCATAATAGCAGCATGAGAAACCAAGGTGAAATGGGGGCAAGGAGCCCCAACCTCTTAGAGTCATCACGAGACCTGAATAAGTTAGTCTGTGAAAAATGCTCTCAACACTTTCCCACGTCGGTGGTTGTTAACGTCCCCATGCTACAGATGTGCAAACGGAGGCTCAGCATGGCAGACTCGTCATGTCTCCCTGATTTGGGCACTGGATGCTGAGTGAGGGAAAGCACACAGCCTTGCTGCAGGGAGAGGGTCCCCCACCCAGGTTTCTGTGGGTGGGTGGGCAGCAGAGAGCCCAGGAACCAGAGCCCTGCCTCCAGTTTCTCCTCCCCTACTCTGACCCCCACTCCAGCTCATTAACAGGAGGCCCTTGTTCAGGCCAGTGAAAGTCCTGGCGGGTGGGAGGCCGAGGGCGGGGCGTGTTTACCTGCTGGCCGCCTGGCAAGCAGAGATCCAGGCCATGCACGGGCCAGTCTGGGAAGGAGGCTACCAGGAAAGGAGGAGTCCCAACCCCTAAGTGGGAAGACTGAACACAGTAGGTGCCAAATAAATGATTAACAATCAATAGGATGAAATTAAATAACTTCATCTGCTGCATAAACATTAACCCCTTGCTGCACAGCCAGTGGGTCAGAGGTGGTCTCGGCCTCTCAGCCCTGCCTTGAAGGTGGCCAAGGGCACACAAACTGCATGGAACACTTGCTGCATAGAGCTAGGGGCTGGCTGGGCTGTAGGAAACAGAGCCCAAGTGTCAAGGAGGCCACTCTGTTGGGGCGTGTTGTTATCCAGACCCAAACAGGCGAGCACGTTCCAGGTGATGAGGGGTGTCCCAGGCAGAGGTCACAGCCAGGCTGAGGGCCTGAGAGTGGGTTGTGCCTGATACCTTGGAGGTTCAGCGAGGAGGCAGATGTGGCTGGAGCAGAGGGGTGGGGGGCAATGGAGAGGGAGAGGGCTGGAGCACAGGTAATGTGGTAATGGAAGCCCTGCTCAGGGTCAGAGCCCTGAGCCGTGTCTGGGCTCCAAGGGCCTCTCTAGCCCCATCTCTTTCTGCCCCCTGGGTCTTTACTTGGACTGTGACTGCTCTCTGGTGCACCGTCCCCTTTAACATTGCTCACTCCTCCTCATCCCAGCTGGGTTAGTAGCCTCCTCTGACCTCCAAAGTGCCCTGAGTGTCCTCAGCCACACATCTGACCACACTGCATGGGCACAGATGGATTACATGGCTATGTGGCTGCATCTTCCATCACATTGAGCCCCACTATGTCTCCAGCATCATGCACATGTTAAAATAAATGAATGATGGATGGATGGATGGTGGATGGATAGATAATGGGTGGGTAGATGGACAGGTAGATGAGTGAGTGGACAGGTGGGTGGGTGGATGGATGAATGGGTGGGGGATGGATGGACACACAGATAGGTAAGCAGATGGATGGGTGGTTGGATAGATGACGGCTGGCTGGTTGGATCAGGATGTGGATGGATGGTTGGAAGGGTGAACAGGTGGATGGACAAGCAGGTGGATAGCTGGGTGGATAGATGGATAGATGCTGGATGGATGGATAGATGGGATGGCTGGGTGTGTAAACAGATAAACAGGCAGATGAGTGGGCGGATGGATGGGTGGGTGGGTGGATGAATGGATGGATGCCCCCTAGGAGCGTCTCTAGCTATGTGTCAACCCCATTCAGAGGTCACTGGTCACTATGAGGAGTCAATAAGAGTCTGAGGGGGAGGATATAGCTCAGTGGTAGAGTGGCGTGCTTAGCATGCACAGGTCCTGGGTTCAATCCCCAGTACCTCCATTAAAACTGAATAAATAAACCTAATCACCCCAAAAAATTTTGAAAAGAGAATAAAGGTGAAGCACATAGCAGGTGATTTTGTCCATTCTGTCTCCTTTGCCCTACATGAGACAGAGAAGGTGAACTGGCCTGGCTCACTCTAGCCACACTGGCTGCCTCTCTCTGTGCCTCCTACTCTCAGGCTTCTCCCCTTCTCAGGACCTTTGCACATGCTGTGCCCTTCCACCTGAAGCACTCTTTTTCCTGCTCTTTACCTGGTTGACCCCTACTTACCCTAACTTAAAGGTTCCTCCTTCGGGCTGAACCAGGCTTGCTGGCCCATGTGTCCCTATTCCCACCCCACAGAGGGAGACTGAGGTGTTTAATCAAACGCTCCCAGGTATGGCCAAACCACAGCAGCTAATGGGGCAGTCTGCGAGAGAGCTATGGGACAATGACAGGCACGTGGAGCCCTCTGGAAAAGGGGTGATAACACTGTTGTTGTTGGCCCACATGGTCCTGGGGGGAGTTCACAGGAACACCCACCCCATGAGTTTTCCTGACTCTGTTTCCCACTGGGTTGAATGATTTACCCTTTTCTAGAGCCAGGAAGTTCCAAAACATCTAAGAATTAAGGAATGAGAGTCATAACATCATCTGTTAATAGAGCCATGGGACCATAGCATGCTAAAGCCACGGACCTGTGGGGTCCTAGGATCACAGGGCCACAGAGTGCTAAAAGCCACAGCCCCAGAGTGATGTGGCCACCAGTCAACAGAAGCACAGAACCGTGGGTTGGTGGAAACCACAGGAGTCCAGGGGGCCTGAGACCCGGCACTGGGCAATCCCACATATGAGATGCCACAGGATGAAGTCTCAGAGATGACCCCATCAGAATCACCCTCTTGGCCTCAGCCTCAACCTGTCGGCTGTTGGAAGAGGCTCCCAGAGGCCACAGGAGCTGTGAAGTGCTCTCCCCCGGTCTCTGGGGGGCAGCCACAGGAGAGAAAGACCACGCATCGCCAACGCCTGGAGCCAACCAGCCTCCAAACACTCAGTGAGTCCCTGTTGTCAGGGCCAAGTCAGGCTGTCCAGGTGCCGGGAAGCAGTGCCAGCCTCCGGCCAGGCGCGCCGGGACGCCGAGTGCTCAGCAGCAAGTGGAAAAAGAATCAACGAGGTCCTTCTACATCCATAACTTCATAAAAGCCAACAGCAACACGCCATGGGGGAGAGGCTGTACACTGGCTGTGTTGCCTCCGGGTGGCGGTAAACTGGGAAGCTCCCCCCCTCCCCCGAGCCCCAGCGCCGGCCTCTGCCCACGCGGGAAGTCACAGCCCAGCTCAGATTCCACCAGACATCCATGTAGTAATGAGTTCTCCGGGACAGCAACTGTTCATCCAGCAAACCCGGCCCAGAATAACCAGTCTGCTTTGGAGAGGGGACACTGAGGCCCAGGGGTCAAAAAGGGCCAGAGCTGAGACTCAAACCCAGACCTGCTGGATGCTAAGTGTGAGCTCGTCACCACCCAGCCGGGCTTCCTCTCTGAGGCCCCAGTTGTTTGCTTCCAGATGTGACCCAGAATGGAAGGCAGGAGCATGGGCCTTGTCAGCATCTTCCCCTTGTTGACCTCAAATCATCTTGCTTACAGGGCTGCCGTGGGGATGAAACATGAACATAGTGAGTGTACACTGGGACCTGGTATTGTTGGCATGGAAAGACTTTGCCCTCCTCCCATCTTATGGATGGGAAAGCAGAGACCCAGAGAGGACAGGGGGTTCCACCCCTCCTGAGGACTCTGGCACCTTCAGTGAAGATTTTTCTCATCATGATGGGGCCATGGGCATGAAACAACACAGCTGATTTTCTGAAACACCAAGTTACAGGGAGAGAAAGCCCATTCCTCGCTGCCTTACCATAGCGTCAGGGTTGCCTTCAGGCATGGCTGGATCCAGAGCCCAAATGAGGCCTTCAGGATCTGTCTCTCTGTCAGCTGTCTTCTTCCTTAAAAAAAAAAAAAGCTGTGATAGAGAAAGATAAATATCGTATGATGTTGCTTATATGTGGAATCTAAAAAAAATACAAATTGTATTTACAAACTAGAAATAGATTCATGGACATAGAAAACAAACTGTGGTTACCGGGGGGGAAAGGTGGAGGAGGACTAGATTAGGAGTTTGGGATTAATAGATACATATACCGTATATAAAATAGGTAAACAACAAGGACCTACTATGTAGTACAGCCAATTATATTCAATTTCTTGTAATGAGCTGCAGTGGAAAAGAATCTGAAAAAAATGTATGTATATGTATAACTGAATCACTTTGCTGTACACATGAAACTAATGTAAATCAACTACACTTCAATAAAAAATAAGAATTAACAAAAACTGGGATAAAATACACACAACATAAAATCGATCATTTCAACAATTTTAAAGTGTACAATTCAGTAGTTTGGGGTACATTTGTGATGTCATGCAACCATCACCTCTGTCTAGTTCCATTTTTATCACCCAGAAGAAACCCTGTCCCCAGTATCAGTCACTCCCATCCCCCCCTGCCCAGCAACCACTGATCTGCTTTCTTTCTCTATGGATTTTCCTGTTCTAGACATTTCATAGAAATGGATTCTTGCATGTGACCTTTTGTGTCTGCCTTCTCTCACTATGCATGTCTTCAAGGTTCATCCACGTTTTAGCGGGTATCAGAGCTTCCTTTCTTTTGATGTCTGAATAGCATTCCATTGTACAGATGGACCACATTTTGTTTATCTGTTCACCAGTTGATGGACATTTGGGTTGTTTCCACCTTTTAGCTATTGTGAATAACAAATGCTATGAACACATGTGTACAAGTTTTAGTTTGAACACCTGTTTTCAATGCTCTTGGGTATATACCTGCAAATGAAACCCCTGGATCATATGATCATATGATGAATTACGTTTCACTTTCTGAGGAACCACCACACTGTTTCCCACAGCGGCTGCAACATTTGACACTCCCACCAGCAATGCACAAGGGTTTCAGTTTCTCCACAACCTTGCCAACACTTGGTTTTTCGATCTTTTTTGATTATAGCCATCCTAGTGGGTGTCAGAGGATGTCTCTTTGTGGTTATGCTTTGCATCTCCCTGATCAGCTCTCTTCCTGCTCCTTGAAGTGGCAAAGACTGGCCAGGCTTAAATTTCTCCAGCCCCATGGTCCAGAGGAAACAGAACACTTTTCCCCTGCAAGGCTCAGCAGCAATCTCAGAGCTGAAGATCATTGGCCCAGCTCAGGTTCCGTGCCCTTCCTGAACCAGCCACTGTGATCTGCAGATGGAGGGCTTTGATTGGTCAGACCAGGGGCTTAAGTCATTCTCTTGAGGTGGGGAAGGGGATTGGCCCCTCCTGGATGCCACAAGATGCAAACAATGGAAACTGCCTCCTGTTTTAGTGGATTTTCTGGATTACAGGCTGTTGGACACAACCTGATTTAATGGGGGTGACCCTGGCCATGTGCCAAGTCTCCATTCTCTGCCTCTATCTCCAAATGTTATGTTCAGGGCCCCTCTTGTCCCCCCTCTGCCTGCAGGAAGGGTGGCTGTCTCAGCTCTGGCCCAGACTTCCAGGGAAAGCTGACACCGGGGGCAGCTCCAGGCCCTTCTTAACTCTGCTGGCCTCTTGACCTCCCCCTGGGTACCAGGCAACCTTGAACATCACAAGGAAACAGGCTTCACCCAGAACGGCTGCCACCGCCAGCCTGTTATCTCCAAATAGCTGGCTGGTGGCCAAGGAGACCACACTCACTAGTTCCTCACCCCATCACTCATTGCAAGACTGCTCAGCTGATGTTCGTCTCCCTCGACCCCAGCCCCACATCAAGTCCCCAAAGATTGAAACTGGGGAAATGTAGAATCACAGGGAATCATCAAGATCAGGGCTGAGACTCTGACTCAAAACTGAAAGGGAGGGAGTCAGGGGACAAACAGAAGCCCAGAGAGGGCAAGACATTTGCTCAAGGCCACATAGCAAATGAGAGGCAGATCTGATTTCAATCGTCACCTTTTTTTTTCTTTTTTAAAACGTATGTTTTATGGTAGTAAAAACATATAACATACAACTTACCGACTTCATCAGTGTACAGTTTGGTGTGCAGCCAGTCCCACCATCCATCTCCAGGACACTTCCAGTTTGAAAAACTGAAACCCTATCCCCGTCCCTACCCCTGCCCCTGCCACCCATTCCCAGTTCTTAAGCCACACTGGAACCACTTCCTCCTAGTGACTGGGATCAGAAGACCTGAAAGTGCTTCAACCCGGTTCCTACCTCCACCTGATTTTAAGCAGCTGACTTGCACCCCTGGCCTGGAAGATTTGGGACCACCAGGGTCTTGCCCATGGTGCCCCAGGTTGGGTCATGGATGGTTCGACAAAGACAAGTTGTCATGGGGATAATGCAGACTCCCTGAGGTGGGGGCTGTTTTTCTACCCATTGTAGAGATGGAAAACTGAGGCCCAGGGACATGACAGCATCCAGGGAATCCTGCACCCTGTCCTGTCGGCCTGGGAGGCTTGTCTGAGGAGTTGGTCACTAGAGCACGGCCCTCTGGTGGGTGCGCAGCTGGTGCTTTGGGAGACCTTGAATGTGGATGCGATCCCAGAGTGATGCCCCCTGTTCCAAATGGGAAACTGAGTCACCTTTCATAGACCAGAGAAATGTTGGGACCCAGCTTCTTGCCCTCCTGACCCGCGCCCCTGCTCCTAAACAGGCCCCTGGGCGGGTCTCAGACCTGTGGGTTGGCGGGGGTCCCAGGACCTGTTTTTCCACCCGGCGCTAGGGTTGACACCAGGAGGGGTGAGGCCTCTGTGCTGGTGGTTATTTTTCTAACCTTTGCAGTTGCCTCCTGAGACTCAAAGTTGAAACCATCCTGTCCCCCACACCCGGCCGTGCCGTGGCCAGTGAGGCCACATGGAGGCCTGACCCTCTGGACTCCTGGATGCCGGACCTCCCCAAACCGCACGGTCATGGGGCTGCAGCCAACTCCACATCTGGACTTCTTGACTTGGTCCTGATTTCCAGCTGGGACAAAAAGATCCAGATGGGGAATATGGGGGCCCTGCCCACTTGCACAAAGGCTGGGGGTTAAGGGCTTGGCCCAGAGCCCTGCTTGCCTCTCCCCAGTGGACCCCATCCAGGCCTGGACGTCAAAGGCCACTCTTGGCCCACAAGGTCCACGGTTTCATCTGGAGCCTGGCCGGCCTGGCCCAGACGTGTGGTTCCAACCAGACACCTTGACCACACAGCTAAGGCATGGCTGTTGGTCCCCTGATGTCATCTCTCTAAGGCTTCCTGTCTCAGGCAATGCCCCACTATCCACTCTGTGCTGGGCCTGAGACCTGGGCAGCGTCTGAGGCTCCTCCCTCCACCCCCCACCATGTTCAGTTTGTCAGCAGCCCTTGTCCCCTCAGCCTCCAAAACATACAAATCCAAACACTTTACCCCTCCCTGCAGCCTTGCTGTGGTCTCCACCCTGCTGATTCCTGCCTGGACACTGCCCTTCCTCTTCCCCTCAGCAGCCACAGAGGATGTCTCAAAATCATAAATCAGATCATGTTTCTCTCTGGCTCACACAGCCTCCATGGCTCCCCATTACTCTCAGAATAAATTCCACCTCTTCTCTGTGTCTGCAATGCTCCACATGATCTGACTTTGGCCTATCCCTCTGGCCCATCTCTTCACTCTGCTCCAGTGACACTGGCCTCCTCACTATTCTGCCAACAGCCACGCCCTTTCCCACCCCAGGGCCTTTGCACGAGCCATCCTTGCTGTCTGAAATTCTCATTCTCCATATTTACACAGTACTTTCCTATCTTTGAGGTCTCAGCTTAAATATCACCAACCTTAGGAGGCCTTCCAATCCTGAGCAAAGGTACTTTCACCCAATTTTCTTCCAAACACTCTCACACTCTGAAATTATCTTCTTTGTGTGTATGTTCATACAAATCCAAACCATGCTTTACCCTCAGCATGTACCACTGTGTGCAGGGAGTAAAGTATAGTTAGTACAGTTAGTATCTACATAGTAGGTGGAGTTCTGTCTTCTTGTGGACAAAACGACATACCAGCCTCAGTGATGAGGTTTGAGTAACATCTACCCGCCTGAGTTTCCGTGACCTCCCCCAGCAATGCCCCAGGATTTATAACCAAGAATTTCAACCTCATACAAAAACCACATACAACCACCACATACAAACTCAATACATGCCAAGGTGGCTGGTGATGTGATGGAGGGTGCACAGGCAGCAATGGGGGGCAAGGAGGAGGGACCTCTAAGCTCCAACTGAAGGAGGGACGAGAATAAGCCAGGTCAGAGTCCACAAAGTGCTCAGGGTGTGGGGGACCAGTGTGGTCAAAGACCTGGAGGTGATGGAGAACAAGACAGCATTACTAGACCTGGGTGTGGTGGGGCCTAGCTCATATGGGGTGAGGAGAGAGAGGGCAATAAAGCTAGACAGGCCAGACGATGAGGTCTAGATTCCATCCTTGGGTAATAGGGACCCATGGGAGGTAGACCCCATTGCCCTGGGCACTGAGAGGCTCCTTCCTCAGACGTCAGCACTCTGTGGGCTCAGCACGCTCCTGCTTGCCGGGAACATCTCAAAGCAGCTTTATATGAATTCTTGTGGAGAACTGTCTCCAACTGGTGGGGCCACCCGCTGTCCCCCGCCACCACAGGACTCAAGGAGATCTGTTGGTCAGCAGAAGCCTCCCAAACCCAAAAAACATGCTGACAGTCACCTGGCCCTACTGGGGCCCCTTGGTCTCCCCCCAGCAAAGCTGGGTACCCCAAGGCCCTAGATCTGGCTACCCCCTCCAGGCCCTCAGTGGATGCCGAAGACCTCTCTCCCTATTCCCCTGGAATTTTCCTCGCAGGTCTTGCCAACGCCTCCAGGAATATATTAAAAGAAAATGTTTCCAGTCCGAGCAGAGCTGTTTTATGGCTCTCGGGGCTGGGAGTCTGACCGCAGAGTGGAAAGGCCTCGTCACGCCGCTGTTCCTTCTGCAGGGTGGCTCGGACCCAGCTTGCCCTAGAGGCCTGGGTTCTGCAGGGGTTTCCTAGCCAAGTGAAATCCCCCATGGCCCCCATCTTCCTAGAGTGGGGAGAAATATCCCGGAAAAAGAGAGGCTCCGGATAAAGCCTGGAACTCATGCATTTTCCCAACATTTATTCATTCAAAAAACACTTGCTGCACTCCTACTGTGTGCTGGTCTCTGTCAGATGCTGGGGACCCGGCGGGAAAAAGTGGGACCTGTCCTGCCCTCTGGTAGAGATTGAGATCAGATGGGAAAGGGCGCTATAGTACCCCAGGTCACAGGACTATAAAGGAGACCAGGGAAGGTGGCAGCTTGCCCAAGAGGATTCAGGGAGTAAGCGAAGGGGCAGAGCCCAACACAGGCAGAGCAGTTTCAAAGCTGCCTTTCTTTTGTCTAATTGAGGTGAAATTGCCATAATGTAGAAATCACCATTTTAAAGTGAACAATTCGGTGGCATTTAGGACATTCACAGTGTTGTGCAACCATCACCCCTGCCTCATTCCAAAACTTTTTAATTATCCTAAAAAGAAATCTTGTACCCATTAACTATCACTCTCCATCCCCTACCTCCTTCACCCCTGGGAACCACTAATCCGCTTTCTCATTGCTATGGATTTGCCTTTTTGAACATTTCACTTAAATGGAGTCATACAATATGTGGCCTTTTGTGTCTGGTTTTTTCACTAGGGGTGATGGTTTCGAGATTCATCCATGATGATGTAGAGTTTCAGCGCTTCACTCGCTTTTATAGCTGTGTAATGTTCCACTGGATGATTGGACACATTTTGTTCACGGACATTTGGGTCACTTCCACTTTTGGTAGCTGACTCGTGCTGCACACACGTGTAAGTTTTGGTTTGAACACCTGTTTTCATTTCTCTTGGGAGTGAAATTGCTGGGTCGTGGGGGAATTCCACATCGAACTGTTTGAGAAACCTCAAACCTGTTTTCTGCAGCAAAGCTGGCTCCCTTGTGCCGAGTTTGGTAAACCAGGAATACACCAACCCTTCTTTGGACAGTCTAGACCGAAAAAGGCACCTTGCCCCAAGCAGAACCGGTTGGGGCAAGGAAATTGGCTGGGGCAGGATGTGCCCAGGATGTGTCCGCAGTAATTCCCTCTGCACCTCAGCAAACGCTCCTGGGAAACCCGACTGGCACAGGGAGGTCTCAGGCCTGGGTGATTGCTGACCCAGATCCTACTGATTGTGGAGTCTGCGTCCCGGCCCGGAAAGGCTGTGGGGAAAGTCAGATCCGCGCTCAGCCAGGGGCCTGCAGTCAACCAAACCTGAGGTCTAGAGTGAGCCCTGGGTTCACCTCCCACCTGGACACGTTGCTGAGGGGGCTGGCCACTGAGGTCTTGCTCCAGAAGGACAGGTGTGAACCTCTGGTTCAATAAATCCCATTCCCCTCCATGAAATACTCCCTTCATTCATTATAAAAATTTTCAAACATACCGTCAAATGGAGAGAATTTATCAGACTCTAAATTATCAAGTGTTGGTCTCACTTTACTATCATCATTATTTTTTAATTGGGGTATAGTTGATTTATAATGTTGTGTTCATTTATGGTGTACAGCATAGTGATTCAGTTATATACATATCTATATTCTTTTTCATAGTCTTTTTCATTATAGGCTATTATAAGGAATTGAATGTAATTCCCTGTGCTATTCAGTAGGACCGTGTTGTTTATCTATTTTACATGTAGTAGTCAGTATCTGCAGATCCCAAACTCCCAATTTATCCCTCCTCATCCCCTTCCCACCTTGGTAATCACAAGTTTGTTTTCTATGTCTGTGAGTCCATTTCTGTTTTGTAAATAAGTTCATTTATCTCATTGTTTTAGATTCCACATATAAGTGAAAGCATATAGTATCTGTCTTTCTCTTTCTGGCTTACTTCACTTAGCATGACAATCTCTAGGTCCATCCATGTTTATTGGCATTGTTTCATTCTTGTTAATGGCTGAGTAGTATTCCATCATATATATATACATATGTGATAGATATATATATATATATACACACACACATACACCACAAATTCTTTATCCAGTCATCTGTCAATGGACATTTAGGTTGCTTCCATGTCTTAGCAATTGTAAACAGTGCTGCTATGAAATTGGGGTGTATGTATTTTTTCAAACTAGTTTTCATCTTTTCTGGACATATGCCCAGGGATCGCTGGATCATATGGTAAGTCTATTTTTAGTTTTTTAAGGAACCTCCGTGCTGTTTTCCATAATAATTGCACCAAACTACATTCCTACCAGCAATTTAGGAGCGTTCCCTTTTCTCCACACCCTCTCCACCAGTTATCATTTGTGGACTTTTTAATCATGGCCATTCTGACTGGTGTGAGGTGATACCCCATTGTAGTTTTGATTTGTATTTCTCTGATAGTTAGTGATACTGAGTATGTTTTCATGTGCCTGTTGGCCATTTGTATATTTTCATTGAAGAAATGTCTGTTTAGGTTTTCTGCCCACTATCATCATTATTTTTAAACAGTTTTCTTGAGATGGAGCTCACACACTCTACAATGCACGATTTTAGAATGTACGATTCAGTGGTTTTTAGCATATTCACAGTGTTACGCAGCCACCGCCCTTATCTAATTCCAGAGCATTCTCATCACCCCGAAGGAAACCCCGTCCCCATTTGCAGTCCCGCTCCACCCCCTCCCCCAGCCCCTGACACTACGGATGTGCTTTCTGTCTCTGTGGATTTGCCTGTTCTGGGCATTTCACATAAATGGGATCATACATTATGTGGGGTTTGTGGTTTCTTCCACTCAGCATGATGTTTTCAGGGTTACTCCCCTTTTTTTTCAATTTATTTTTACTTTACTTTGCTGAACTATTTTAAAGTATTTCTGAGCCTCCAGTCATTTTCTGTTTCTCTGCTGCTTAGCACCCCTAAAACCACGGGGATTTTCATGAGCATCCACGATGCATCGCCCATCTACCAATTTCCCCAACTGTCTCCAAAGATGACTTTTTACAGTTCATGTGTTACAGTCAGGTTCCAAATGAAATCTGTCTCTGGTGGTCATCTCCTTGAAGTTTCTCTTTATTCCCTCTCTTTTTAAAAAATTGTGATAAAATAACATAAAATTTACCAACTTCACTATTTTTAAATGTCCATTTCTGGTGGGGTAAGTCCATTCATATTGTGGTGCCCATGGAACCATCCACTCATGGAACTTTTTTAACCTTGCAAAACAGAAACTGTCCTCATTAAAGGCTAACTCCCCATTCCCCCTTCCCCCCACCCCCTGACAACCACAATTTTGTTTTCTCTCTCTATGGAGCTGACTACTCTAGGGACCTCATATAAATAGAATCATACAGTATTGCCCTTCTGTGACCAGATTATTTCACTCAGTATCATGTCCTCAAGGTTCAACCATGTTGCAGCACATGTCAGAATTTCCTTCCTTTTTAAGGCTGAATAATATTCCATTGCATGTATGTACTATTTTGCTTATCCATTCATCCATTGATGGATGTTTGGGTTGTTTCTATTTTTGGCTGCTATGAATAATGCTGCTATGAACATGGATGTGCAAACATCTGTTCAAGTCACTACTTTCACTTCTTTTTTTAGCCCCATAACAGAGGCACTGGGGATTGAACCCAGGACCTCATGCATACCAAGCACACACTGTACCACTCAGCTATATCCTCCCCACTTCGTTTTGAAGGTGTTTCATCTGGGCATCAGAATGTAAGACCAGAGAATCTGGAGCGCATTGACTCAGGGGACACATTCCTGGGACACGGGATTTAACCTCCTGGCAGGGACCCAGGGGATGATGGGGCAGGTAGTTGCTGAACTGACTCTTAGAAGCCTGGAGAAAGTGCTGGCTCAGGCTGAGAGGAGTGGAAATACCTGGGTGAGCTGTGCAGACAAAGGCCAGGGGCAGCAGACGCACTGGGGTACATGGAGAAGCATCCTGTTGGATGATGTCCTGTGGGGGAGGTGGAGCCCAGAGGACACACTATCTCCCAAGGCTGTCATAGACAAGGGCAGCCCTGTGGGGGAGCGGGGTGGTGGCCTCCTCTGCAGGTGGTCACAGAGCCATGGGTGTGATGCCTCAAGTACATGGCTAGGTGGGCACTTTACCACCAGCGGCCAGAACCCTCAATTACCCTGAGACAGTACAATGGTTAGTTCCACATGTCAGCTTGGCTAGGCATTAGTGCCTAGTCATCCTTTAAGCCCAAGTCCAGGTGTTGCTTTGGAGTATTTCGTGGATGTGGTTAACATCTGGAACCAACTGACCAATTGCCCAGATGGGGTGGGCCTCATCCAATCAGCTGAGAGGATTCAGGAACAAAACTGAGGTTTCCCTAAGGAGGGAGAAACTCCACTTTGTCAAAGATAAATGAAGCTGGTGGGGAGGGTAATTGCTCAGTGGTAGAGCACATGTTTAGCCTGCACGAGGTCCTGGGTTCAATCCCCAGTACCTCCATTAAAAAAACTTCAAAAAATGAACAAGTAAATAAATAAACCTAGTTACACCCCCTCCCCCCAAAAAGCTTAAAATTTTAAAATAAATAAATAAAAATTATTTTTAAAAAAAGATAAATGAAGCTGGACACCAGTTGAAGCAGTTAGGACAAACTTATGGTTACCAAAGGGGAGAGGGAAGGGGGGAGGGGCAAATTAGTGGTATGGGATTAACAGATACAAACTACTATACATAAAATAGATAAGCAATAAGGATTTATTTTATAACACAAGGAATTATACCCAGTATCTTACAATAAACTGTAATGGAATATACTCTGCAAAAAAACCCAAAAGCAAAAAACCTGAATCACTCTGCTGTGGGGGCTCTGTAGAATCAGAGACGTGAAAATTACAAAAAGCAGGAAGGAGGAGTTGGTCCAGGTGAAACCCATCTGGGTTTGCCAACTAATGCTTCTCGAAGTTTGGCTCCTACCCTCCCGTCAAGGCCGGGAGACAAGGGACCTCAGCCTCAGGATTTGGCTGGAACAAGTGGTCAATTCTTTCAGAAGCCCTGAGTTTTCTTGGACAGGCACTATAAGAGGGGCTGGGGTCATCCTAGGGACATGGCCTTGAGCTGTCGAATACCGTGTTAGTGTTACTATGGTTACCATGTTAGTGTTACTATGGATATCATGTTAGTGTTACCATGTTAGTTTCGTGCAAGTCTTTATAGGTCAAGGTTGGGGCCTAGTTGAGAAGACAGCTCAGAGGAGTTTGGTTTGAGTTTGGTTTGAGTTTGGTCAAGGAGAGAATCTCTTTTTTGGGGGGGTGTGTGGAGGTAATTAGGTTTATTTATTTATGTTAATGGAGGTCCTGGGGATTGAACCCAGGACCTCATGCATGCTAGACAAGCACTCTACCACTGAGCTATACCTTCCCCCTTACTGAGCTATACCTTCCCCTCTAATGAGCTATACCCGCCCCCTCAGACCCTTCTGATTAAGTATGCTCTGCACGCGTAGCTCCTGGTGTTTTCCATACGACAGTAAAAATCCTAGTACCTTGTCCCGTGGGTACCCATGTGAGTTCATCTGAGTAAATTCCTGGATGTGCAAATCCTCAGCCAAACAGTTTGTACATTTTTGAGTCCTTTTTCCCAAACTGCCCATGCCCCCCACCATTCACATCCGCAGGGTCCTGCATCCTCACCCACCCAGCACTGTCCCCCACCCTTGGGCCTGGGCTGATGTGAGGGCCAGTCATGGCCTCTTATTGTCCTTTCAATCTGTATGCTTTTCTTTTGCTTGAGAGCTCGGCCTTTTTTCATTATTGTTGTCCTAAGTTTTCCGATGAGATGCTGAGTCATAGTCATTCCTGGTTTACGGGGTAGTTTTTGCCTTCTAGGAATACTTTAGATGTTCCTGAAATTCACTCAGGCTGGGAAGAGAGCAGACTTCACGTTTTACACATGAACTAATCTCCCAGGCCGTGTCCTGAGGTCTAGTGGAAACTTGGAATTGAGTCTCAATATAATATCATTTACTTGTTCAACCAACATTCAATGAGCATAACTACGTGGTAGACATTGTTATGGGTTGAATTTGGCCCCCAAGGTGATAAGCTGAAGTTCTAACTCCTGGTACCTGTGAATGTGACTTATTTGGAAATAGGGTCTTTGCAGATGTCATCAAGATGAGGTCATACTAGGGGAAGGTATAGCTTAAGTGGTAGAGTGCATGCTTAGCATTCACGAGGTCCTGGGTTCAATCCCCAGTACCTCCATTAAAAGAAGTGAGTAAGAAACCTAATTACCTCCCCGCCACACACACACAAAAAATAATTTTAAAAGAAAAGATGAGGTCATACTAAAGTAAAGGGGACCTTAATCCAATAACTGCTGTTCTTCTAAGAGGAGGAGAGGGCACAAATACAGGGAAGAAGTTTGTGAGAAGATGGAGACAGAGACTGCAGTGATGCGGCCACAAGCCAAGGGATGCTGGTACCCCAGAAGCTGGAAGAGGCAAAAAAGTATCCTCCTCTAGAACCTTCAAAGGGAACCACCACCCTGATGATACATTGATTTTAGACTTCTGGCCTCCAAAACTGTGAGAGAGCAAATTCCTTTTGTTGTAAGCTGCCATGTGTGGCCATTTATATGGCAGCCTCAAGAAATTCATCTAGACCTCATGTTAGATTTTCATAAGGCTTCACAGGGGGAGGGAGAGAAATACAGATAAACACATCAAGTGAATTTACATCTGGGAGAAGAGGGAATAAGGCCATGACAGGCACAGTGGTTTGATCATCTTGGGAAAGCTAGAGAAGGCTTCCCTAAAACCTGACATCTGAGCCAAGATCTGAAGGTGTTAGCAGCTCAGGGGTGTGGGAAACACCATTCCAAGCAGAGGGAACAGCCTATGCAATGGCCCTGAGGCCAGAAGGGGCTGTGTGCTTTTGAAGAACAGAAAGAAGGTCTTCTGGGGAAAGGAAAAGAGAGCTGGTGACCAAACTTTCCATGAGGCATTTGACAAGCATGAAATTTCTGGAAGCTAAAAACATCCTTCAATCCAACAGATCTGCATTGATTTCCCAGCTCAGCCCCTCCCTGGCTGTGCAGCCTCAGGTAAGTGACTTTGCCTCTCTGTACAATGGTGATCATGCCTGTCCCTGCCTGGTCAAGAAGAGTGAATGAAATGGTCCATGTGACATGCTTAGGACAGAAGAATAATAACCTCTCAATTGACAGTCACTGTAATTAACAAAAGAACTTGTATGTGTGATATAAGGTGCTGGCAGTATCTCTTCTAGCTCTTGATGGTTAATTACGAGTGTCAACCTGGCTGGTTGACATTAAAACATTATTTCTAGCTGCATCTGCGAGGGTGTTTCCAAAGGGCTTAGCATCTGAATCAGAGGACTGAGTAAGGAAGTTCACCCTCATCAATATGGGTGGGCATCTAACACTCCACTGAGGACCCGAATAAAACAAAAAAGTAGAGCAAGGGTGAATGTGCTCTTTCTCGTCAAGCTGGGCTCTCCACCTTCTCCTGCCCTCAGACATAGGTGCTTCGGTCTTTGATCTTTGGGACTCAGCTGGGACTTCCACTGTCATCTCCCTGGGTGTCTGGGTTTGGATTGAACTACACCATTGACTCTCCTGGGCTCCAGGTTGCTGATGGCAGATTGTGGGACTTCTCAGCTTCCAGAATCATGTAAGCCAATCCCTCACAATGGATCTCTTTCTGTATATCTATATATAACTGATTGGTTCTGTTTTCCTGGGGAATCTTGACTTATACAGGAAGGATTTGATTTTGCTCCATTTGATGGGTGAGGGTTGGGTCCTAAGTCAAGAGGAGGCTGAGACAGGTTCCTTTCTTTTCTTTTTTCCTTTTTTGTGGTAAAATACATACAACGCGGAACTTACCATTTTGACCACTTTAAAGTGACAATTCAGTGCCCTTGAGTACATTCACTTCTTGTGTAACAATCACATCTGTCTAGTTCCAGAATACTTTCAAAAGGAAACCCTGTCCCTACTAAGCAATCACTTCCCATCCTCTCTCCCTCAGCCTCTATAATCACTAATCTGCTTTCTGTCTCTGCGTACTTGCCTTTTTGGGCATTTCATAGAAATGGGATCATATGCTGTGTGGCCTTTCCTGTCTGGATTCTTTCCCTGGACGTGATGCTTTCAAGGTTCATCATGTTGTAGCATGTGTCACAGCTTCATTCTTCTTCATGACTGAGTAATATTCCACCACAAGTAGGCACTTCCTTCCGTTTATTCGTTCATCATCTGATGGACACTTGGGTTGTTTCCATCTCTTGGCGATGGTGACTAGTGCAGCTGTGGACATGGGTACACACACCTCTTTGAGACACTGCTTTCCATTCTGGATGGTGGCCCTACTGGTGTGTGTGATGTGGTCCGTTCTCCTTTTTATCGTTTTGTCACCTTTGAACCCACCACCCCAGTTACTAATTTCTGATGACTTTTGCTTATCGGCCATCTCCCTGCTGCAAGAGGCCACACAGCTCTCTGTGAAGTGGGGAGAGTGACTTGGGTCGGGGCTCACTGGGAGGTATTATTTGGTTTCCCATCTCAACACCTTCTAAAACAGCTGCAGTGAAATTCCACCCAAAATATAGCCCAGCGTGCAGCCTGGTATGGGAATAGAAGGGGGTCCCTTGGGACTGACTGCTTCCTCGGCGCCTCGCCTCTCACAATAGCAGCCTTGAGTCTCTTTGGGAACCGGAGCTTTGAGGCCAGACCAAAACCCACCTCTCCAGACACCCCACAGCATATCCCCCAAAAAAGCAACCTGTGGTTGAATTAGAATCAAGGTAGCTGCCCGCTGTCCCCCCAACCCAAGGCCTGCTGTGACCCATCATCACCTTCAAAGACGCCGTTCAGAGAGTGGAGGAAGGCTATAAAACATACACACACGCCTATTTTTCTTTCCCCACCAGCATCGCCGGGGCTTTGGCCACACATCCACATCCCACAAGGGGTCCCTTTGAAGCAAGAATCAGACCATGAGGGGGCCCCTAGAAACCCACAAGCACCCACTGTTCCTGGAGGGAGCCCCAAATGGAGTCCACAGTCAGCCTGAGCTGGCTACATCTCAGCAAGGGCATGGCTGGAGAGGGCCACTTCTGTGGGAGCCAGGAGCCCGACAGATGAGGTTTCAAAGCGACTGGGCTGGGGGAAAGCTAAGATTCTAAATGTCCTTTTTTCCAAAGTCATGGAATTTCCCTACAGCAGCCATGGCTGCTGCTTACCCTAGAGGGACCTCTCTTGGTGCGAGAAAAGAATTCCGTTTTCCTGGACTTGGAGGCTGGCATGGAACTCAAGGAAGGCTGGATCAGGATGTGGGGGCAGAGTTGTGGATTCAGAACTGGAGGGTGAATTCAGGGGTGCAAGCCAGGCTGAGTTAAGTCACTGAGGGGGACAGGACTGGGATTGGCAGAGATCTACCTGGGACCCAGACTAGGCTGAGAGAGAGACATGTGCCTGTGGTGGAGGCCCTGAGGGGACTTTGGCATGGTCTGAAATAATTTTTTGTTTTGTTTTTTTAAATGCCAATAATGAATTGTTAAAATGTAGACAAAGTAAAGAACATTGAGCATCTATAAAGAGCTGACTTGATAATTGCTGGCTGGCTACTGCCCTATGCCTGCCAAGTAAGACACTATGGGGTGTTGGGGCCACTAGAATTCCATTTCACAGGTGAGGCACAGAGAGGCCAAGACATTTGAGAGAGGTCACACAGCAATCAGATAGCAGGGTGGGGATGTAAATCCAGACCTGCTTTCATTACCACAAACTCATCAACAGTCTATCCTTCATGGTTAGAACACAGCCATGTGTTGTATTTTTCTTTTTAATTGAATTTTATCCTTTTAGATTTTTTTTGGTGGAAAAATATATGTAACATAAAATCTGCCATTTTATCTGTACCATTCAGTGGCATTACGGACATTAACGAAATGTTGTGTAACCATCATCACCGTTATTATTTTTAATATTTTTTGAAATATAGTCAGTTTACAGTGTGTCAGTTTCTGGTGTACAGCACAATGTTTCAGTCCTATAGGAACATACATATATTCATTTTCATATTCTTTTCACCATAATTTACTACAACATATTGAATATAGTTCCCTGTGCCATACAGTATAAACTTCTTGTTTCTCTAATTTTATATATAGTAGTTGGTATCTGAAAATCTCAGACTCCTAATTTATCCCTTCCCAGCCCCTCCCCCACCACCTCTGGTAACTGTAAGTTTATTTTCTATGTCTATGAGTCTGTTTCTGTTTTGTAAATAATTTTGTTTGGTTTTTTATAATTCCACATATAAGTGATATCATATGGTATTTTTCTTTCTCTTTCTGGCTTACTTCACTGGGTCCATCCATGTTGCTGCAAATGGCATTATTTTGTTCTTTTTTATGGCTGAGTAGTATTCCATTGTATATATATACCACAACTTCTTTATCCAGTCATCTGTTGGTGGACATTTAGGTTGCTTCCATGTCTTGGCTAATGTAAATAGTGCTGCTACGAGCATTGCAGTACATGTCCATGTATCTCTTTTCTTGGGAAAACAACAGGAATTTATTCTCTGACAGTTCTGGGGGCCAGAAGTCCAGGATCAAGTTGTTGGCAGAGCCGTGCTCCCTCTGGAGGTTCTAGGGAAGGATCTTTCTTTCCCTCTTTCAGCTTCTGGGGGCTCCAGACATTTCTTGGCTTGTGGTTGCATCACTCTGATCTCTGCCTCCATCATTACACGGTCTCCTCTATGTTTCTCATCTTCTGTGTCTTATAGGACACCTGTCATTGGATTTAGTGCTCACCCTAAATCCATAATGATGTCATCTTGAGATCTTTTATTTAATTACATCGGCAAGGATCCTTTTTCCAAATGAGATCACATTCATAGGTTCTGGAGGTTGGGACTTGGACATATCTTTTGGAGGAACACAATTCAACCCACTAGAGAGGGTGAATGTTAATGACTGCTTGGTAGGTTTTAAAAAATCACTAACAACCAAGTAAACAAAAGTGACTCCAGACCCTCCAGAGATGAGACTGTGGCCAGACCAAGCATTATTTTATTTCTCATCCTCTCCACGTGACATCCTAAAGAAGCCCCTGGAGTAGTGTTAAGGTGCAAATGCCTTAACATTTTCTCAGACTAAGTGTTTGGCAGGGGTGGAGGGTGGGATCCACGGAGATTGATCTGAGATGCCTACACCCATAGTGGGTAGCCCAGGTCCCTTTCACAAGCCCCTTTCTCTCTTCTGGGACAAATTCTCCTGGATGATTTTTAAAAAGAAGCTAAGTGAATTCCACTCCCACTGCCCCCCGAGTTTGCCTTACTTGCTCTGAGCTTCAGTTTCCAATCCTGGAAAATGGGCTGATGTCACCTACTCTCAGAGTTGCTGGGGTGCTGGTTGTCAAGTGATGCTATCCTTGTGTTTATTTCACACCAGGATTTCTCAGGCTCAGTACGATTGACATTTTGCGTAAGACTTTGTTTTCAGGAGGGCTGTCCTGAGCGTCATACGAAGTTTAGTAGCATCCCTAGTCTCTACCCACTAGATGCCAGTATAGAGTTGCCAGATTCAGCAAATACAAATGCGGGACACCCAGGTAAACTCGAATTTCGGATAAACATATGAAAATGTTTTACCCTAAGTTTGTCCCAAATACTGCATGGCACATACACATACTAAAAAAAGCATTTACAAGGGTGTCAAGACAATTCAGTGGGAAAGAACAGTCTTTTCAACAAATGGTGCTGGGACAACTGGATATCTACACGTGAAAGAATGAAGTTGGACCCCTACCATATACAGGAATCAATCTGCGACCTTAGAATAGACAACGGTTACTTAGCAATGACGGCAAAAGCACAGGCAACTAAAGGAAAAACAGATGATTTAGACTTCATCATAATGAAAAACTTCTGTGCCCCAAATGATATCATCAAGAAAGTGAAAATGACAACCTGCAGACTGGGAGAAAACACGTGCAAATCATCTATCTGATAAGGGACTTGTATCCAGAATATAAAAAGAACTCTTACAACTGAACAGTAAAAATATATAAATAACTCAATTTAAAAAGAGCAAAGAACTTGAACAGACATTTCTCCCCCAAAACAAGCTTGAAAAAGAAGAACAGAGTTGGAAGACCACCCTTTCCGATTTTGAAAATTAATCCAAAGCCACAGTAATCAAGACAGCATGGTACTAGCATTAGGATAGACAAATATATCTATGGAATAGAATTGGGAATCCAGAAATAAAGCCTTACATTCATAATCAATTGATTTTTAACGAGGGCGCTCTCTTAGTCTGCTTGGGCGGCTGTAACAAAATTCCACACATTGAGTGGCTCATACAACAGACATTTATTTTTCACAGTTCTGGAAGTCCAAGATCAAGATGCCAGCCAATTCGGTTCCTGGTGAGAGCTCTCTTCCTGGTCTGTGAAGGGCTGCCTTCTTGCTGTGTCCTCACATGGCAGAAAGACCGAGAGAGACAAAGAAAGAGAGAGAATTATAAGGGTACTAATCTCATTATTAGGACCCCATCCTCATGACCTCATTAAACTCTAATCACCTCCCAAAGGTCCCACTTCCTAATACCATCACATTGTGGGTTAGGACTTCAACATATGAATCTAGCGGGGACACAAACATTCAGTTCACAATAGGTGCCATGACCATTCAATGGGGAAGGAATAGTCTCTTTAGCAAAAGGTACTAGAATAATTGGATATCCACATGCAAACAAATGAAGTTGGACCCTTACCTCATACCATACACAAAAATTAACTCAAAATGAATCAAACACCTAGGCATAAGAGCTAAAATCATACTACTTTTAGAAGAAAACTTGGGGGTTAATCTCCATGACCTTGTATTAACAATGGTTTCTTGGAAATGACACCAAAAGCACAAGCAACAAAGGAAGCAAACAGATCAATGTGTCTTCTTTTCTGACAAGTCCTTGGTCTCCATATGCTCAGAGCACATGAAAGTGTTGATGGATCTTGAGTTTGCAGGAGGAATGTGGTAAAGATGACTGGGGATGGAAGATTTTGACAAAATGTAGTGAACCTTTTTGGTCAGCCTCTCTTATGAACATGGGTAATAGAACTCCTCCACATTCTCCCCAGGTAGTAATGTGGGCTTATGGCTTGGCCACAGAAACATTTACTGAGCAACTACTGTGTGCCCAGCATTGCACCAGATCCAGTTCCAACCTTCAGAGAGCTGACTTCTACCCTGGCTTGGGTTGGGTTCTCTAGAAGCCTGAGATGGGGGTAAAAGTTGTGTGAGTCTGGGGGAAACTCATGATGGAGCGAGGGATGCAGGACCAGTTAGGGAAGGAGCAGGCAAGGAAGTGGGCTCACCTGGAATCAAGCCTCCATTGCTCTGGGTAGGGGGACCCTAAAGCATGACCAGCATCAGAGTTGGTCCCATTTTGATGCCAGGGGTTCAGCCTCTGGTTTCCCATGCCAATCCATTTTTGGTATGGACCTCCCTAAGGTCTGTTTGTGCTGGGGGGCATACCACCCTGGTGAGGCAGTTTGGATGAGGGAAATTCACCAGGGGTGGCTGTGAGCCATTAGCAGACAATAGTTGCAGCAGCTGGGGGTACAAATGCACCAGGCAGTAAAGGAGATCCAGGAAGGGTGCCCACAGCATCCTCTACACAAAATGATGTACATTAGACAAAGAATCACATGGGTGATAATTTAATCACAGTTATGATCAATGCTGGCCATGAAGAAGACTCTATCAGAGGACGGGAAAGGAAGTTCTTGGGGTGACAGGGAAAAGAAAGATAAGGCATGTGTCTGGAATTCTGGCTACTGTGTCTTTAGCAAAGCTGGAGAACCGACGTGCACTAGGAGGGCCTGGGGCTTAGCTGCTCCAGACCACGTTCTGAGGCTGGGCTCCCTCCTGAGGCATCTCAACCAGAATATCTCCCAGCCCATGATAGTTGAGGTTGCCCTGCCATTAGGGGTGTGACAACCCAATCTGAGGTTGGGACAAGTCATTTCCTACTAATGCAGGGCACCTAAGTTGTTTTCAATCTTTTGTTCTTAGCAACCAGCCTGCAATTAAACATCTTGGATGTTTGTATCAGTTATCCATTGATGTGTAACAAATTATACCCACAATTAGTTTAAGAAGCTGTAGTGTATTTATACAATGGAATACTACTCAGCCATAAAAAAGAATAAAATAGTGCCATTTGCAACAACTTGGATAGGCCTGGAGATTATCATTCTAAGCGAAGTAATCCAGAAAAAGAAAGAAAAATACCATATTTTATCACTCCCATGTGGAATCTAAAAAAAGAAAAAAAAGAAGACACTAATGACCTCACCTACAAAACAGAAACAGACTCACAGATGCCATAAACAATCTTATGATTACAGGGAGGTTGGGGAAGGGAGTGGGAAAGTGTAAACTGGGAGTTTGAGATTTGCAAGTATCAACTACTATATATAAAATACATTTAAAACTCCCAAATTTCTTCTATATAGCACAGGGAACTGTATTCAATATCTTGTAGTAACCTGTAATGAAAAAGAATATGAAAACACATATATGTAGGTATATGTATAACTGAAACATTATGCTGTACAACAAAAATTGGCACATTGTAAACTGACTATGCTTCAATTACAAAAAAAGTCAGTAGTTTAAAACAATAAACGCTTGTTATCTCATAATTTCTGTAGGTCAGGAATTAGGGAGTGGCTTGGCCATGTGGTTCTGACTCAGGGTCTCTCAGGAGGTTGTGGTCAAGATGTTGGCTAGAGCTGGAGGTAGTGGAAATTCTTCTAGAGCTGCAGGGTCCACAGTCAACGTGGCTCACACGTGAGTGGCAGCAGGTGCTGGCTGATGGTGAGAGGTCTTAGTTCCTTTCTCTGGAGGCTTCCCCGTAACAATGTTTGAGTGTCCTCCTGACATGGTAGCTTGTGTCCCCTTGAGTGAGTGACCAGGAGAGGGCAAGGCAGAAGCCCGCGTTCCTCTAGTGTCGTGCAGTTACTTCTATCACCTTCTGTTTCACCTTCTGTTCATTAGCTTCAATTACACTCAAGGGGAGGGCAATCGGAAAAAAGTGTCAAAGGATTTGAGGATGTATTTTAAACTTCCAAAATATTGATTTGGAGGGGCAACTTTTAAATCAAGATGAAACCCCATGACATAAAATTCATCCTTTTATTTTATGTTTTGTTTTTGATTTTGGTGAGGGAAGGTAATTAGGTTTGTTTGTTTATTTATTCTTAGAGGAGGTCCTGGGGATTGAACCCAGAACCATATGCATGCTAAGCACAAGCTCTACCACTTGACCTATACTCTACCCCCAAAATTCATCTTTTTAAAATAGACAATGCACTGAATTTTAGTATATTCACAATGTTGTGCAACCATCACCACTATCTCATTCCAGAACATTTCCATTATCCCCGAAAGAAACCCCATACCTGTCGCAATTCCTCTCCTCCATATCCTGGCCACTACCATTCTATTTCCTGTCTTTCTGAATTTGCCCACTCGGTACCTCATATGAGTGGAATCATGTAGTATTTGTCCTTCTTGGCCTGACTTATTTAAATGTTAATCTCATCTTAAAAACACCTTCATAGAAACATCTAGAAAAATGTTTGGCCAAATATTGGGTACCATGGCCTAGTGAAGTTGATACCCCAAATTAACAATCACAAGTCCACCCCAGGTCAACTTGGCAATTATACACATCTTCAACCACACTTAATTTCCCAATAAAGACACTAAGCAGGTGATAACCATGCCTCAGACGATACAACTTTCCTGTGTACAATGAAAATGTACTAACCCTTTCTCCAGAGGAGAATGCAAAGTCTTTGGGTGATGTTTACTTTTGTCCTTGATTTATCCTGTAAGTTAAATATTTGACGTGATGCTAATGACACTTAAATACTGTGCTGTAAAGTCAATACATCTGACATTACGTGATAAGAGAAGGAAGAAAACAAAGATATCGGCTATTTAGATCTTGCATACAAATTCATAGTGAAAAAAAGAGAAAGAAATACTCGTGAGTGTTTCAGTCCTCACTTCTGTATCTGGTCATGTGGTCATAGCTGGTATTATTAACTGCCTTCTTCTACCACTGGTTCCATATTCTCTTTGCTCTCAGCAAGCACCCAAGTGGTCATAGTTCTTTACTTGATAGGATGATGCAAAACTTCATTCCTTTTTTTAGGGGAGAGAGAGGTAATTAGATTTATTTAGTTATTTACTTATTTATTATTTTGATGGAGGTCTTGGGGATTGAACCCATGACCGCATGCATGCTAAGCACATGCTCTACCACTGAGGTCTACCCTCTCCCACCAAACCTTCATTCCTGAAGGGTCTGGGCCATTAGTAAGTCCCGACTGAACAGTTTCCCATGGACCTTAATCACAGGTCCATTGTAATACTAATAGATGCCTTCAGGGATTTCCTGTGGTCCAGACATGCTCTTTCTTACCTCCATTGTGGAATAGCAGGCCAATTTTCCCCTTGGTCGTCAGGATCCATCACCTCAGCCAGCACAGTAACTCCCTTCTTTGCCTGTTGATTCAGAGGCACGAAGAACCCAAAGAGGCCAGGTGGCTGTCTTAACTGCCAGTTCAAGGGAATCACTGTTGTCTCTCTTCGTCTAAGCAGTCCTCCCTTTGTGATGAAGACCTCTAGGTCAGTAGAGCATAACGTCACGGGGGCAGGAAGCAAAAATTTTGCTAGGGGTTGCTAATGGTAACAGTGAAAGGTGCCACTCCCATATCACCTTGATTCCTAGATTCATAAATCCCGGCTATTGGAGAAACAGCACCATGTATCAGATACAGAGCACATTCAGTCTCCTGGAGAGCCATGCCTCAGCCCTGCAAGGTACTGCCACATTGCCTGCACTGTAACTGAGTCTTCAAATGGCCATTCAACTGCTCTTTCAAAGCAGCTGCTTTAGGATGATGGAGAACGTGGTAAGACCAGTGAATTCATTGCCATATTTCATTTGCAGTGAAAGGAGTTCCTTGATCATAAGAATGCTGTGTGGAGTACCATGATGGTGACTAGGGCATTCTGTAAGTCCACATGGCAGTTTAGGTAGAAGCGTTATGGGCAGAGAAGGCAATTCCACATCCAGAGTAAGTGTCTATTCCAGTGAGAACAAAATGCTGCTTCTTCCATGATGTAGGTGGTCCAAAGTAATCAACCTGCCATCAGGCAGCTGGCTGTTCACCCCAGGGAATGGTGCCATATTGGGGCTCAGTGTTGATCTCTGTTGTCGGTAGATTGACCAGCAGTGGTCATAGCCAGGCTGGCCTTAGTGAATGGAAGTCCATGTTGCTGAACCCATCATAATCTCCATTTCTGCCACCATGGCCACTTGTTTGTGTGTGGTCTGTTGGGTGGTGACAGGAGTGTCTGGGGAAAGAGGTTGACTGGTGTTCACAGAATGTGTCATCCTGTCCACTTGAGTATTAAAATCCTTATCTGTTGAGTTCACCCTTTGGTGAATATTCACCTGGGACACAAGTATCTTCACATTTCGCCCCCATTCAGAGACGTCTATCCACATACCTCTTCCCCAGACTTCCTTGTCCCTAATTTTCCAATCATGTTCCATCCAAGTCCCTGACCATCCAACCAAACTATTGGCCACAGCCCAGGAATCGGTGTATAATCACATATTTGGCCATTTCTCCTTCCAAGCAAAATGAACAACTAAGTGTGCCAGTTGAAGTTCTGTCCTTGGGGAGGACTTCTCTTCACTGCTGCCCTTCAGGGCTGTCACAGAGAGCAGCTGTAGCTTTGCAGCCATCTACTCTTCGTGGTGCCTGCATATCATGCAGAACCACCTGTAATCCAGGCCCAAGATTACTTTTCCTCTGGAAACTGATCATAGGAAATGCCACATGAGGCCATAGGCACAGGCTGGGAGAGAGAAGACAGTGTAACAGAAGTGGGGTCTGTGGGCATTTGGAGCACTTTTTCAGGTAACTTACTTGTGCCTTCAGGGTCTGCTTGGACTTGATCATCATCCCCCCGCTTCCTTCTTCTCCCCCTCCTCTTCCTCCTTTTCCTTCTCCTCCTCCTTCTTCTTCTTCTCCTTTTCCTCCTTCTCTTCCTCCTCCTCCCTCTCCCTCTCCTTCTTCTCCTTCTTCTCTTAGTTGGGCCTTATCTTGTAGATATACTCCTTCCATTGATGATGGAGTGCTGCTGTCACATCCACTTTTATGGGTTGATGGGTCAGACAATACCCAGTTCATGATGGGCAGCTCAGATCCCATGGTAACTTGGTGGCTCATGGTGAAGCGTTCAGTTTCTACTAAAGCCCGGGAGCAGGATGTGCTAAAGCTGTTTCTCAAAAGGAGAGGATTTGCCTGCAGAGAATGGCAGGGCTTTGCTCCAAAATCCTAAGGGCTTGTGCTGCAGATTCACCTATCTGGGCTGCTAAAGACTCCAGACAGCATCTCTATCTGTCACTGACACTCCGAGCACCATTGGATCTGCTGGATCATATGGCCCAAGTGGCAGAACAGCTTGCATGGCAGCCTGGATCTGTTATAGAGCCTTCTCTTGTTCTGGGTCCCACTCAAACAGAGCTATTTTTCAGGTCACTGGGTAAACACCCAGATAAGGACTGTTGCCTCCAAAATCCAAAGAGGCCCACAAGGCGTTGTGCCTCTTTCTTGGTTGCAGATGGGGCCAGATGCAACAATTTAGCCACCTCAGAAGGGATACCTTGGCATGCCCCACATCTCTGGACCCCTAGAAATTTCACTGAGCTAGAAGGCCCTTGAATTTTTGTTGGATTCATTTTCTACTCTCTGACATGCAAATATCTTAGCATTCAGTCCAGACAGGTTACTACTCCTTATTCACTAGGCTCAATCAGCATAATGTCACCAATATAATGGACCAATGTGACATCTTGGGAAAGGGAAAGGTGATCAAGATTCCTTCCAACTAAATTATGATAAAGAAATGGGGAGTTGATGGAGCCCTGAGGTAGGGCATTGAGGGTATATTGCTGGCCTTGTCAGCTGAAAGCAAACTATTTCTGATGGGTCTTGGCCAAGGATGGAGAAAAAGGCCTTCGCCAATCTGCCAGCTACATACCAGGTACTGAGAATGTGTTCGTTTGCTCAAGAAATAAAACCACAGCCGGTAGGGTAGCTGCAAATGGAGTTACCACCTGGTTAAACTTGTGATAATCCATTGTCATTCTCCAGGCTCCATCTGTCCTCTGCACAGGCCAAATGGCAGAGATAAATAGAGATACGCATTCAAGTGCACCTTTCGGGTCCTTGATGGTGGCACTAATCTCTGCAGTCCCTCCTTTATGGTGGTACTCATGTCTGCAGTCCCTCCAGGAATACAGTCTTGGTTTTGGTTTACCATTTTCTTAGGTAGAGACAGTTCTAGTGGCTTTCACTTGACCTCTCCCACCATAAGAGCCCTCACTCCACAGTTCAGGGAATAAATACGAGGATTCTGCCTGCTGCTAAGTGCATCTATTCCAATTATGCATTCCAGAACTGGGGAAATAACCACAGGATGGGTTCAGGGACCCACTGGACCCATTGTGAGATGAACCAAATAAAACTCCATTGACAACTTGAGCTCCATAAGCCCCTATTCTGACTGATGGACCAAAGTGATGTTTTGGGTCTCTTGGAATTAGTGTTGCTTCAAAGCCAGTGTCCAGTAATCCCTGAAAGGCCTAATTATTTCTTTTTCCCCAGTACACAGTCACCTTGGTAAAGGACAAAGGTTCCATTGGGGAAGATTGGGGAAATATTAACATATAAAGTTTTGGTAGTGTAGCGCGGTCCTTCTTCATGGGGACCCAGCTTCCTCTTCATTAGAATTTCCGGGTTTGTGACCTGGATCAAGTCTGAGAATTGACTGAGGGGCCATGACTCTATTTTTATGGTTCAAGTTAGACTTTCCTTCACTTGACCTAGAACTTTTCTGCTTAAACAGATCACATAAAAATTTAGTAGACCTCCCATCTATTTCACTTCTAGGAACACCACAATCAACTAGCCAATGCCATAGGTCTCTGTGGGTCTATTCTGATTGCTGCTTTGACTCTGCTGTCCATTACAATAACCACACCCACCTTGCCTTTGATGGTTGAGGGCTACCACTTGGCCTGGGCCACCCCATGATTCAATTACTCTCATTGCATTTAGGTTTCACAATTCAGTGGCAGTAGTTACTGCTCTAAGTTCTGGTCTACAGAGAAGAGAGATCATAGAGCTTTTCCAGGATGCTGGGGTTCCCTTCACAAATTTATTTCTCACAGTTATGATGAAAGTTGTGTCCTTTGGCCCCTCCCAGGGTAGGTGTGTAGGCCTTAAATGACAAATCCACTCTTACATTTCAATCTCCCTAAGCCTTTGACTCCTTTCCTCTCTAGTAAACCATAATTGCTGTTGAATTGTTTATTTCTCCTTTTAATTTCTCACATTTTTCTTCATGTATTTTGGGGCTTTGTTGTTAGGTGATTTCATGTTTATAATTACTTCTTCCTGCTAGATTGAAAATTTTATCATTATATAATCCTGAGTAACAATTTTAGTCTTAACATCTATTTTGTATGTTAGTAAAGTCAATCTAGTTCTCTTTTGGATATACTTGCATGGAATATCTTTTTCTATCCATTTACTTTCAACCTATTTGTCTTTGAATCTAAAGTGAGTCTCTTGTAGACAGAGAATTTTGTTGGGTCAAGATTTTTAAAGAAAAATCAATTCTGGCAATCTCTGCCTTTCAAGTGTAGAGTTTAATCCTTTTACTTTAAATGTACTTACTGATAAGGATTTATTTCTGCCATTTTACGATTTGTTTTCTATATGTCTTGACTTTTTTTTTCAATTCCTCCATTACCAACTTCTTTTGTGTTAAATAGATATGTTTTAGCGTATCGTCCACAATGTCATTTTGCAAATATGAGCATATGTAGGAAATAAGAGGAGATCCTTAAAAGTAGAATCGCCAGGTCAAAAGGGGGGTGGCAAGGCAATTTAAAACTCTGTTAAGTTTTACCAGATCAGTCTTAAATGTTTCTACCAATTCAATTGGATGTTTTCCATAGAGGGCTTTGCATTTTATTGAAACCATCTGTTGCCTTATTGGGATTCTCCATTAAACTGTGTCTTCCTGGAGAAGGGGACCTAATTATTCATTTTTTATATTCCCACATTTTAGTTCACAAGAGGCCAAAAAGGATGTGAAGGAAAAAGGAACCTCCTACCATGTTGTGACAGGAATACTAGAAAATGAAGAACCATGCAGCATCAGGAGCTTTCAGCACAGTCCTGCAAACCAGGAGCCCTATGAGCTGACTTCAAGTACTTAAAGTCCCCAGATCTTGGGGCAGAAAGGGAAGTGGGGGGTTCTCCAAGACACTTTACAAAACAGGAAGCTGAGGCTCAGAGTTAGAGGAGATAAAGGCTCATAAACTAGTAGCTGAATTTTTACTGAGCACCTCCTATGTGGGCATTATTCTCTCCATGAGGATGATCATGTGATAAACAAAGCCAACCTATGAGGAACTTTTTTTTTATAAACACTTAAGGCAGTAAACAGTATTTCATTTATTCCTCATCCCATCTTAATGGTTATTATTTCCCTTTCCCAGCTGAGGAAACCCTAGGCTCAGAGATGTCATTTGTACAAAGTCACACAGCCACTAGGTGGCCAGGGGTGGATTTCAGAAATCCAGAGCAAGTGCTCCCAATAGCTTTGTTACACGCCTCTGAATGTTGTCCGGAGCAGCATAAACCACCATTTCCGCGTGCTAAGCTCTGTGCTAAGAACTGTCCCCATTCGTTTACTTAACTAATGCACACTGAGCAGCTACTATGTGCCAGGCACCCCCATATTAGAGATGGGGAAACAGGCCCAGGGAGCTTCTTCGAGAGATGGGGACCCATAGTCCTCGCCAAGTCTCCCCAGCTGAGTGTTCGTTCCACCTATGTAAGGCATTCAGTTGGCGCTCAATTAACCCAAGGCACTGTCGCCGACCCTAAGGGCACAGATGACCACTGCCGCACCACTCATTACACGGGCGCCACACAGCAGCGGTTGGGGCGGGACCACGTCCTCGAGTTGCCCCCGCGACGGCTGTTGGAAGCCCCGCCTGCCCACGCGTGCGCGCTGCATGTCCCGTCGGCCCGCTCATCTCCCGGAGTCCGGGCGCGGTTGGAGGCGTCCTCGAGGAGCGCGCGCGCCTGCGCCGGCGTCGGGCTCGCGCACGCGCACCTGCGCCGGCGTCGGGCTCGCGCACGCGCACGTCGGCGGCAGCGGCAGCGGCGGCGGTTCCTGCCGGGGGCTGCGAGGGCGGGCGGTTCCGAAGGAAGCGGCGACGCTGAGGGGCTCAGCGGTAGCAACGGCGGCTCGGCGCGCGTGGCTCTAGACCCGGCTCGCTCTCCGGCGGGCGTTTTGATCCGGTTTAGGGGTACGGGCGCGGCGGCGGCGGCGGCCCGAGGCCTGCGGCCTAGGCCTCAGTGCGGCGGCGGACTCGAGTGCGGCGCGGGGCCGGCCCGAGGGTCCTACACGGCGGCACCATGAGCGTGGAGGCGTACGGGCCCAGCTCGCAGACGCTCACCTTCCTGGACACCGAGGAGGCCGAGCTGCTCGGCGCCGACACACAGGGATCCGAGTTCGAGTTTACCGACTTCACCCTCCCCAGCCAGACCCAGACGCCCCCCGGCGGCCCCGGAGGTGGCGGCGCGGGGGCCCCGGTCGGCGCGGGCCCGGGCGCTGTGGCCGGACAGCTCGATGCGCAGGTGAGCGGCACATGGCGGCGCCGGAAGCCGGGGCCGGGCCTCGGCGGTCGGGGACCTGCCCCGGCTTCCCCTCCGGCTGGGCCTGGGCTGATCTGCTCGGGTCCCGCACTCCGACCCAGTCCGGAGTAACCTGGCCCGGGATCTCCCACTTAGGACGTGCTCGGAGTAACCTGCCCCGGTTCCCGCTCTCCAGTTGAACTCGGGCAGACCTGCTTCAAGTCCCACTCAGGTTGCGTCCGGGTGATCTCAGGATCTAGCTCAGGCTGGGTCTTAGGTTATCTGTCCCAAGTCCCCTTCCGGGCCTGTCCGAGGTGAGCGGCTCTAGGTCCGTATCTCGCCGGGTCGGGGGGTAATCTCTTCCCGAGTTCTTCTCGAGCTGGGTTAGTGCCCCGCTCAAGCCAGGTCCGGGGTGATCTGTTCTGTTCGGGCTTCCCCTCTGGTTGATCCGACAGCCCAGCCCCACCCTCCCACCTGTAGTCCTATCCGCCTCCTCCTCCCATTCATGCCCATTGAGTGGCGAGTTCAAATTTCCCCGGGCCCAGGGACGCTGGCGAGAGGAGGGTCGAGGCTCCCCGAACAGGAACGGAATGTATGCCTCTAATGGAGAACCCTACACTCGCTGGCTATTAAGATTATTTAAGAGGTAGTTTGTGTTTTGTTTTTCCTTCTTGCATTGCCTGTTGCTGAGACTGACCTGTTACGTAACTCCGCAGCCTTGCCTTGGAAAAGTTGGTTTTGAGTTTGTTCCTCTAATGGGGCAGTGGTAGTGGATTTTACATAAATGAGTCTGCCACTTCAGAAACGTTTGTTCTTGGTGTGAACATTTAACAAAGATTGGGTTTCTGTTATGAGTATCAGACAGATACTTCCTGGACCTGGGTCCCCCAGGTAGGAGAGGGGGCTGGCTGTGGTCTTGGGCTGGGCTCTCCAAGAATGTAGCCATCATCCTCTGGATCTTAGATTCCATTCCTATCCCTGGCACCTCCCTCAGGTTTATTTTCTTGAATTCTCAGACAGGGAGGAGTTACAGGATAGGGCTCAACCTGTCACAGGTGTCCCTTGGCATGAGGACCCACTGCCAGGGCTGGGGGAGCCAACCCATCCTCAACCAGAGTGAGTTCAGGCACTGTCCTGGGGGATGGGGCTTACACGTTTGTTGATTGAGTCACTCCCGTGGGTAGACCACCCACTTAGGCTTTCTTTTTTGCCCCTAATAGAAGCAGAAAACATTGACTCTTTCTAACTTCAGATTCCTTAAAAATAGAAACTTGATGGGTGGGGCATTAGGGAGAACAGGTGTGCAAGTATGTGTTTTTTGAGTTTTGTTTACATGTGGTGGAGGAAGGTAGGAGAGAGGGGAGAGTTTGCATGGAGAAATGAATGAGCCACTGGAGGCTCGTGATAACACCTGTGGTTTCTACTCTGTAGAACTCTGTTGGCACAGCTGTAAAATGGTAGTAACAGCTATGTTTTTGTTAACTTTTAAACATCCGCAAAATCTAGATTTGCTTATGAATGGATGGACCAGATAGTGCTATCTGTAATTAGGATTTGTGTCCGGCATGTCCAGAAGGCTGAGGATAAAGAGCTCTTGGTTGAGAAGTGTGCCATGACCTGTGGCAGCTCAGGGTTGTGGAAGGTAGTCTTTTCATTGCAAATCCTTTTTAAACCATAGCCTATAGAACGGCAAACTTGAGTTCTAGTTTTGATCTTTGCAATCTGTTTGCAATTGATTGTGGAGGCCCGTCCTTCTCCTTCAGTTGAAATAATTGATTTCTTTTCCTGCACCTGAACACTGAACTGTACTGAAAAAAAGCATGAAAACACACCACCGAAGGTAAACATTACAATTGAGCTCACTTAAGTTTTGATGACATCAAAAGGGCTTGTCCTTCTTTCTTTTAACTAGCTCCAATGACCCACCCACCTGTAGCCTAACTTTAGATCTGTGTTTGGGCTAGGGGAGTGATATCCTTCGTGTCACAAGAGAAGGCCCTGAATTTGGGGGCAGGAGAGTCTGAATAGAACCAGAAAATGGGAAAAAGTTGATTATTTCCTATGCCAGTTAGCAGCATTGGCTGCCTGTAGCATTTGGAAAATTTTCCTTATTTGTCCTCAAGAGTTGTCTGTGTAACCAACTGTACGATGGGGCTTCCATTCTGATTTTATCTTTTGATTTTATTGGATGAGTGTCTGTGAAGTGTCAAGTGCTGCGTAACCACTTTTTTCTTGCAGTTTTATTGAGATAGAATTCACATACCATAGATTTCAGCCAAAGTGTGCAGTTCAGTGGCTTTGGTACGTTCAGAGTTGTGCAGCCACCACCACAGTTGATTTTAGGACATTTTCATCACCCTAAAAAGAAACCATACACCCCTTAGCCTGTCAGTCCTCCCATCTCCAACCCCAGGCAACCATTAGTCTTTATGTCTCTGAATTTGCCTACTCTGGGTATTTTGTATGAATAGAATCATATAGTATGTGGCTTTTTTGTTCTTTCACTGAGCATTTTCAAGTTTCATCCACATTGTAGCATGTATCTGCTCCATTCCTTTTTATGCCTGAGTAATATTCCATAGTATGGACAGACCATATTTTGTTTATCCACATATTTGTTGGTGGACATTTGGGTTGTTTCCGCTTTTAGTTGTTACGGAAAATAGCTGCTGTGAACATCTGTTTACAAGTTTCTGTGTGG
Source organism: Vicugna pacos (assembly GCF_048564905.1). Taxonomy (NCBI): domain Eukaryota; kingdom Metazoa; phylum Chordata; class Mammalia; order Artiodactyla; family Camelidae; genus Vicugna; species Vicugna pacos. Next base: position 21,049,874 of record NC_133008.1, on the reverse strand, counting down.
GTGTAAGTCTTAGGTGAAATTGCTGTGTCGTGTGGTAACAACTGCGTATACCTTTTCAGGGGCTTCTAGACTGTTTTCCAGTGTGTGGCCACTTTTTTTTTTTTTTGTCACTACTTTTGATATCAGTCTTGACTGTCAGTTTTGCACAGTTAGTTTTACCTGAAAGTTTGTTTAGGGTAACACGAGTGTCTTAGTCAGGGCCAGAGAATGGCAGGCGGTGACTCCTGCTGAGCTCTGAGTTGGTTCAAATAACACTTGTTTTCTTGTTTATGAAATGAAACTGATATTTATCAAAATTTTTGAGTTCCTGGGGTGAAAAGCACTGACATGGCCCTGCCAGGTGTCCTTAAGATAAACGAACAATTTTGAGTATTTGACCCTTTCCTAGGCCCTCTCCCCTCTCCTGAAAGGGTGGGGAAAGGTAATTTCAGAAGTTCTTTGCATAATAGCTGGTGTTACAAACCTTCTGGTCTGCCTAGTTGGAATATTTCCTCGATTGTTGCTACTACCGTGTTTCCTCCAAGCATTTGAATTATGGTAAAAATCTTAAGAGTTGGGAACACTAACAAAGAAAAAAGGAACAAAGCATTGAAAACAGAACAACATGGATGCATCTCATAATAATTACACTGAGTGAATAAGCAGTCAAGAAAAAAAGCATATACTGTGTGATTCTGTTCATACAAAACTCTAGATAGAAAGTGCTAGGTAACCTGTAGTGATGGAAAGCAGATCAATGGTTACGTGGAGGGGAGGGAAGAAGGGAGGGGTGACAAAAGCACGAGGAGACTGGGGGTGGTGGATGTGTTCATTATCTTGATTGATGATTCACGGGTGTTTACATACATTGACGTGTGTCAATTTATAGAATTACAAAGAGTTGTTACCTAATCTTCAAAACCTTTCTGCCTTCAGAATTCACAGAAGGCTGTCCTGACATATCTTTTGACTATCCAGGTAAATAGATCATCTGCTTCCTGGCCCTTAGCTTATGATGAGGTGAGGTCCATATAGTACCAGGGTTCCTAAAAGTGGTGAGTTTAAAATTTGAATGGGCCTTTGTCCCTTTGCTTTTGTGGACACTCGGTTGGTACAGCTGTGATACTATGCCTGGAAAAAATCAGAGATAAGATGCTGCTAACCTCGCAGGAGCTCTGGCAGGTGTTCAGCTAGCACTTTTCTTATTGGCTTTCTGGGGTTTGGTTCCAAATGGTTAAGACTCTACTAGTGATTAGGAGAAAGGGAGGGCTTACACATCAGTTAGTGCTGGATAAGTGAAGTAACTTCTATTTACCCAATTAATTTTTCTACCCAGGCTTGACATGATTGGGGAGAAAGGTTAACACTAATACAATACCATTATTAATGGAAAAACAAAGTTCTTTTATCAATGCAGTGCCCACAACTAAAAAAAAGACATCTTTCTAAGAACTTTGCTAAGGTGCACTCATACACCAGAGTCCCTTTGTTTTTAAGTGTTCAGTTCAGTGTAGAATTTACCAGGCTTTGCAACCATCACGATAGTCACTCACTGTCTGATTTCTCTTTCGTGCCACCTTTCCTTTCCTCTTCCATTTTTGCTCCTGCTTATCTTAATAGTCTCTCGTTAAAGCTCTAAGGTAGGGAAATCGGGTGACCATGTGCTTAGCTACTCCCAGTCACACACTGGGGAGATGTGCAGCCCGATGTGCTGGGTTCTGTGTTGAGGTTCAGAGGCCGGAACTGAGGCCTGGCCACACGGTTCTTGGGGTGAGCCTGGGAGCCCTCATGTGTCTGTTCATGTTTACTTTTGTCTCCTCCCTGCAGGCTCTCAGGCCGATCTCTTCGGCCCAGTCCTCCACTCCTGCCTTCGGTACTTCTACTTCCCTGTCTTGCTCTGCTTGGGAAGGGCTGTGGGCAGCAACTCCGACTGAGAGTCAAACTGTGTCCTTTGCCAACTGCAGCTGCTTTGTTAGAAATGGCTGGTGCTGCCCAGTCTGCAGTTGTCCTAGGGACGGTAAGGGCCCAGAAGAGGGAGCAATCTGCCTTGCAGAGGAAAAGCCTTTGTGAGTGGTGGTCCTTGAGTTGTTCAGTTTCAGAAAGGTGCACCTGTGGGGTGGAGGGGTAGGCACAGAGCTTGGCATGGAGGGCGAGTGCAGGCAAGGGCTGGTGTCCATGCCGAGGGGCTAGGGCTGGATTCTGGAGCCTTGTGTCACTGCTGAGGGGTGTGATCTTACTTGAGAGGAAGGGCCCTTAGATCATAGGGAGACCTGGCAGAGTGTGTCTGAGGCTAGCCGGGGAGCTTGAGCAGAGTGTGCTGGGTGTGTGTGTGTGTGTGAGAGAGAGAGAGAGAGACAGACAGACGGAGAGACAGAGAGCGCATGCGAGAGCTACCACAGTACTAGGTGGCCAGAGTGGCCACTCCCTGGGCACATGCTCGTCAGTGCACTGGATGCCCCATTGCCCCTGAGTCCATATAACTTGCCTAAAACAAACATGAGTTCCCGTCAGCTGGTGCTGGTCAGCAGACCATTTGGAAATGCTGTCCTGAGAGTGGGGCAAGAGGCCTTGCAGGAGGGAGAGGCCCCACCAGAGTGCCTTGCACAGGGCCCAGAGGGACAGATTGTGGGCACTGGCTCTCAACTGAGGGGCAGTTGTGGTTGTTAGCATGGCAGGGATGGTCTTTCAGTGGTATAGGACAGTACAGCTCACAGAGAAGGGCCAAGGGGCCAAGATGCCCACTGTACTCTGGACACAGAGCAGAGTGTGGCCTGGAAGGTGCAGGGGTAGGGGGAGGTGGGCAGTGAGTGGGGCTGGGTATCCAGTGTTCCCTTTTCCAAGTCTTTCCTCTTGTCGGGGAGGCTTTCAACACTTCTTACAGAAAGAGCTCTTCCTGAGGGCAGACTCCTGCTTCCTCTGATAAACAGCAGGGATGCCAGGTCCTGGGATCTCATGGCTGGCAAAGGGTCCTTGTGCCTTTCTATGTGTGTTGGTCCAGTAGCAGCGTTTGAACTAGACAACCAAGCTCAGCTTCTCAGGATTCCCGCAGACTGTTGCCAGGGTGGCTTCTAGACATACAGTTGATTTAGGCTGTCTATGGGTAACCCTTTGTCATGACTGAGGATATACCTTCCTATCTTCTTCAACTCCTTGCATAGCTCAGCTGCCAGGGATGACAGGGAACCTGGATAGGTGGCTCTTGTCATCCTGAGGTGGGAAGAGGCATTAGATCAGAGCTGTGCTTGTCTTCCATCACTTCTTTCAGTGTGTGGCTCTGCAAAGCTAATATGGATTCCAGGCAGCCACTTTGTCCACTTGTAATATTATGTAAAGATGTTTTTTATGAATTCTCTCATGTATAAGTAGATAAAGCAAACCCTGCTATCCGTCTGCTTGATTTAATGGTTGTGAAGATTTTCCTCTCCCTCTTTTTTCGTTTTCTTCACTGAAGTGTTTTAAAGCAAATCCAGCTCGTCATTTTGCTCTTCTGAGGTTGAGCCATATGAATTACTGATACTCAACCATTTTGACCTACAGCACTTAGCACATATTTCCAAAAACATGGAAGAAGCATCTTTCCTTTAGAGCCATACTGTTGGCAAATGAACAGCACCAACAATAGTTTTCCAGAATCACCTAATAAGTGGAGCTTCCCTTTTTCCACAATCAGATTATTTACTTGGTCTGGACCCCTTTGAGGTCTAGTGTTAATTTTATTGTTATGTTTCTGGCCCCACTCTCCTGGGTAGCCCCTCTTTCTCCTCCTTTTCGTCCAGTCCAAGATCCAGTCCAGGTCATTGTCCTGTGAGGTGTCCTGGCTTCTCCTTGCAGGTGTTGGTGGATTTTGTCTCAACCCTTGGCTTCTTTGAGGGTGGCTGATCCCAGAGATAGGCAGGCAGGGGCAGCGCAAGGTGAGCTGGAGACACCCCAGACAGATCGAGGTTATTCTTGAGCATTGAGGTGAATTGCAGGGGTGGACTCAGCACGTGACCAGAACAAGGGTCCACTGAAAAGGGCGAAGAGAATGGGGCTCCTTTAATCCAGAACCCAAGGGCTGCTATGTTGGGTGGGACAATGTGAAGCCCCCTTCATTGTAGGTCAAAAATTGTCAGATCTCAACCGTTTGTTGCGGTTAAAACTAATGGATTAAAGAATGCTGAGAGGCATCACGAATAATGTGTGATCTTTAACTGGATCTTGGATTTTAAAAACTATAAAGGACATTATTAGGACACTGGGGAAATGTGCCTGTGTGTATTAGACAGCAATATTATATCAGTACTGTTCCTGGGTGTGATGCTTGTATTGTGGTTATGCGGAAAAAGCCCTTGTCCTGGGGCCTGTGATCCTGAAATGGATCAGAAACATAAAAGTATGTGAGCACGTGATGCTTGTGTGCATGTGTGTGCAGAGCGGGACAGGGAAAGAGTAAGTGTGACGAAATGTGAATGGTGGCCGATCCAAGTGATGGGGGTGTGGATCATTCATTCTCTGTAGTATTGAAACTTTTTCAAAAGTTGAGGGAGACCAGATCTTCTGTTAGCCTTTTCCTGATGCAGGGCTCAGAGGTCCTGTAGCTCTTTCTCTCTCCTTTAGGCCACCAAGGGAAAAGCAGTTTCCCACTTTCACTTTTTCATTTAAACCTTGGAATGAAAGAATAAGTGATGAGTCATTTTACATCTCAACCTTTATGTTTTAGATGAGAAGATGTATTCATTTAGCCAACACCTTGAGAGCCTCCTGGAATATGGGCTCACTTTTAGGTGCTGAGGTCATAGCAGGGGCAGGACAGGCACAGTTGGCCCCACTGGGGCCCCTCAGATGGGGTCAGGGGAGGCATCCCTAGGAGGCACCCCGTGGACTGAGACTGAAGGACCAGGAACTGTCTGTGCAGAAGCCAAGGGGACAGTGAATCCAAATGTCTTGGGCCATTGGCAGAGTCAGGGACTGAGGAACAGAAATGTCCATTTCGTGCTGAGTGGTACAACGCTTAGAAGGTTTGGGGTGAAAATTTGTGGTCTAAAATTACCAGCACATTTAGTGGTAGTTTTTGAATTGACATGAACTTTTCCTTTTTGGGAATGAAGTGACCTCTTCTGCTCCAGTGTCATAGTCTGAGTTCTGCAGTGGATCGTAAGACACTCTCTGGGCAGAAAACCCCTGCAAGGCCTTGATCAGCTCAGCAGCTCATAGATGGACTTCAATAATGAGTGTCCAGAGCAGAGGTGGAGAGACTACTGTTTCCTTGACTTTCTAGACCCAGTGACATGGTGCCTGAGGGTGGGCTTGGGGAGCCCAGGGGTGCAGGGAGGCCTTTCCCCTCTTGAGCCAAGCAGGACCCAGGGATCCTGGCTGGAGGTGATGGATTGACAACCTCAGTCCTATGTCAGCCAAGGACCCTCCCTTCCCTTCTTCCGTCTTGTCGCCTGGTTTGGATTGTGGGCCTTTTCTGTGCTGGGTACTCTTCAGTGCTTTAACTCATTTAATTATAGTTTTCTAAGGTCAAGTGTATTTTTGAAGTGAATGTTTATCTTGAAACTTTCCAGAGAGTAGGAGAAACTAACAACCCAGCTCTAGAGGTCTGTTGTGGTCAGGTCACAGCTGGGAAGGAGCAGGCCCCGATGAGGGTTGGGCATGTGCGTGTGTATGTATCTATGCACACACACTTGTGAGGAGGGACACACCCACGCTTCCTAGCCACACAGCTGGAGGGCCTCTGGGAATCTGAACTCCTCTCTCTGGCCTCCCTGGCTTCAGTGGGGGTGAGGGAGAGTCCATCTGACCTCGTGTCAATGTTTATTGTCTCTCAAGAGTTCCTAGAGCAGACTTACATTTCCTGCTCCTTATTAAGCTTGAAGGGCTAAGTGTGGTGCAGAGAAAGGGTTGCCACGGCTGGTCAGGCTCTGTTAAGAGCCTCACACATTCCCGATGTGCCCTCTGCTGATTCACTCCTGCCTCTGAGGGGAGGTGAAGTGTGGGATCTGAGGCCCGGGTAAAGCAGGAGTGGGTAGAGTGAGAGTGGCTGGTGGCACACAGGTTTCTGTATTACTCCACATACTAATTTTGATGTTTCAGGAAAGTAAAGATTTACATATCACTAAGGATATTTCTTTATATGTAAAAGCTTATGCAACCTGATGAGACATTTTAGGAGTTCTTCTAGATTCGGAGTTGGCAAGCATTTTCTTAAAGTGTTAGATAGTAAATGTTCTAGACTTTGTGGGACAAGAAGCAAATACCTATTATTAGGTATTGAATCTAACCATTTAAAAATGTGAATACCCTTCTGAGCCCGAGATTGTGGCTTATACCCTCTCAGCCCTCTCCTGTAGCGAGAATATGTGGCTCCTACACTGCCATGAAGTAAAATTCAGGTACCGTAATCTGCCCACATACTTGCAGAAAACCAACACTTATGTGCCTAGGCTGTCACACTGAGAGATGTGCTAGCCCTTGTCAGTAGCCTCATCCCAGCACTGCCGATGTGTGTGTCAGAAGTGTTTGTTGCCAAATGGAGAGGTGACTTTTTGAAATGGTAATCTGCTATCAGAATTTCAAACAAAGCACAGCAAAAAATTTCAACAACCTGATTAAAAATGGGCAAAGCACTTGAATAGACCTTTCTCCAAAAAAGATATATGAATGGCCAGCAAGTACAGGAAAAAAAACTCAGCATCATTATAATCTAGAAAATACAAATTAAAATCACAGTAAGATACTGCTTCTCCCTCATTAGGATGACTGCTATCAGAAACAAGCAAACAGAAAAATAACAAGTGTTGGCAAGGATGTGGAGAAATTAGGACCCTGTGTCCTACTGCTGACAATGTAAAATGGTGTAGCTGCTGTGGAAAACAGTGTGGCAATTCCTTCAAAAGTTAAACATAGCCTGCATGATCCAGCAACTCCACTACTAGGTATATGTACCCCCAAAGAATTGGAAACTGGGGCTTGAAGAGATATTTGTACTCCATGTTCATAGCAACATCATTCACAGCAGCCAAAAAAGGTGGAAGTAACCCAGGTGTCCATTGACAGATGAATGGATAAACAAATTGTTGTGTGTTCATACAATGAAATATTATTTAGCCTTGAAAAGGAAGGAAATTCTACACTTAAGACATGGATGAACCTTGAGCACGTTATGCTAAGTGAAATAAGTCAGTCACAAAAGGACAAATCAACTGTATGATTCCACTTATATTAAGTCCCTGGAATAGTCAAATTCAGAGAGACAGAAAGTAGAATGCAGGTTGCCAGGGGCTAAGGGAGGGGGAATGGACAGTTTCAGTTTGGGAAGATGAGGCAATTCTGGAGAAGGTTGGTGGTTGTGGTCCACAACCATCTGAATGTACTTAATGCCAAAGAACTACTTCATCTGTAAGTGGTTAAGATGGTACATTTTATGTTATGTGTATTTTTGTACAATTTTTTAAAAAGATCAGGGAATCACAAAAAGGTACTTGTATAATGTTAATAACACTACCTTCATTATGTTAAATTCCAAAAGTTGATTTTGACTTTACCTTTTTGAAAGAGAAAGTCCTCCCCCCCTCCAAACAAAGCTCTTGAGTTTACTCTGGTTGTTGCTTTCTGAAAAAAAGAAAGTATGTTCAAGTGGTGGCAGACACTGTGAAATGGGTCTCTGATCTGGCTGAGACCATTACAGAGACAGGTGTTCTGTCATGAGTTCTTGGCTTCCTTAACAACCTACATGCACCTTCGAAGTTTCTGGAATGCCCCCCCTCAGCCCCTCAGGAGACCCATTGTCCTTAAGCTTATATTAGTGACTGGAGAGATGGACGGGGACTGGCCTGAGCTGGCCCCACGTGGTGCGGGTGTGGGTTTTGGTGCCCTGGGTCTGCGTGGCAGGGGCTCTGCAAGGGAGCCAGACCAGTGTCTGTTCCCATCTTATAGCTCAGAGGAACCTGGCGCCTGGCCTGGGGCTCCTGTCACTCCTTCCTGTCCTTTCCTCCATCGCGGATGCTTCTACTGCTTGACCCTGCCTCGTGTGGGTTGTGGCCTGTGAGTGGGGGCAATGATGGGAACTGTTGGCTGCCATCTGAGGTGGCAGTTCCTGGGGGAGGCGGGGGGAGCACTAGGAGTACCTGTTCCACTCAGATGAGCGGAGTCTGTGTGTCTGTGAATGGATGTGTGAGCTCAGAAGTGCCAGTGAAATTCACCACTAAGTTATTTAAACTTCCCTATTTGTATGTTTTTGCTGTTAAAAAGTATAAAAGATAGTATGTTTAGTAAGATTATATCCTGGGTTTGGAAAGTGATCCCAACATTCAGTTTCTAATTGATAATTTTAGAAGGGCTGCCTTCCTGAGAGGGGAACTGACAGTGAAGGGAGCCTGTGGGATAATGAGAACTGCATTCCCACATCTGCAGGGGTCCAACTTTTACTTCTGGTGCTTAGGCTTTGTGGGGACACTTCACTGTGGTGGGATTCCAGGCCCTCTGGTCTGATGTTGTGCAGCTGTCCCCCAGGAAGAGAGGGGACCGTAACTAGTTTGTAAGAAGTCATCTTGTGGCCCTCTGTTCGGAGCATTTTCCTCAGCGTCCTGGTTGTGGTTGTGTCTCCATGGCCAGACAGCGTTGGGCCTGGATGTGGAGGCAGGGTGGATGACCTCCGCCATCCATGCTGATTTTGGCCAGGTAGGTTTGATAGGGAAGAGAGAAGTGAAAAGTCAAATTAGAAGAAGCTGAATTGACTCAGAGTGGAGAGCAGTGGTATTTCACTAGAGAGTTGTCGTGGCTGCTCCTGTGGGGAGAAGCCATGTGCCCCAGCTGAGGCCCAGAGGTTGCAGCCTTTCTTGGTGATGCTGCCATTTTGCCCTAGGTCGGTGGGCCTGAGGGCATCCTGCAGAACGGGGCTGTGGATGACAGCGTGGCCAAGACCAGCCAGTTGTTGGCTGAGTTGAACTTCGAAGAAGATGAGGAAGATACCTATTACACGAAGGACCTCCCCGTACATGCCTGCAGGTGAGCGCCTTTGGCGAAGGGGAGGACTCGCCTCCCAGAGCATCCACAGTCCATGTGCATTCGCTGACTTTGCAGAGGCCTGTCTAAGACCATGGACTGTGACACTTGGGTACTGTCCTTGGGAGTAAGAAGGTTGTTCAGGCCCATGTATACACAGAAGTCCCTGTTACTGGGCAGGAGAGTAAGATCAGCACCCTCTGTCACCTCTGATTCTCCCAGCAGGAGGGGAAAAGATTCCCCTTCTCCGCCTTCTTCGGGCCCTGGGGTTGTTCCCCAGTACCTGCCCCACTCGCTCATCAGAAAGAATTCATCACATCGGATGATCATTTGGGTCTAGAGGGTAAATAGAGCAGCTAAGATTTCTCTTACAAAGAGATTACTGTAGGATTCTTTAAAATATCTGCCTCCCTGATGCGTTCGAGATTCCTGAAAAATTGGAAGCGAATGGTCAGTGGATAGACCTGCATATTGACCAAATTTGGAATTCTCATCTAGAGGAGGACCTATCCCTTATGTTTGGACGTATTCTTGCTTTTTTGTTACACGTACACAAGGAAATTGAGACCAAAAGAGGTGAAATGATCTTGCTCAGAGCACCCCGCCAGGCAGGGCAGTAGGCCTGGGCCTCTGCTCAGCTTTGCCCGCCCCTCAGGCACACTGCCCCCTCTGAAGTCTGCACCCAGCATGGGACAGGGCGCCGCTCGCTCTTTATTTGGTAGGCCGACTTTTTAACTTTTATGTTGACTCTTTATTTATTCTCACTTACAAACATTTTTTACGTATCACTAGTGTTCCCATTATATGTGAAGGTGCCCATGAAGTGGTCCTAGTGACACTGCAGGTGATTAAAGTCTGCACACCCGCTCGCCCTCCTGCTGTCCCTGTGTACTGGAGTGGGGAGAGTCCCCCTGGTGTGAGGTGTTGCCGGGAAGGTTCTTGGCCAAAGCACGTTCTAGTTTGAAACTGAGTCTTGGCTTCATCCACGTACAGAACTGTGGAGAGCCAATGTTTTTGTTTTTGGTGTGTCGATTTTCAGAAAAGGGAGGCCAGGGGGTCTCTCCTGATGTGCTCCTTGCGAGAAGAGCTCAGTTGCACCCCCGGACCCTCCACTGCTGCGATGGCTGAGTGTTCCCAGGAGCATGACGCCCTCTGCTGGAGCGTGGGAGGTGCTGTGAACAGAGCATGGTCTCAGCTCTGTTTATCTTCCGTGTGCCCAGAGCTAGAGATGCTGATTTCCTGCTTATAAGTCACAGTTCCTGAAACTTGAGGCCAAGGGGAGTGACTAGGTCACCTTGGGGGTGTTAGGCCTCCATTGTTGGGCTCACCTGGCCCCTTGCACAGCTCTCACCCTGCCCCCCACCACCTGGAAGGGGCTTTGCTGCCATCTGGGATGTCTTGAGGAGTCTCCACAGCACCCCTAACCCCTTCCCTGTGTTCACAGAGGTCAAGAAACCTCTGCAGTTAACTGATTGGATTTTGTTAGTGGGATCATTGGGTTTGAGTATGTGTTTAATGAAAAACTTAAAAATGTTGTAAGAGGAAAGAATTTTACATCCTGCCAAATTAAAACCAGAGAGCAATCTTCCAGCCTTAACTGTTGATGTTTTGACTTTTTTAGTTACTGCGGAATACACGATCCTGCCTGCGTGGTTTACTGTAATACCAGCAAGAAGTGGTTCTGTAATGGACGTGGAAATACTTCTGGCAGGTAGATAATCAAACCGCGCATGTGTCTTTAATCAGTGCTGTGCTCAGATTTGTGTGTAAATTATGGAAATGTTGAAGCAAAGCACAATATAAAATCACGCTAACAAACCTGGTTTTTTCCCTCCTCTGTGACTGGTTTAACTTGAAACAGATGGTGGTGTGTGAATGCCTTAATGTATTTACCCTTGATTTATTCTCTGTGGTTCTTTTTATTATGCAAGTAGGGTTGGCTTAATTCTCGTTCCCAGTTTTTATTTATATTTTTCTGCAAGATGAGCTCCTGGCACGCCCGTTCATCTTCATTATTGGGTGCCTGGGGAGGATGTTCCCAGGACAGTAATGGGCATCCATGGGACCTGCTTCCTGAGGAGGCTCCCTCTGGCCTTAGCTCATCGGAGCAGTCCTGGGGCTAATATGGGCCAGATCCTGAATCATCAGATTAAATTAAGTTCACTTGACCGTCGGCTCTGGGCTTCCCTTCCTGCTGTTGATCAGCAGCAGCTGTGACGAGGTCCCTTGTTTTGTGTTTGGGGTGAGACCAGCATTGTGCGGGTGCTTGGATTCTAGGGGAGAGTCCGTTTGAGCTAGAGTGGTGGGACTCCTCAGCCCCCACTGCTGGCGCAGGTCTGGTCCTGGCGGCTCCTGCGGGGTTGCTGGGATATGCAGCAACTCCATTGCCATGAGAAACAGAGCAGTCTCTGTGGGACAGGGCTCCAGGTCGTCAGCAAGAAAGCAGCATCTTCCTCTGAGGTTCACGTTTTGGAGAAATAAAGCAACAAAATTCTGTAGGCAAGTTTATTTGTACAGAGCCCACGCCCTTCCTGAGCCTTCTGCAGCCATGAACCAGGGCTCACCATCTTGTGCAGCCTAAGGACACAGAGTGGTCAGATCTCGTGTCAACTTGGAGTTAGTGATGTGAATTATGGGGTTCTGAGTGAGGCAAGAAAGGGGTCTGGTGTTTTTTAGAGATTTGAAAGGAAAAGCATTTCAGGGTAAGCAGAAGAGACCAGTATCCCATTTTCTGAATGTTCTGGATAATTTAAGTGTTACTGTGTGCATTAGTTCCTCTCCTGCAGGAAAGGCAGTTAAATAAAACTTGTCTTAGCTGGCACCCCCAGCTTCCGGTCAGCAGAGCCAAGATCAGGGAAGTGAGCAGAGGGCCTCTAAGGGAAAACAGACTCAACCAGCATTGTGTGTTCTGTGCAAGGTCAGATTGGGAAGGTGATGGGACAGCCACTTGCCTTCAGGAAGGTTTCAGTGTCATGGGGTGAAGTGGGCGTAGAAAAGACAAGAGGAAATCACTGCTTCCGGTAAAATGCCCAGTGGCGGCAGCTCCACAGGGGGTTGGGGAGACTTTGGGGTTACCAAGAGTGCTGATGATTGGTTAGATAATCTGACAGTGTTTGTGGGGCCGAGAGGGTTAGGATGTTGTCATCTGAGCCCAAGCTTATAACATGAGGGGGTTCCCAAGGTGATGCGAGGCTGGTAGCCGGGAAGGCTGGAGGCCCAGCAGGCATGCTCAGTGTCTGACAAACCCACAGCAAAGCTGCAGATAGCGGGGGTGGCGGGGAGAGCCCGAGGCAGAGCTGCACACCACCTATGGGCCCTGAGTGAGGCTGGTGTAGCAGAGTGGGGAATTCAGCAGCTGGGGGATTCAGTAAGACCCTGGAGTAGGCGAATTGTGTCCTGAAAATGAGAAGGATGATAGAGCCCTGGCCATGCGCAGTAACGAAAGAGCTGAGACAGTGGGGCTTTCAGATGGTTCAGAGCTGGCCCTGTGCTTCCAGAGAGTAGCCCTGAGCCCCCTTACTCAGTATTTTTGACTGTCCTCATGTTTCTGATACATTTAGTTATCAAGTTTCCTGGCCTGCAGCAAATGAGGAGGGTCATTGCTCCTGGAGGCAGGCGCAGGGGCCACGAGAAGTGACTTTGAAAGGAGCAGCAGAGAAACTACAGCGAGCAAAGAGGAGCAGTGAACAGGGGAGCCTCTCGCCTCTCCAGGACAGCAATCTTGGCCCCAGTGATAGATTCAGTTAGGCCCGATAAGTTGGATTTAAGAGAGCAGGAACTGGGTGGGGGGTGGGGGGAGGCAGGAACTATGTGAAATGTGTTAGGAAAGTTTTCCTTAAAAATAGTTCAAGTCGGATTGATTTTTGCACACAATGGGGAGCCAGTACAGGGGCGGGCTGGTCCCCTGGGATGCCAGATGGATGAGGTGTGACTGCTCTTGCTAATGGACCGTGACCGGTACCGGAACTTTTAACAGGGCTCAAAAATTGAAAGTGGTGAAAAGCCAAACTTTGAGTGTTAACTATTTATCATTTCCTGGTTTCAGCCACATTGTAAATCACCTCGTGAGGGCAAAATGCAAAGAGGTGACTCTGCACAAGGATGGGCCCTTGGGGGAGACGGTTCTGGAGTGTTACAATTGCGGCTGCCGCAACGTCTTCCTCCTTGGCTTCATCCCTGCCAAGGCTGACTCGGTGGTGGTGCTGCTGTGCAGGTGAGGGTGGGGCCTCGATTTCCTAGGGGACTGCCTTTCCGAAAAGACAGCCACTCTATGGCTCTGACTCCCTGGAGCTCTAAGATACTTTAAAATAGTGTCTGCCGGCTGGCGAGGTGTAAGGAGGTTCGGTAGGGTGGGGTAGGGGTGGGATTGAGGCTTGTTAGATAGCTAGGAATGTCGAACTCTTTTGGGATGTGTTCTGGTTAAATCAAAAAATCATTCTGTGAAAGCAAAGTCTGTTCTGAGTTTTAAGAGTTCACAGCTCAGGCGCATGGGGAGATGCAATTTATTGCTAACAATTTAAAGGTAATGTGATCGTATAATAAATTGTAGGGAATGCCACTCTGAGGTGAAAGGGAATCAGTCTTTCAGGGCAGAGGTCATCCTCACCTGGGTGCTCCCCGCCCTTGGGCCTTCTGTAGGCAGCCCTGTGCCAGTCAGAGCAGCCTCAAGGACATCAACTGGGACAGCTCACAGTGGCAGCCCCTGATCCAGGACCGTTGCTTCCTGTCCTGGCTGGTCAAGATTCCTTCTGAGCAGGAGCAGCTGCGGGCCCGGCAGATCACCGCGCAGCAGATCAACAAGCTGGAGGAGCTCTGGAAGGTGAGGCCCGCTGGGAATGCAGATCCACCTCAGCACCGAGTTTCCAGGAAGGAGAATGGAACTGGGGTAGTGTCTTCAGAAACAGGAGATTCTGAAAGGAGCTAGAGTGAGACTCTGTAGCCTCCAACTGGAGTGACCCCTTGCTAGGAGTGTGGGCACCACAGTCACCTCCTCTAGGTACCATCTTAGAGAGGAAAGCTCTGGCTGTTGGAATTTTTCTCTTCTTGCTAAAGGCAAAAGGTGGGTGGTGGGAAGGAGGAGGATGGGACCCAGCTGTGGGTGGACATGTCAAGGGGAGCCAGACCTGAGTAGGCAGACAGGACTGCAAGTGCACAGGCCTCATCAGGGCTGTAACATGTCAGAGCCAAGGAGGCACCAGGCTGGGGGCGAGCGTTCAGTGGGAATGAGGTCAGGATCTCAAAAGGTTAGTTGCGGGACCCAGAGCAGCCAGACAAGTGAAAGGAAGAGGGGCTGTCAGGTCAGGTAGTGGGATTCCTGCCCTGCCCGCAGATCATTTCTTTAGAGAAGCCCTTCTCTGGTTCCTGCAGTTTAGACTTTTTGATAAAGTTTTAATAACTAGATTAGAAATTTTAATTAGGCACCCATGTAATTAGAAATCTGAAATGTGAATTTATTTTCACTTCAAGTCAAAATATTTTTCAAGTATTGTCTAGCAAAGAACCTTTCTGCCTCAACTTTCAGGTTGCCACGATTGTTTTACCATTTCAGTTTGTATCCAAACAGCCCACATACTGTTTTGTTCCTGCCAAGGAAGAGTGTCACTCTGTTGGTGCAGCATAGGGCCAGGAGGACCCTGTGCTGGGGGTCTGTTCACCTGCCAGAGAAACCAGTGGTTTTTCTGGCAGCCAGGAAGAGGTGTTCTTTCTCCCAGTTCGGGGGCTAGGTCTTCGTTGGAGGATGCAGCCATCTGATGGTATAGGCATATCAGGCTGCCGCAGTGTCCACCTCTGTGTGCCACATGGACTTCCTGATACGGGCGCCACCGACTACTGGGTGCCCTTCTCTCCATGAGCCCAACATCAGCTCATCCTGAGAAGTGATGGGTGTGCCCAATAGAGGTGAAAAGAGGAAAGAACATGGTGCTGATTCTTGTCCTCTAGGAAAATCCGTCTGCCACCTTGGAGGACCTGGAGAAGCCAGGAGTGGATGAGGAGCCACAGCATGTCCTCCTGCGGTACGAGGATGCTTACCAGTACCAGAACATATTCGGCCCTCTGGTCAAGCTGGAGGCCGACTACGATAAGAAACTAAAGGAGTCCCAGGTGATGTGGTGTGTGCAGGAGGGTCTGGTCATTTTAACCAAGCATCTCTTCTGAGCCCTGGGGAGGGCAGTTTTCTCTGCAGATGCTGATGTGGGCTGAGGCACAGCCCCCGAGAGACGGAACCGTGGATGGAGGACAGGCGAGGGAGCATTCTGTGGGCAGATGCCCCATCACTCAGAGCCAGACACCCGTCTAGGTGTTTTCTGATTTTAAATTCAACAAAAATTCCTCACAGTCAGGTTCGTAGGCTTTACCTGCAGCCACAAGAGTCAGACCCTAGGAGCCCACAGCTGCTGAGAACACTGCTTGTGCCCGTCCCGCAGAGACCATGCACAGGAAGCAGGAGTGCTGAGGCTCACGGTCTGCGTCCTCAGCCATCAGCTTCCTTTTCTCCGTCCGCAGCCCACAGAGAAGCTGCCTCCAAGAACAGACATCGTGTGGGGGTCTCCTGGTCGTCTTGTGCAGGTTTAGGGGTCCTAATGACTTCTCTCCCGGATATGCCCTTGGTATTTCAGGCTGTTGGGTGCCGCTCACTGTAGGGCATACGCTTGTGGAAACCCAGACACGAGGAGTCCAGGCCCATGTCTGTGTTGCAGGCTAACAGGGCTCTTATTTTTTATGTGCTCAGACTCAAGATAACATCACGGTCAGGTGGGACCTGGGCCTTAACAAGAAGAGAATCGCCTACTTCACTTTGCCCAAGACTGACTCTGGTAATGAGGATTTAGTCATAATTTGGTTAAGAGGTGATTTTAAGTTTTAAAATATTTGTGACCATAAGTAGCATAAAATTCCTAGTTTCACCCTTGTAAAGTATCCCTTAATTTAAACTCTTTATGGTGGCGCTTGTGGCGCATGTTGAAAACACTAACTTTCTTACTCTTCCCTGTAAGACATGCGGCTCATGCAGGGGGACGAGATATGCCTGCGGTACAAAGGGGACCTGGCGCCCCTGTGGAAAGGGATCGGCCACGTTATCAAGGTCCCTGATAGTATCCTTTGTGTAAAGAAGGGCTGGCACAGGCACCCTCTGCCCACGTCTCTGATGAGCTTGCCCTGAGCATAGGAGACCTGTGTGGGGGTCGGCACAGGGAGCCATCTTGAAGCCTCAGGTGCAGGGAAGGGTGTTGGGTATGGCCACGGCTGCAAGGGCCTTTTTTTGAGTCATGTTTGTTTCCAATCATTGAGCCCTTTCTTCAGTTGTACTCTGAGGTTGCACTGTTTGTATAAAACTGATGAAAGAGCTGGCTAGGCAGAAGCCAGGGTGCTTCGAGTTCTGTGCCTGCGGGCTCTGCAGATGCTCACGGTTGGGATCTGACACCTGGGCCCTGGGCTTGGCTGCTCCATGCTGGCACTGGATGCTGCCCCAGGCTCACAGGGAGGACACTGCTGGCTGCAGTGGTCCCGGACAGTGGGCTGAATCTGTCAGTGAGATTGGGCCTCACTGGCTGCGTTTTCTGTTTGGTGTAGAGGAGGGTCTGCCTCCTCAGTATCCGAATGCGGGCTCCTCAGAAAGGCTTCTGACAAGGGTGAAACTTAACTCAGTGGCAGATTATGGTGATGAGATTGCCATTGAGCTTCGAAGCAGTGTGGGCGCGCCCGTGGAGGTGACTCATAACTTCCAAGTGGATTTTGTGTGGAAGTCAACCTCATTCGACAGGTATGTCGCCTCCTTCCCCGCCTCTACTTCCCTGCAACTGCTTCTCAGTCACCTGCTTTGGTGTGGCTCCTGCCTCCAGCATCCCCGGGCTTCTCCCCGTCACAGAGGGGCAGGTCTGCACGCCACTGACCTGGCCCTTTCCTGACAGGATGCAGAGTGCATTGAAAACCTTTGCTGTGGACGAGACCTCCGTGTCGGGCTACATCTACCATAAGCTGCTCGGCCACGAGGTGGAGGATGTGATCATCAAGTGCCAGCTGCCCAAGCGCTTCACGGCACAGGGGCTTCCTGACCTCAACCACTCTCAGGTTCTCACCTGTCCCGGGGGCAGGGGGTCCTGGACTGCAGAGCCTGCCGGGTGAGCAGCCCTCCGCCATGCCTGCACCCCTAACGGCCACTTGTGTCTGAAGGTTTATGCCGTCAAGACTGTGCTACAGAGACCATTGAGCCTGATCCAGGGACCACCGGGCACAGGAAAGACAGTGACCTCAGCCACCATCGTCTACCACCTGGCTCGGCAAGGCAATGGGTAGGGCTCTGCATGGCCCAAGGCAGTGAGGGGGAGGCCAGTCTTCCAGGAGGGCTCAGGGCCCCGGGTGCCTGGCATGCTGCATTTCACCGTTTGCATAAGATCTGGCCCTTGTGGTTGCTTTGAACAAGCAAGCCTGCCATTCTTGTAAAGGCCGCACTGGGTAGATTCATCCTGGGTTGTATTGTCCTATGTGCATCTCGGAGCTTTGAAAGTCTTCATGGTGTGGGCAGGAGGTGAGGATGTCGGACTCAGTTGTTAATGGGGCGTTGCACAAGTAGAGTAAAGATGAGGTGGGGATAGGAAGCTCCAGGCCGTCTGGGTTTTAGCTCCTTCAGTATCGTGTCATTCCTGGCTTTAGTCTTAGATCTCGAGCTGGCTCCACTTCCTGTGATTCAGAGCAACAGTCTTAGCTAATTAGGATTTTCTCGGGCGAGCTCTGAGACCTTGGCTCACCTTGTGTTGAAGGCCTGTGCTCGTCTGTGCTCCAAGCAACATAGCTGTGGATCAGCTGACTGAGAAGATCCACCAGACCGGGCTGAAAGTCGTGCGGCTCTGTGCAAAGAGCCGCGAGGCTATTGACTCCCCGGTGTCCTTCCTGGCCCTGCACAACCAGATCAGAAACATGGACAGGTGCGTGTTGGGTAACTGACCTCAGGTGAGGTGCGTCTCCTCCGCCCAGGCCCTGGCGGCTCACACGCCCCTGTGTTTCCAGCATGCCAGAGCTCCAGAAGCTGCAGCAGCTGAAGGATGAGACTGGGGAGCTGTCGTCCGCGGACGAGAAGCGGTACCGGGCCCTGAAGCGCACTGCTGAGAGGGAGCTGCTCATGGTAAGCTCTGCCCCCGACCCTGCTGTCCTGGAACTGGCCTGGGCCTCAGGGCTTCGTTAGGACTGGAGGACCTGTTTGGATATATTCTTTTGCATTTGAGGAGAAAACTCTGATAACCTCCTTCTAATGCTCTTCCTGAGATCACACAGAGACATCTTGCCTGAAACACATGATTTTTAGGCTTCCACTCCCTGCCAGCCTCCCTTCTGCTGGGATCTTGGGAACCTGGTCTGCACACCCTGGGGGTTGGGGGGGGTGATGGATTGCTGTCTCCTGCTTTTTTGTGAGAAACCAACCAAAAACGATCTCAGCCTGATTGTCGGTTTCCCTTGCTCAGCACTGCCCCTCAGAGGCTGTCTCGAGGCACAGAGCCCTTTCTTAGGCGTGAAGCCCAACCATTTAGGACCTCAAAAGTTAGTGTCATCACAGCCTGGATAGTAGATGTTGTCAGGGAAGGACCACTTGTTTTCATAGTTGTTGCAGAGGGCCTGGACCAGAATGGTGTCTGTGTCCTGTCCTGCCTGCCCTTTGGGGTCTAGTGCCCTGATGCCTGGCACACTTTCTTTTCCAGAACGCTGATGTCATCTGTTGCACGTGCGTGGGTGCGGGGGACCCGAGGCTTGCCAAGATGCAGTTCCGCTCCATTTTAATCGATGAAAGCACCCAGGCCACCGAGCCAGAGTGCATGGTCCCCGTGGTCCTTGGAGCCAAGCAGGTGGGCTGCAGCACATCCATTGTAGTCTTGTTTGAAAATTGGTGTACGTTGTTTTTTGTTCCAATTCTGCATAATTCTTAGTGCTGAAGTTTTGTTTTTGTTGTTTGTTTTGTTTTCATGTCCTGTGGTGCTGTCTGATGCCCTGACAGAGCACAGAGGGGTGCACAGCAGCCCCTTTGGTGGGGGGTGGGTCCCTGAAGGGTGGACTAGGCACAGAGCTTCTGTGTGGGCTCTGAGTGCAAGTTTGTGTGTTTCATGTATGTGGTGGGTGGTTTTCCCATCCCAAGTCAGTATCTTGCCACTTGAACTCTCACAGCCAGGTGTTTATATGGACCCTGGGCCTCTTGGTCCCCTTTGAGTGGACCTCTAGGTTGTTTCATGCTTGAGCTTCTTACTTGTGTGTGGTGCTCTCACCACAGCTGATCCTTGTGGGTGACCACTGCCAGCTGGGCCCCGTGGTGATGTGCAAGAAGGCGGCCAAGGCCGGGCTGTCCCAGTCACTCTTCGAGCGCCTGGTGGTGCTGGGCATCCGTCCCATCCGCCTCCAGGTCCAGTATCGGATGCACCCTGCGCTCAGTGCCTTCCCATCCAACATCTTCTACGAGGGCTCTCTTCAGAACGGTGTCACTGCAGGTAATGCTCGGCTCAGAGCAAGGGGCATAAGTGACAGCTTGTATGCAAGGGGTGCCTCAGAGGCACAGTGGTCCATGGGACAGAACATTCTCAGGGTTGTGGGCAAGGGGGGAGTCCATGTCCTCGTGAAATTCAGAGTCACTACATGAGAATCCCCACCATTGGGTCCCCAAATACAGCATATAGACGAGGGGGTGGCAGAGCTGACCGCCCCTCCCACTCCTTCCTCAGAGGTTCTCAAAGTTTGGGCTCTGAGGGTCTCAGAGACCTCTGCACAACTGAGGCCAAACTGCTTTCATAGAAACACCGGGGCATCGTGTGCCCTTTGGCTGTGCTGACGCTTGCTAATGGCTCAGAAGCCTCAGCACAAGTCAGTGGTACAAGCAGACCGCTGTGTGTCGTCGTTACCACCACACGCCTGTGACGGGCAGTGTCCTGGATCCAGAAGCGAAGACAACTCAGTTTACTAATCCTTGAGTGCATGTTGCTGTGATTCTGTGTGTGATGGGAGAGGAAGTTCTCCTAAGACACTTGGCAGGTGTGAGGTTCTTGAAGGAAGGACTCACAGACACACTGTAGTTATGCAGCCTGGGATATTCAGCAGAAATTTTCCTAAAAATGATCAAAGTAAGCCTGTGGCTTCAAGGAAAACAACTGACAGGATTCATCACCAGTGCTAAAATCTGAGGATTAAAGTAAATACTAGAATTTTGGAAAACCCACGTTCCCTAGTATGAGCTGACCAAGTCTTCCCGATGCTGAGTGGCTTTTCTGTTGGGATCCTTGATGGTGACAGATGTCAGGTGCGTCAGCCTTTGGAAGCTCCTCCTGACTGGATGAGCAGGCACTTCCTATTTCAAGGGCCAGCAAGAGTGCTGCCAAGTCACTCAGGGTCAGAATTCATGTGAGCACAGGGCAGAGTAGAGAGGCCATTATCACTGACTACAGGGTAACCTCCTGTCCATCTTTCCTGTAGAATCAGGGGCAGAATTCCGCAGTAGTGAAAAAGCTCACAAAACAGGCTTCCCTTTTCCAACCACACACATCTGTGAGGCCTGACCATCCTTACATACTGCCAGGGCTCATGGGAGCCTGGGAACAGTATAGTGAAATGAGTTGCAAAAATTCACTAAATATATTTTAGTGAAAAATATAGTTATTTTTTATAAAAAGTGTTTTTAAGTTAATATGTTTACTTTTAAATGAACTTAAAAAAATATTTTAAATTTAAAATACAATAAATACCAGATGTCATCCACAGAGACTGTAACTGTTTGGGCTCCTCAACTTTTCAGAGTGTAAAGGGGTTTTGAGAGCAGTGTTTGAGTACCACAGACTTAGTGTCTCGTTGATGCCAGCAGCCTGCCCTATTGGCCTTGTTTAGCCCACTTTATAGATGCAGTCTTGACACCTACAATGCTGCCAGTCCATTGGGTGATGAGGGTAGAAAAGGCCAGGCCAAGAGGAGCTTGTTTGTGATTCTCTGACACAGTTGACACTTGGGAAAGCCACCACTTAACACTGATTCAGTCCCTCGCCAGCCTTGTTCCACTTACCTCCACGCCGGCGTCTCTGTACAGCAGGGGTTGGTGGTGGTGGTTCACTGCTGTACCATTAGTGCCCAGGACATAGCACCCAATAAGTGTATTTTTAAAACTCTCTATTGAAGTGTAAAGAAGTGCCCGGATTTAAAGTGTTCAGCTTAATGAGTTTTCACTCAGTGAATACGCCTATGTAACAGCACCTGACTCTAAAAGCTCAGCGTGACCAGCTCCCTGAAGTGACCCTTGTCCAGGGCAGTGCTGGCGCTTGCCCAGACCCTCTGACTCAGGGTAGCCGGACATCAGCTGTGGTGGGAGTGTTTACATCACAGGGATTGGCAAGCACTGTAGGTTAGCCCTTGTCCCACCCCCAGCAGGTGGTTAAATGTTTGCCAACAGCCTCTGGGCTAACTGGCCACTGAACTGGCCAGCTGCTGCCCTCACCTGAACAATAGAGGTGGGCTTTGCCTCATTTCCAGCTTGACATAAAAGGATCATACTTCCCTCAGATGTCAGACTTCCTTCATCAATGTTAGGCTATTTTGATGCAAAAATACGAGTTTTCTTAAACTAATCTGTTAATTAGGTACAACTCCAGTCAAGATGTCTCAAAGAGGTGGTGGGATGTATGATTTGACAAGCTGATTTTTTAAATTATAAGGACACGCATAGGATCAAGCACCCAAGATGAACACGAAGAGCCTGATGAAGTACTAGACGTCAGGACTTACTGTAAAGCTGCAGTTGACTCACTGGGCATAGCACCCAGGATAGAGTCCAGAGGCAGACCCACCTGTCTATGAGCCCTGGTTTGTGGGACCGATGGGACAGATTTCAACAGTGTCATCCATAAAAGCCAGTTGTAAGGGCTTATGGGTCCCTTAAGGTACAGCATAAAGCTTCTGGAAGCAAACCTTCATTACACTGGCATAGGCAAAGTTTTCTTAAACAGACTGCAGAAAGTACTACTGGTGAGATCTGTAGCAAGTAAGCCGGCTTTGTTCTAGGCACAGTGCCAAGTGTTCCTAGGAGTTTTGGTCAGAGGACCCACTCGGTGGCCTCCCCAGGGTCCCGCAGACCTGAGTCTCTTGCCTGGAGCCTGCTGTTTCCCCCTCCACTGTGTGCCTGTGCCCAAGGTGGCATGGCCTCCACTCAGCTCAGCCGAGACTGGCTACTCTTTTTTTTTCTCTGATGGAATGCTTTCTTTTTTCCGTCCATAATGACAGCGGATCGTGTGAAGAAGGGCTTTGACTTCCAGTGGCCCCAACCAGATAAACCGATGTTCTTCTACGTGACCCAGGGCCAAGAGGAGATTGCCAGCTCAGGCACCTCCTACCTGAACAGGTAAGCAAGGACTCTTCTACAACGTCTACTGGCCTCAGTGATGGCTTGTCCAATGACCGCCAACCTGTTGGTTTTGTGGTGGTGAAACTTCCTCGCCTTCCTTATCCTCATTCTGTTCAGATCCTTAAACCAACAGCATATTTCCACCTCATCTTTTCAGTATCTATTTTTATGATGAGCAGATCCTTTATAAACCCATGTATGAACCTTTTGCGTCCTTCACGACTCTCTTGACGAAGGATGAGGCAGCCCAACTGTGGGCGCACCAAGTGGGGCCTTCACTGGCTGTGCTGGAGGTGGGCTGCCCCGAGCCTCCACAGCCTCCAGACTCAGGTCTCAGGAGCCCGTGAGTGGAACCTGCGAAGTGAAAGCCTGATTTTCTTAGGACGGAGGCTGCAAATGTGGAGAAGATCACCACGAAGCTGTTGAAGGCAGGTGCCAAGCCAGACCAGATCGGCATCATCACGCCCTACGAGGGCCAGCGCTCCTACCTAGTGCAGTACATGCAGTTCAGCGGCTCCCTGCACACCAAGCTCTACCAGGTGCGCACGCCCAGTCTGGCTGTTGGGTCCTACCAAGGGCGCCGACCTTTGACCACCTTGCAGTGGAGGTGCAGCAAGCAGGTGGCTGGCACCTGGGGGCTCTGCAGACTTCAGGTCCCAGACTTGATGGTGGGATTTAATGGTGCATCTTGACACATTTTGTGCAGGCTGGGAGTCCTTGAAGGAAGCCAGCTGGCTGACCATGACCATTGCCCTTTCCAGGAGGTGGAAATCGCCAGTGTGGATGCGTTCCAGGGGCGTGAGAAGGACTTCATCATCCTCTCGTGTGTGCGGGCGAATGAGCACCAAGGCATTGGATTTTTAAACGACCCCAGGCGGCTTAATGTGGCCCTGACCAGAGCGCGGTATGGAGGGCTGAGTCCTATCATGAGCAGTTACTCACTTGTCCCAGCACTCCTGGTGGGTGCTGACACAGACAGGCCAGGCATCTGGGCAGGAAGGTGGAGGGTGGCCCTCGCAGCTCCTGTGTGGTGAAAGGGGTTCCTAGGCACCCTTACATTGGATTTGGGTTTTGGGTTTGTTTGGTCTTGTCTCAGACCATTTTGTGTCATGTTCTGCTCACCATGTGACGCTAAGCTCAGTGTCTTTTTGCCCACGTTTTGCAGATATGGGGTCATTATTGTGGGCAACCCAAAGGCCCTGTCCAAGCAGCCTCTCTGGAACCACTTGCTGAACTACTACAAGGAGCAGAAGGTGCTCGTGGAGGGGCCCCTGAATAACCTGCGGGAGAGCCTCATGCAGTTCAGCAAGCCCAGGAAGCTGGTCAACACCATCAACCCAGTGAGCACCAGCTGCGGGCAGGGGGACGGGGACTGCTGGGAGCCCCTTTCTCCCCAAGCCATGTTCTTGACACGTGTCAGTGTGTGAACAGGAGCGATGCCTGCTGGCCTGACCCCACAGAGCCCCACGTGCCAGGTTTCCCAAGAGTTCTGAGGCCTTTCTGGTCTTGAGCCTTTTGGGATGCTACATCACAGGTGGCACCTCAGAGTCAGATACAAGCAGGAGATTTTGTAAACCTGAGGTGCCCTGGGGGCTTAGGGAGTGGATGCTGCTCAGCCTGAAGCCCAGAGATAGAAACATTCAGCATCAAAGGCCAGGTCAGGAGGAGCGGGCAAGGCCAAAGCAGATAAGCCAGCAAGCCTCGGGGGTGTCCTTGGTGCAGCCTGGCCATCTCCCAGGCCACCAGTTCTTTGAAAAGTTCTTCCTTGTGTTGACATGATAAATTCCTCACTTAATTTCTCTAAACCCTTTCCAGGGAGCCCGATTCATGACAACAGCCATGTATGATGCCCGGGAGGCGATTATCCCAGGATCAGTCTATGACCGGAGCAGCCAGGGTGAGTCTCTGTGGGGGACCAAGCTGGCCCTTCGGTTGTTGACTGTTCCCATGCCCACAGCTTCCAGTTCGGTTACTCCTAGGGTGGCCTCCCAAGCTTCAGTCCACAGAAACCTGTCTGACAGTGAGAGTTCTTTCTCCACTGCTTTTGTCTGAAATCAGAGAATTGGTCTTTGGCAGTTTCTGAAAACCAGATTTTTTTTTAAGTAATACAGCTCTATGTATAGTAGTTTCTCAGCAAGTACATACTGTAGCTCTGTCTATTTGCCCCTGTGCTTCCACCCAACCCTGCCTGCCCTTTGCTCGCCTTCTCAGTGGAAAGGTCACACCTGCAGCCTTGTTTCAGGTTTCACTGCTTTCCTGAAGCTTTAGCTGGGTCTGTCAGACCTCAGGGTCAGGCGCACGCCCTTTTTTCCTGTGTGAGGTTTCTGTGTGTACTAAGGCTAGTTCCTGCTGCCCGGAACTCTTCCTCTTCCCTGAGCCAATCTATGGACGGTTCCCATTCATCCCCCCAGATCCCTACCTCCTGGGACCCTGAGCCTGTGGGCTCTGTGCCACCTGCCTGAGTTATACATTGGCCTTCAACCTCTCATGTGTTTGTCATCCACTCCTGAGGGCAGGTGCACTCGGCTGCTCCTCTTACACGTTAAATTGGTAGGGCCCCTTTCCCTGCTCCAGTGTTCTCCTGACTGCTGGGCTCAGACTGGGGGTTGTGTTCTTTAATGACAGAGCTCTCATCACACATCCAACGAGTCGCCGAGTAGCTGAGGGTTTCCTGGGTCCATCCTTCATCCCTGAGTCCAGTGTGGGTCTGGTTAGACCTAGGGCCGCCCTGGATCTTTTGCCTTCAGTGAGATCTGCTGGTCTGTCAAGCTTAGACGTTTCCTTGCTTGATGGGGGAGGGGTGGTGGTGGCAGCGGTGGCATGTAATATGAATATAACATTTGCCATAAAAGGGGCTTTTTAAAAAAGATTAGAAATGTAGGGATTTTCAGTTTTTCGGATCCCTGTGGAACAGTGACTCTCAATTCCCTGGGGGAAGAGGTTCAGTGACAGGAAAAGACAGACATTTCAACTGTGGGCAGACCAGCTGATGTGAAGGGCAGGCAACAGAATCATTTGGATGCTGTGTGACCCCTGCCATTCACCTTGTGTCTTGTAGGCCGGCCCTCAAACATGTACTTCCAGACCCATGACCAGATTGGCATGATCAGTGCTGGCCCCAGCCATGTGGCCGCCATGAACATTCCCATCCCCTTTAATCTGGTCATGCCACCCATGCCACCGCCGGGGTATTTTGGACAAGCTAATGGGCCAGCTGCAGGTGAGTACTGAGCAGCATTCTGTGGGGAAGATCAGTTTGGCCTTGGAGTTTATTCACATCCAGGCTCTGAGCAGATGTGCTTGTCTGTGAGACTCAGAACCTCCTTCAAGGAACCCTGGACTGCTGTCTTTCAGGCCGGGGCACCCCGAAAGGCAAGACTGGTCGTGGGGGGCGCCAGAAGAACCGCTTTGGGCTTCCTGGGCCCAGTCAGACGAATCTCCCTAACAGCCAGGCTAGCCAAGATGTTGCGTCACAGCCCTTCTCACAGGGTGCCCTGACCCAGGGCTACATCTCCATGAGCCAGCCCTCCCAGATGAGCCAGCCCGGCCTCTCCCAGCCTGAGCTGTCCCAGGTGAGCCCTCTGGCACTTTAACTGGAGACACCTCACACCCACAGGGAAGTCACATCAGCCCAGGGAGCCCGCCCCACACACAGACACCCCGACACTCACCCCTAAAGACCATAGCAGTGGGACTACAGGTCTAGAACATTCCATGCACAATACTGTCCTGGGTAGCTGGCCAGGGTTACCACTCTCCAATGGCGGGGTAACCAGTGTGGATTTCCTGCCACTTAGGCTTGAGTGTAAATTTCCAGACTGTTCTCTGGGGTTGGTGAGGGGCTGGACACAGCAGATTCCAGAGGCTGGGGGGATGAGTACACGTCCTCCAACGGGGTGCTCATCTCTCCAACCTTGTCTTCCAGGACAGTTACCTTGGAGATGAGTTTAAGTCACAGATTGATGTGGCGCTGTCACAAGACTCCACATACCAGGGAGAGCGGGCGTACCAGCACGGCGGAGTGACGGGGCTGTCCCAGTACTAGAAGGCAAGCCAGCCTCTGGAGGAGGTCTTCCCTGGGATCTGGGCTTCTAGGGAAATTCGGGAAACGTGGTGGGAGCCTCAAGTCCCTGAGGGGCCAGCTCATCCTGGCACCTGTCACTTTGGGTTTCTGCACCTCTGCTCACATTGTCAGAGGGACGTGAGCTTCGTGCACACCTCCTGTACATGATCCTCTCTGGAGAGGGTCCTAGAGCTTAGTGAGAAAGGGGTGGATGTCGGGGCTTCCCAGCCACCCGAGTAGGCAGGGAGGAGGCGGACACACTTCTTGCCCCAACAGGGGAGCTCATGAGGGTGGCAAGGGTCCCAGCTCCCTGGTACACGGGCACCTCTGGAGGTGCTTGTAGGTGCCTGTGAGGGCCTTGCTGTGTGGTTCCCCGCCCGTGATGTGTGTGGCTGGAGCAGGGTGAGTGTAGGCCTGAGGTCTGCCCCTCACCTGTCTCTGTGCAGGAAAGTGGGCTGCTGTGCTGCTAGGAGAAGGATTAGCACTCTTCATACTGTGCTAAGGCTCAGTACCCTTAGCTCTCAGCCTTCTTCTCTCTGGGTGGAAAGTTACTGGTCTGGGCACCTGGTTGACATCTGAGGCCCCATTTCACACATGAGGACACAGGTGCAGAGTGGAGTCGGGGAGAAAGCCCCATGTCTTCCAGGCCAGGCCTGGGAGCTCCCTGAGGCTCCCACCTTCTCTGAAGCCTCTCGCCCTCCCTCCCTCCCCGACAGGTGGCGGCGGAAGAGCTAAGCTACGTGGCTTAGTCCATCAGCATCTTATTCTGGGTAATAAAAAATAAAAATAAATGGATACCTGTTTTCCACTGCTAAAACTGAAGCACCACTGTGAGCAACAGGAGAGGGAGAGGAGCACCCGAGGGAGAGAGGAGCCCGAGACAGAGCGAGCGCCCACTGCTGGCACGTGGCGGCGAGGAGAAGGAGAAGGGAGAGCG
Organism: Vicugna pacos; assembly: GCF_048564905.1. NCBI lineage: Eukaryota > Metazoa > Chordata > Mammalia > Artiodactyla > Camelidae > Vicugna > Vicugna pacos. The sequence continues at coordinate 21,022,553 of NC_133008.1, read as the reverse complement.
GGAGGTGGGGCGGCCGAGGACCGCCCGCCAGCGAGCCCGCCAGCCCCGCTCGCTGAGGAGCCCCGCGCTCGCCGCGTCCACACCTGGGTCTGCGACCAGGGCGGAGGGAGGAAGACCCTCATCTCAGAGTAGCCCTTTCCTCTGTTCTTTTCTTTCTTTTTCTCTTTTATTGAAAGGGGACTACGTTTTAGCTGGAAAAAACTTCGCATTTCTGTGCCGAGCAGGCTCCTTGCAGGTGGCGGCCATGCCGGGAGAGCCCCTCCAAGTGCGGGTTCCGTCCACACCGGCTCTGATACCGCCGCAGTCACACTGCCTGTGTTGTCAGGTTTTCATTTAAAGAAAATACGTGTTTGGGGGTTTTGTTTGTTTTTTAAAGATTCTTTAAAAGGCGAATTGAAAAATATACTTTTCTGAGTTTGTCTCTCAAATCTTAGTGGTGGACCTGGGAGATGTGAGAAGCTTCCAGAAATGAAGTTTAAACGAGCCAACCCAACTCAAGATTAGGATGAACACCTGTGACCGGAGGAAGATTTTTTTTTTTTTTTTCAGTTTTAGCTTCCAGCGGCTTCTCCCTGTGCATCAGGGCGGTAAGGGAGCACAGTCCCGGGCCAGGCAGGCGGCTCCATGTCTCTGCTGGACTCCAAGAAGCAGAGCGCATCCCGTGCACTGTGGACTCGGCCCCCTGGGAGGGGCCTCAGGCAGGACTGGCCGTGAGGTCAGAGGACCGGAAGGTGGCTGTTCCCTGGCCAGTGGCTTCTTCCCCGGGGTCCTTCCTAAGGATTTGGTGGAAAGCGGCAGCCAGGAGGATCTGTCCCTGTCCCCAGGGAGGCGCCCGTGGTTCCTGTGGCGGGTTAGACTCACCAAGCGCCTAATCGCTCCTTGTTCCCCACCCTACCCCCTTAGTTTGGAGCCCTCCTACTGTGGGCATAGCTTCAGTGAGGTGGGGTTGTTTCTGCCTTGGGCAGGGGTGAGGGCAGGAATAAGTTTCAGAAATAAGTTGTGTGCCGAAGGGCTTGGAGTTTGTCACATCAGGTGGTACAGGGAAGCATCTACCTGTGTCTGGGTTGCAACTTGGGAGTAGTAATTAGCTGGTGGAGCCACCTCAGCTGTTTGCACACCATGGTGGAGAATTAGCCTCCCTGGTGGGACCTAGTTGGGGACCGTCTAACCTTAACCCTGCCTACCCAGGCCCTGATGATCCTGAACCCCAGTATCCCCCCATGTGCCCTACACTGGCCCTCATCCCAAAGTCTCCAGATTCCAGCTGGTACATGGGAGAAATGGAGACACACAGGCCACCTTTCTGGCAAGGTCTCTTATTTATTACCATTGCTGTAGGGCTTTCGGTTCCCACTTCTTTTGGTAGCTGCATAGAGTTGGATAGGTTTTCGCTATGACCCCTTGTGCGCCGTCCCCATGGGTGACACACCCACCCACCCTGTTCTGTTCCTTGGAATGCTTTGCTTCCACTTTGTGCTGTTTGCTTTTTTCCTCCACCTTAGCAGCAGTTACTATGAGTTTTCCAAATCAAGGAGCATCTGTACCAAGGCAATGTAACTTTTGATTTTTGGTCTTTTGTTTTAAGCTCTTTTGTCACCTGTAAAATCTTAATAAACCGCTCTTGCTTTCACACCGGGTCTGGATAACTACAGGGGAACTGCAGAGCACTTGGTCTAGGGGTCTGGCTGGTTGGGGGCAGGGGATCTGGGGCCACCTTGATGGCAAAGTTGAGACGCCAAACCTGCACAGCAGGGACTGGAAAAGGGGACCCTGGGCCCCTCCTGTGAGCAGCGTCTGGGTCTGTGCAGGGGCATTGCTCAGCGTCCAGCTGCATTAGACTGTTGGGCCGAATACGAAGCTTGGGAGGGCTGGGCCGGTGGTGGCGCTGTAGGACCCCCCTCCCCACCCGCCAGCCTGGTGGTGGGTGGCGGTGGACAGAGCCGCTTCCCTCCCCACCCCCAGGTGACAAGACCCCAGGAGACAGCAGAGAGGACCACGCAGTGTTTATTGTTGCCTCCTCCCGCCCGCCCGCCCCCAGGTCAGCGGCAACCGCACTCATCCACCACCATGTCTTCGTAGTGCCGCAGTACCACGTTGTCGCTGTTGTCGAAGAAGAGCACAGAGATGGGCGACAGGCGGGCGGGCACACAGCAGGGCAGGCCGGCGGCGCCGGGGGCTGCCGCGTGCATGAGCGCGCGCAGCACCGCGTGGTTGAGCGCGGGCGCCCCGCCGGGTTCTGACAGCGCGGCGGGCAGCGCGCACTTGCCCTGACAGTAGTTGGCCAGGAAGCCGCGCGGCGCGATGACCCAGCGGTGCCAGCCCACCTCACGGAAGCTCACGTAGAGCCGCCGCGCGCGACACGCGCCCCCGGAGCTGCCGCCCACTGCGGGCTCGGCCTCGCGCCGCGGCCGGGTCAGAGGGTGGCACAGGCGCGGGTCGAGGGTCACCAGCAGCAGCGAGGCCTCAATCAGGCGCGCGCAGTAGACGGGGGCCCGGGGACGCAGCGCCAGCGTCAGGCGGAGGCTGCGCGGCGTTGAGGCGTTGCGGGCCCAAGCGGCGCCCAGCAGCTCGGCGCGCACCGGCGTTCCCAGAGTGGGCACCGCCTGGCGGAGCAGCACCGGCCCGGGCCTCGCGCCTGCCGGCGCCACGCTCAGTTCCCAGCCTCCCGCCGTCGCCTCCGCGGCCGCGAAGCGCAGTTCCAGGCGCGCCTGGCTCGGGCGCTCGGCTGGTTCCACGGCCGATAGATCGAAGACGACGGTCCATTCGGGGCACTGCCCAGCAGCCGAAGCGGGCTCTGGGGGCCGGGCGGCTGCGCCTGGGGAAACAGGGAGAGGACTCGGCTGGCGCTGCTTCTCCATCCGTTGCCCGGCCCACCCGCGAGGGGGTCTCGGTTGGGAGGCGAGGAGCGCACCATCTGTTAGAAGGCGTCAGATGGTGTGAAGCGGCGGGGGGGGGGGAGGGGGATGGAGTGGGGGGGCATCACTTGCAAGGAAGAGGCCCTGCCCTTTGCAGGGCAGCCAGAGCCAGTCCGCGTTTGGGGACATGGTGGGGAGGAGGATAGGATGAGCGAAGGCCTGGGGCCCCGTGGGGAAGCGATGCTTGGGCGGTGTGTCATTTGCAGGAAGGCATCAAAGTAGAGGGGACGGGACTGAGTAGAGATAGGGCTTCAGCTGTAAGCATAGGAACCTAGCCTTCGGACCACTCCCTCAGGTTCCCGCAGATATCCACACGGAGGAGCGGATGGAGTGCAGAGGCCCAGACGGAGCGAGTGGGGACCCTCAGGGCTCTCCGGTTTCCTTCACGCAGGGCTAGTGGTTTGTGTCGGCCTTGGGGGCGCCCAGCGGGGTCTCCGCTCCCTAGACCCACACTTCGAGCGCAAGTTCCACTCACCGCGGTCCGGGACGTGGCGCACGATGTTTCCAGGGACCCCAAGCCCCTCCACGTGGCATGGTCGTAGGTTGGCCCCCGGAGGCGTCCTCCGCGGGCCCGCCCTGGCCTCCTGGTGGTCCCGGCGGCGGAACAAACGCCACATGACTGGAGGTACGGGCCGGGACGTGGGGGCGTCTCGGGGAGCGTCGGGCAGCCCGAGAGCCTGGAGCAGGGCGGCGGCGGCGGGGCCTGGGGGCACGGGGGTATAGGTCGGGGACAGCGAGGGCAGCAGCAGGGCCAGTAGAAGGACGCGGCGGTCGAGATGGTGGCGCGGCGGTGGCATTTTCCTCGCTGGCGGCGGGCGGACGAGTGCTCAGGGGCTGCCGGACTCCCCGACCTGCGGGCTGGGGGCGGGGCCGGGGTCCGGGTGCCGAGGGGCGTGGCCGCGATCCCGAAGCCTAACTGGGACCAATCCCGGGGGTGGGGTCTCGAGGGTGAGGGGCAGGGGTCCCGGGAGTGTCCAGGGCGGGGGTTGGGGCAAGGGGCGGAGCTTGAGAGGGCCAGGGTCCCGGGGCGCGAGGAGAGGGGAGCAGCGTGGCGGTCCCCGGGGGCGCAGTTGGATGGGGCTGGGTCCTGGGCGGCGGGGCCGGGGTCGAGGGGTTCAGAAGCGCTTGTCCTTAACCAGGCCGTTCCTCAGAGGCTTCCTGCGAGCCAGAACCGGCCCAGATTAGCCTGGGGACCCCACGGATCCGCATTGCGCCTCCCTACCCCCTTCCCGCCCTCCTTGTCCGCCACATCCCTTTTCCCAGCCCCGCCTCTATCCTTCCTCCCAGCCCTCAAGGCCCGGCTGTCTGCCTGCTGGGCAAGTGGTCCCTGCTCCTCCCCGCAATTAAACTCTCCTCTCCCCTCCTCCCCCCTAGGCCACTGGAGGGCAAAAGCCACCTACCAGTTTCTGCCTGACTTAACCCCACCACCTGGACCTGGACCAGCACTTTATCCTCTCCTCCCACGGAGGCTGACTGACCAGAGGCCCCTGCAACCTTACTTGGCAGTCTCCTCCCCAACTCCAGCGGCCCTACCAGGAAAGGCTTCCCAGTCCCTGGGATTCTCCATCACTGCTCTCTGTTTAATCTGCTGCAGCCCATACTTTGCTTCCATATCCTAAAACAAGTTACGTGATGTTTTAAAACGCTCATCAATACAATAAGCGTCCAGCTTAAGATCACAGAGAAAGACCCCTAACTTCTAAACAATATGCATGGTTTGCATATTTCAAACTGACTATAAGGATGTCTTCTCCTGCATCTCAGTTTTCCAAAAATGTGACAGATCACTCCCATGTGCACCGCTGCTCTCCTTAATTCCATCTGCTCTGCGTGTGTTAGTGGCAGGTTTGTGGAGTTCCGACTGAGAAGGGACCTGCACCCTGGGGTTTCTGCCCAGGCCCACCTCACCAGACAGGACAGGCCTGCCCCTGCTCCTCGCCAGTATTGCCAACGCTTGCTCGGAGTTGCTCCCATTTAACTAGCCAGCCTGCTGGTACCAAGAAGGCATCTCACTGTAGCCTAGTGGGCCTGGCCATTGGCCATTCCTGTTCCCACTCCCAGGAAGTCTTCATGCCTTTGCACATGGTCGGTCAGTCTCTTTGCTGAAGTGAGTTCTACGGTCTAGTTTACATATAAACGTGTTAAGCTTTTTGAGCCAGTAATATAGTCTCAGGATCTAGACATCAGAAAGCACAGAAAACTCAGTTTGCCCGAGCTGCTCCTGGGGATCTACCATGGTATCACAGACCCTATCACATGTGCTTTTCTGTCCCCTGCATCCCTTTGGTTTGCAGAGCACTCTAGCTCAGAGTCCCTTGCATATAAGAACGTAACTACTCTCCTAGGGAAGATGATCTCAGTTGCTTTAATTTGCTCTTCCCTTGGGCTGGAGCCGACACATGCCCCTTCCTGGGAGATGGCGTCTCTCCCTCGGCCCACTTCTCCGTGGGCTGCTGCTATCTCTTGCTGCCATCGCAGCCGACCTTTATCTGTGAAGTTAGAGATAAGCCCTCCATGGACCGCCCATCTATCTCTGGCTCTGCCTGTTGGTCCTTTAGACAGAGCAGAGGTGGGGCTCCTGGCCTCTCGATTCTTCTCATAGTTTGATCGCTGGATGACACAGTCTCTTGTTTCAGCTCTTGTTCCATTTCATAGCTTTCGCAAAGGATCAAAGATGTCGATGTTTGCAATGGGGGCTGATGCGAGATAAAGACACGAATTTGCTCTTTTCTCCAGGTTACCCAGCGAGCATCCCACTGACAGTTCTTCCTTCCCTCCTGGGGATGCTTATTTGCTCAAGTTTGATGGCCCAGCTCTGTTCCCGCCTTGTTTGAATTCCTATACTTTTACATAAGTTTAATACCTTCAAGGATCCGTATGCCCGCCCAGTGCCTTTTTATCAGAGCTTTCCCGGTGATTCTGGTTTGTTTTTCTGAACAAGCTTCAAAGTGCCCCTTCCCCTATCCAAAACAGTGTTAGTATTTGGAGGAGGGAGGAGGCCTCAGCTCGGGCAAGATGGCCTTTCTGCAGCATCAGATTTGCATTTTTCAGTCTCAGGGCACCACTGCAGGGAAGGAGAATCAGGACAAGAGTGCAAAGTGGAGGGAGATGAGGGCAGGAGATGAGGGTGGATTCTGGATGTTTCCTTGAGGATGAGGAGGCGAGGGAGAGAAGGTGGGGGTGAGGGGACTCCTTCGGGTTTCACAAAGTTTTACCCTGAGTTGCCATCCATTGCACAGACATTCGTGAAAGGCAGTCTGGGATGGGGAAAGGGGCAGCTTTTGGGTATTTTAGAAGGGGCTGTGTTTGTCAAGCAGACACTGAGACAGAGACGGCACTCGGGAGCACCGTGAGCTGGGAGAGAAACTTGGAAGTCAAAGTGGATTAAGCGAAAGGGCCCTGGGAGGGGGCGAGGACCAGAGACGAAGCAGGAAGGCACCAGCAAGTGAGGTGTCAAGAAATGGGGAGCAAAGGCAGACTGGTGACGGCATAAGAAGGGGTTGGGGTGGGCATGGCGTTTCTTTTGGGGGAATGACAAAAATGTTCTCAAACTGTGGTGATAGTTGCACAAGTCTATGAATGGTCTAAAAACACTGAAATATACACGGGAAATGGGCTAATTGCATGGTGTGTGAATTCTATCTCAAACTTGTATTAAAAAAAAAAAGAGGAAGTGACACTCAGCATTAGCACCAAGAAGGCCTCACTCAGTGGAGCAGACAGGAGTGGTCTCAGGTGTGTGTAGGTGGAGAGAACTCAGAGCCGGCTCGATTCTAGAAGGGAGAGAAAGGGGCACTGAGCTATAAGGGAGAGATAGAACCTGGCCAGGCCGGCACTGAAGGGCAAAGAGAGGATTTCGCTCCTTAATCAGAATGTCTTTGAACAGGTAAGAGGGTGGAGTTCCCTGGTCCAGGATGGCAGCCCCAGAGAGAGACCAAAGCCGCCGGCCAGCTGAAGAAGTCTGATGTCCTTATCCGGCTACTCTTGCTTTCTTGAGGCCAGGTCATCAGGCGAGTGGACGATGGTGAGGACAGTTGGTGTCCGAGGAGAAGGGAGAGCCCCAGGAGAGCAGGTGCGCCGGCACTGAGCAGGCATCACCGAGGACCCCTGGTCCACGTTGGTGCTGCAGCAAGAGCCAGACTACAGCTGCGGACCAGAGCTCTTTAGATACGGGATGGGGGTGGGGGGTGCTGAAAGCATAGCGGAGGCATAAGTGGATGTACGGTGCCGTGGGGTGTGCTGTGCAGGTCAGCAAACCCACGGCGGGCGGAGGGCCCCTGATGGACCACGGTCCCAGCAGCCTGCGAAGACAATGGGGCTTCAGACCGAGGTCGCGAGCAGGGCGCTGGGGCCACTACAGAGGCCCAGTAGGGACCCAGTAGAGGAGGGATTGGGAGAGAGAACCAGCGCCGGGGTCGCCGGGGTGAGGGAGGCACCGGTGCTGCCGTATGATTTGTTTCTCCACTCGGAGCTCCTTCAAAGTGGTTCTCAGTCATCACTTCCGTACTGTTTTCAAACCTAATGAATTTTCATCTCTATGGTCTTCGTGATCCCGGGTCTGTCTGAGCAACTGAGGTTTCCCTTGTGTTTTTTTTTTTTTCCAATTCTGACAAAGTTCCTGTGCTTAAAAAAGAGCATCTGTTCCTGCTTCTGAGCTGCCCGATGAGGAGCACGGAGAATGGACTTTACCTCCCGTGGTCTCGTCCCGCCAGGGCTTAGGGCTGCATAGTGTGGATCCTTCCAGATCAAAAACTGCACCTGAATTTCTCTTCCTGTCCTTTTACCTGCAACTTTTATGCACCCTGGAGTTGAAGTCTTTTAACCAGGGTAGAGATGGATTAAAAAAAAAAAGTCTCATAACTGTCATGATTATTCCACGTATGTTTATTTGGATGCCTAATATTTGAGATTCTACCCTCTTATTTTGCGTTACTTCTGCTTTTTCTAACTTTCCTTTTCTGAACTTACTTTGTTGCATCTATTTTTTGTTCCATTCTCCCCTCTACACTCTAATATTGTTAATGGGAGTACTTAATACTTAATATAGCCCAAAGGTAATCCCTACCCTTTTGCAAGATGCAAAGCCACCAATCCTGTTAATATTATTAATTAATAACACTTAATACTTCAGCTCTAATTTTTTAAAATCTCATAAAGTATGCATTTAAAATTTACCCAAACAAAAACACCAAAAATTAAAAAATAAACCAAAAAATTTTTACCCAGATATGTGCCCATTTCTTTGCTGATCTATTTCTTGGAGTCACTTTCCTGTTTTCTGAAATATACCCCTGGAGGAGCTCTGTGGGTGGTAATAAACATTCTTAGTTTTTGTTCCTGTGGGTATCCTTTCTTTTTCTTTCCTACCTTTCTTTTCTTTTCTGTTGCTGGAGCTCAAACCCCAGGATCTCATGTAAGTCAGTGGAGATGCTTTCCCTCAAGTAACTGTTTTTAAAGTTGTGTACAGAGTTCCCGGTTGCTTGTTACTTCCTTTCAGCCCTTGAGGTGACGTTTGACTCCAGTATTCCAGCTCCCCTTGCTGCTGTAAGCCTCCCATTGTTTCGTAGGTCATGTCTTTTCTGTGGCCGTTTTACATTTTCACTGTGATGTGTTTGGGGCTCAGAAGCCTTTTTATTTATCCTGCTTATAATTTGTGTCTTGTCACTTTCTAGAAAAATCTCTCAGCATTATGTCTCCTCATATTGCCTCTCCTTGCCTGTCTCCTATTAGAACTCAGCCAGACAATTCTTACCGTCCTAGCTGTCATATTTTCCATCTACTGAGGCTGCGTTCTGGGTCATTTCTTCACAGCTTTCAATTTACCGCTTCTCTTTTCAGCTGTATCTAATCATTAGTGACGACATCTATAGGTTAAATGGTGGTCCCTAACAGGATATATCCACATCCTAATCTCTGGAACTGTGAATGTGACTTTATCTGGAAAAAGCGTCTTTGTAGATGTGATTAAGTGAAGGAATTTGGGATGAGATCACACTGAACTTAGGATGTGTCTAAATCCAATGACAAGTGTCCTTAAAGACAAAAGAGCCAGAGAGAAGACAAGACCATGTGAAGACAGGAAATGAAGACTGGGGTGATGCAGCCACAGGCCAAAGAACATCTGGAGTCCCCTCCAAAACTGGAAGAGGCCAAGGAAGGATCCTCCCCTTGAGCTGTCAGAACAAGTGCCTTCATTTCAGACTTCTGGTCTCCAGAACTGTGAGCGCGTAAACTTCTGTTGTTTTAAGCCCACCAGTTTGTGGTACTTTGTTATGGCACCCCAGGAAAGTTAACAACATCCAACATGGTTTTTGACAGTTTCTCGTGCCTTTTATATTTTTTAAGAAGCTTTTTATTTGAGAATAATTTTAGACTTGCAGAACCATCGCAGAGATTGTCTAGAGAGCTCCAGGGGAGGCCCTCACCCAAACTTCCTCAAATCTTAACATCTCCACTATGCATTTGTCACAACTAAGAAACCAACGCTGGGACACTGCCAGGAGCTGAACTGGAGACTTTATTTGGAATTTCATTGGTTGGTTTGTCCACAGATGTCCCTCTTCTGGTCCAGGATCCCTTGCTGCCTTCAGTCAGTCTGATCTGGGACAGCTCCTCAGTCTCCTTGTTTTCCATGACCTGACGGCTCTGTGGTGTCCTGAGCAGCTCCTCTGCGGCACACTCCACACTCTCAGTACTTTTTATCCTATCTTGTTTTATACCCAACTGTGCTAACTCCAACCATCCCCAGGGATCAAGTCCTGTGGATAGGGCCCATGGGGCAGCGTGTCCCCTGGTCCCCTGACATTTCTGTATATTGTTAGTTCTTTGCCATCCTAATGGAAATTCTGTCACTGGGGACTGGGGATGCTAGCCCCCCAACCCACATTCTGGCTGGACATTCTTGGGGGTGACAGCAGGGAGCACTGTGGGGACCAGGGGACCTGACCTCCTCTTTGCCTGGGGCTCTGCATTTACAAGGATACCTCCAGAAGTTCACTGTTTCATAACAGGGAGATCTTTCAGAGTTTTAGATTTGGCCAAGCAGGACCTTGAGGCCAGAGAGCATCAGCATGAACAGAGCGAGGGCTCTCTGGGTTGCACATGGCACCCCCTCACCCCCACCTCCACTGCCACTGCTTCTGGAAGCCTCTGAGGGTTGGTCAGTCTGTTCAGTGAGTTCTCACTGATCTCTACATACAATTCCCAACTCATGTTCAAGGACATTGACAATCCCACACCCCGAAACTAGACTCTCAACCCCCTGCCCCACCAGTTCACGTGGCCCTGCCCCGAGTCCCATCTCAGTCAACGGCAGCTCGAGCCAAAAGTCTTGGGTTGTCTTTGACTATTTTATTTCTGTTTCACCTACATCCAAAGCAAGTCTGATTGGTTCTACAACAGAGTTGAGATCTGACTGCCGGGGTGACCTCGTCTGCTGCCTGGCCCTCTTGGGTCCCCTCCCTGCTTTCCTGCCTGACCCCTCTCTACCCTGGGTGCTGGCCTTTGGGCCTCAGCACACCCTGACTGTGGTTCCATCATCGCAGGTGCAAAATGCTTCCACTAATTTCAGCCAGGCCTCCGAGCCCTCCCTTGATGCCACTTGCTGCTCTGGCCAACCCCCCAGTTCTCCACTTGCCTTCTCATGTCTTTCAAGGAGATTTTTTAAATCTCTGGTTCTCTCATCCTCCTTGCCGCCCAGTTAGATCCTCCTCGTTGTGCTCTGAACCCATTGCTTCCCGGAAATCACTTTTCCCAGGTTGGTCACTGATGAACTCCCAGAGGCCAAAACATAGGGTCTGCTGGATAGCACCTCCACCTCCCGACTGCTTAGCCACCTCTCACACCCTGTCGGTCATCCAAACCCGCCTCCATTCACTCCTGAGGCTTTGGACGCCATCTGGCACACCTGGGGCTGGCAGTCCCGAGGGTGCTACCTCCCAGATGCTCGAGGCCACCTTTCCTCTCCACCCCTAAGACTCCTACCTGGGTTGGACTGGGTCTCAGCCCCTTCTTCTGCTTGGCTGAGCAGCGGTTGCCCTGCTGGACCTTGAGGCCAGAGAGCATCAGCATGAACAGAGCGAGGGCTCTCTGGGTTGCACACGGCACCCCCTCACCCTCACCTCCACTGCCACCTGCTAGCCACCTGCTAGGAGGCTGCCATTAGGCCTGGCTGCTCCTCGTGATGGGGCTTGGACCTCAGGGCTCCCTCTATGGAGACCCTGATCCTCCCCTTTCACCCCTCCGCCCTGACCCCCAGACCTCTCTACCCCACCTTCCTTGCTGTCTGCCCTGACAGCGTCTACTCTGTCGCTACAGCATCGTCCACACCTTTTTGCAGTCTCTCTTTTGGATGTAGGCTGGCAGGGAGGTGGGCAGCATCCGCATCGGCCTCACTCGCTGCCAGCTCTCTGGGGCTGCCCACAAACACGCTTGGCCAGACAGACGTGGCTAAAGGAATGAAGCAGGGGGGGCGGCCCCTCCACACTCACTCAGCTTTGCCGGCCTTGGGGCTCAGGGCCTCTGCTGTATCGTATTCCCGCACGTCCTTCACCTCGCGCACCTGGCCTGTCAGCACCTTGGCAGCAAAAGCCACGATGTACTGTGGGGGAAGGGGGAGGGCACAGGTGAGAAGAGAACCCCTTCCCCGACCGCGCTGCCCTCCTGCCAGCCGTGCGCTCCTGCCCTGCCCAATATGCCCCACCCCGGGTACACCTGAGAAGGGCCTGCCCCTGCACGGCTCCTGGGGATCGGGGACCAGGACGGGACTGCAGTCCAAGGGGGCGGGGGTGGCGAGGGGTTGGCATCAACTCACCAGGAACCAATAGAGGTTCATGAGGGTGAGCAAGAGCAGGAGTGCGTTGAAGAAGAAGTAGAAAGGGATGTCAGGCACGGCACGCAGGCTGCAGTGGCTCGTGGCATACAGGACCTTGAGCGGGAACCAGTAGAGGCGGAACCAGAACCTGCAGGAGGGAGGGAGCGGGTTGGGGAGGCTATGGGGGAGAGGGGGAAGGTGGCCCCTCCCAGGCCTTGTCCTGTCCCACATGGACTCATCCAATGGATGTCACCACACGACCGTTGTTCATTCCTGCCCATGTGCCTCCAAGCCGGCTCTGTCCTTTCCTGTCCAACCTATTTCTTCCCAACTCTGCTGCCCTCCCAGGCCCGCCCACCTCACCAAGCTCCACCCACTTCCCTGCTTGGCCACGCCCACCTCCACCTGGTGGCTGCCCCTTCCACTAGGCCCCCTCCTGCCCTGACGCTCACCAGCTGAGGCTGAAGCTGAGGCAGCCCAGGTCTGCGGCCAGCGCGTGCAGCCGGTGGTGAGATCCTCCGCGGGACTTGAAGTAGATATTGAGCTTGGTGAACTCCAGCTGCACATCACTGATGTCATGCAGGAAGAGCACAAGGATGCCCACCTTGTGGTACCTGGGGAGAGAAGCAGGAGAGGAGAGCAGTCTGGTTATACTGGGTCTCCTATCCGCACCGAGGCTCCCAGGCACAGGCCCCTCTGGCTGCCCCTCTAGGCTTCCCACGGGCCCGTTCAGAGCCATCCTCCTCGGCCCACCTGCCCTGCCCACGCACTCATGGGGCTGTGTCAGCAGCAGCACCCAGGCTGTGCCTGCCCTGTGGCAGCCCCATCCAGGCCATCACCCTTCCCGTCTCACTGACCTCAAAGTGACTCAGGAATCTCCCTGGAAGCGCCTTCACTGATCCTTCCTCATCTCTGTAACCTGTGACCTTCCATGACCCCTGACCCTCACAGGCCTGGGCCATTCTGTGTCCAGATACCCCACACTTTAAACTTGATTGCCACGCTGACACTCCCCGGTTTATACAATTAGCCTAAACACTGCTGCCAATTGCAGACTTGCCTGGAGAAGGCCGCATCCCCACCAGGATCTAAGGAAGAGCCCCGCCCTCGCCAGCTTTCTGCCTCACAGCTGCTTGGGCCAAGGGGCCTGAGTTCAGCCTGGGCAGGGCTGTGCACCTGTCAGTCTCCATCCCTACTCTGCCCTCCTGACAGCTCAGGCTCCTGACTGCGGAGCCTTCACCCTTGACCACCCCCGCAGCCCTTACCTTCTGACTTTATTCTTCTGACTTTATTCTTCCATAGTTATCACCTCCAAACAAATTGTTAGTGCTTTTATTTCACGGGCTTTTTTGGAAGGGAGGATGATATCTGGTTCTACTCTCTAGAGCAGGGCTGTCTAATAGAATTTTCAAGATTGATAGGAATGTTCTAAGTCTGCATTGCCCAATACAGGAGTCACCAGCCACAGAGTAGGGCTGAAGAACAGAATGTTGGATTTGATTTAAGTTTAATTAGGAGGGAGGGTACAGCTCAGTGGTAGAGCGTACTTAGCACACACGAGGTCCTGGGTTCAATCCCCAGTACCTCCACTTAAAAAATAAACAAATAAACTTAATTACCTCCCCCTTCCCTTTTCCCTCCCCAACAAAACATGTAAGTTTAATTAAAATGGACACAGCTGCCTGTGGTCAGTGGCTGTTGCGCTAGAGGGTGCAGCTAGAGCAGCTAGTCCAATAGGAACTGAATATGTCGTTTTAATTTTCTATCAGCCACATTTTTAAAAAAGTACAGAGAAAGAGGTAAGATTAACTTCGATAATATATTCTAGTTAGCTCAGTATATCCAAACTATTATCATTTCATAATATAACAAAGAGACTACATCACAACATTGTAAAATGACTGTAACTCAATAAAAAAAAAGAGAGAGAGAGAGACTGCAAAATATTTTCACTCTCCTTGGCCCTTGGGATCAGGATGGATTTTACACATCCAGCAGGTCGTGGTTTGGACAGGCTCTGCCTGGAGCTCTGTGACCATGTGTCGTGGCCACAGTGGGTTCTAGAATGCCAGGGTTTGTCTACTGTGTTCACGGCTGTGCCCCCAGCAGCACCTGCTGCATGGCAGGTGCTCAGTAAACACTTGCTATGTGACCTGGCCAAGGGTGCCATCCAGGCGGGGTGGGAGGGGGATGGATGGTGTGGGAACAGGGTGACGCCTCTCTGCACCTGTTTCACCCATCATTCCAGAGTCACTCTCCAGAACCCCCCCACTCCTTGCCAAGCATTAGCCTCTGCCCTGTGCCAGCCTCCTGTCACTGCTCACACCAGTGCCCTCCACCTTCCTGTCCCCTCCTGGACTCACCGGAAAGCATAGGAGGAGACAATGAGGACCAAGGTGACCACGTGGTGGATGAGCATGACCACAGAGTCCTTGCGCCAGGCGTCCATGTACAGCGTGGCGTAGATGGAATGGCCATAGAAGCTTCCCTGTAGTAGGTAGGCGGCTGCGATATCCCGTGGGACTGCCATCCCCATCTTCCAGTCTGGGGAGAGCCAGACAGCAGGTGCTGTCAGGGACCTGCAAAGCCTCTGGCATCCCCAAGCAATCCCACATGCCACCCCATCGAGCCGGGCATGCTGCATATCTCTGCAGGTGCATTAGTCGCTGGTTTCCTGCTGCCAGTTCTCTACCCATTGTTGTTTATGAATAGACATTTTTTTAAGAACAGTTCTAGATCTCTAGAACAAGGAGCTCCTACTCCTGAAATTGGTCCTTTGCAGAATTTCCAACTCTGCCCCAGCCCCCTTCCCATCTTCTCTTACCAGGCTTTCTCAAGACACCCTGTTCTGGGTGCCAGACTCCCTGGAGCCTGGCTGTTACCTAGATGCCTCCTATGCTGCCACCTCAGTGACAGCCCTTCATCCTTCATCTCTGCCCTGGCCCCTCCTGCAACGGTGATTCACCTGGACCCCATTCAGGAGTCCATCTCTGTTCCACGCCTCCACTCATTTGCTCCCCCCGACCCCCCCACCCTGGTCCAGGTACTGCCATCTCCTGCCCAGCACAGCCCCAGCTTCTCCTGGCCTCCAGAGCCTGTTCTCGGCTGTCCACTCTCCCCACAGCAGCCTTGATGGCTGTGAATACACAGACCCCATGACCCGGCAAGTAGACTCCTGGCCTGTGCCCAGCGGAATTGAAAACAGATACTCAACAGCTCCTTGTACTCCCATGTCCACAGCAGCACTAGTCACAATCATAAAAAGGGGAACAGCCCAAATGTCCCTCAGCGGGTGAATGGGTACACAAAATGTGGCACACTCACACAATGGAACACTATGCAGCCACAAAAAGGAAGCACTGACAAGCTACAAGGGGAATGAACCTCAAAAACATTCTGCTGAGTGAAAGAAGTCAGTTACAAATGGTCACATGTAATCACGTACCAATGATTCCACATACACGAAATGTCCAGAACAGGCATATCCACAGAGACAGAAAGCAGATTAGTGGTTGCCAGGAGCTGGGGGAGGACAGATGGGGAGTGACTGCTCATGGGGACAGGTCTCCCTTTGGAGTGATGGAAAAGTTCTGGAAATAGAGGTGGTGCTTGCACAACACTGTGAATGTACAAAATGCCACTGAACTGCTCACTTTAAAATGGTGAATTTTTCAAAATTGTGGTAAAATATACTTATGACAGAAAATTCACCATCTTGACCATTTTTAAGTTCAGTAGCACTAGTATATTCACATTGTCGTGCAACCCATCTCCAAAATTCTTTTCATGTTGTAAAACTGGAACTCTGTCCCCATTAAACACTCCCTCTCTGTCCCCGTTCTGCCAGCCGCTGGCACCCACCAGGCTACTTCCTGTTTCTAGGGATCTGAAGACTCTAGGTGCCTAATATAAGTGAAATCATACAGTATTTGTCTTTTTGTGAATGGGGAAAATGGTTACTTCTATGTTACATAAATTTTACCTAATTAAAAAAGTATAAAACACCATACAGATCACTCACCCCCAACTTTAACAGGTCCGGGGCTCCCCAAGGGTCAGCAGCAAAACCCACCCTCCCGGCCAGACCCACCCCCCGAGTTCTGCACGCAGGTACATGCCAGCACTGCTGTCAGCGGAGGTCCCCCAACCTGCCAGATGCCTCTGTCCCTCTTTAGAGGGAAGGGACGCAGAGGCACCTTTCTGTGGAAACGGGATACCAACTTTTCCATCTATTGTGCTGGCAAGACTGTTACAGTGGGGAGCGCCCCCGCCTCCACCTTTGGTCCCCAGATCTAGGGCAGAGGAAGGAGGGGAATAGATAATTCCCCGCCAGACGGTGGCATCTGCACCTCCCTGCACATTAAGGGGCTGGGCTCTGTCTGTGGACCTCCAACCTCCTCTCTACACACACCCCACCTGCTGCTCTGGACCCTCCATGTCACCCCTGCCTCATCGCCTTCCTGGACCTCTGGAGTCAGCCCCCTGGGTGTCCCAAACCCAGCTCCTAGTCTCCCTCCAATCTGCCCGACCCCCAGTCTCCTAGACCCCAGCATCAGCCCTAACCCCTCCCCTTCTCTCTCACAGCCATCTCTGGTTTGGCAGCAAATCCTATCAATTCTATCTTCTGAACATTTCTCAATCAGCCACTTCTCTCCCCACTTTGGCCCTGACATGGTCAGAGCCCCCTGGCTCTGGTCCTCAGCCCTCTCCTCTAATCATCCTGTCAGCGTCCCCCCTCCCCCGCTCTCGGCCCTCTGGGAAAGAGCTCCATTGTCCCCACCACGGCCAACTGGACTCCTGGCTGCTTCTGAACAGCCAGTAGTCTGTCTGTCCGACAGTGACCTTTGCATTTCCTATCTGCTCCTGGCTCCTCCAAGTCCCCACTCAAAAGTCACCTAAGGTGGGAACATCCCCACCCCTGTAGAAAATGCCTTCCTCCCCACCTCCCAGACACCCCTCTCCTCTCCTCTCCTCTCCTCACTCAAGTTGTCTCATCCACACTTATCACCATGAACAGACTGTATTTCATTATCTGTCCCCCCAAAACACAGGGGTGTAGGGGAGGGTACAACTCAGTGGTAGAGTGCCTGCTTAGCATGCATGAGGTCCTGGGTTCAATCCTCAGTACCTCCATTGAAAAATAAATAAACCTAATTACCTCTCCCTTTTAAAAATTAAAAAAAATATAAGAATAAAAGAACACAGGGGTGGGGGGGTTTTCTCTGAGCTGCTCACAGCTGTGTCAGCACAGTGCCTGGTACACAGTCAGTGCTCAATATATGCGGATGCAAAGAAGCAGTTAATGTGCAATTGTGTTATTATAGCATCATTTATAAAAAGGAGCCAGAGGCACCTCCATCCCCTAAACTTTGAGAGAATTCAACTATGTACAATTCATTCTCATAAAGGAAAACTGAATGACAGCTGAAACCTCCCCTCCAGGGATTTACGACACCAGAAATGTGTATGTGTTACATGGCAAACGTGGCCATGTGGGCAGTGTGGTCCCACAAAGACAGACAGGTGCAGCTCGGGGGTTCCTTGCCTAGCTAGCCCTCCGATAGTGCCACCGCAGACCTCTTGGGATGCTTCCATCACATAGCAGGAAGGATGTGTGTCCCTGATACATGGCCTGGGTGGTCAGCACTGGGGTAGAGAAGCCTGACCCCCTCTTCACAGACCAAGTTTTCTACACCCACCTGCTGGCTGGTGACAGAGGACACTGCAGACCCCTTCCTGTCCATCCCACCCAGAGTTCAGGCCTCAACGATCCCCACACCCAAACCAACCAATGGATGCAGCCACTTCTCACCATCTTTATCTCCTCACCAAGCTGGTCCAAGCCACAATGGTCTCTCGCCTACCCCCTGGGCCCTGCTTCCCTCCTTTCCCAAGACTCATCTGTCTCCACTTGGCTGCCAGAGGATGTTTTTTATAATTCACAAACCCATCCCATTATGATGAAACTCAAACTCCTGCCCCTCCTCTCATCCTCACACATCAAGCTCATGCAAGCCCCAGGGCTTTGGCATGTCCTATTCCTGACTCCTGGACCACCTCAGGAATGTCCTCCTCTAGGATGTCTCCCTGAGCCCTGACAGGGTGCCCTCTGACCCGGCCCCAGGGCCCTGGGATCACCCTTGTCTCAAAGCAGACATCCAGCGTGGGATGTCTGATGAGTGTCTCGTTCCCCCATGTACTCTTCTCTGAGTTTAGAACCGAGCCCTCCCATAACCTGCCCCATCCCGGCAGGTCCCCTACCATAGAAGACGGAGGGCGGGTCGTGAAAGAAGGGGTAGTCAGTGCCGAAGAGCAGGTAGGCGCTGTAGCTCCAGGCGCCCAGGTAGAAGAGAAATTTCCAGGCACTCTCAGGCATCTTGGCGGCATCTCTAGGCTGGAGGCGGCACCGCTTGGCTAGGGGCTATGGGTGAGAAGGCGGGTGGCCATCAGCACTAGGGGCCAAGGGCTGCCCCTGCAGGGTAGGGAAATCAAGGTCTGGGGACTCCCCAGGCCAGACAGTGTCGGGGAGGACCAGGCCCGGTACCCACAGCCACCTGGAACGTAACCAGAGCCCACGTGTGCCTGCCAAGGGCTAAACTTAGTGCCCAGCTGTCCAGCCACAGCGGTGTGCGGAGGGGAGTGATGGGGGAGACCTGAGAGGAAATGTGAGGGAGGAGGGGGACAAGTGGGTGTAAAGCAAGGGGGACCAGTGGGGTCGGCCCAGTGGAGTAGGGGGCTTGGGAGGTCACAGGGGGAGCTAGAAGTATGACAGGGAGGAGGGAGGATTAAACGGAAGACTTGGAAGGGGCTGTGGGGGTGAATCTGTGAAGAGAACATGGAGGGGAATATGGAGGCATCTGGGGGAACACGGCGCGGTAGGGGGCTGGAACTCCACGTGACCCCCATGGAGGAGAAACTTGAGGTGCCTCAGAGGAGGAATTTGGGGAGACCAGAGAACAGAGGGTTGGGGAAGACGGGGTGGGTAGGTGGGGGAGGACATGGGAACGCAGGGGGACAAAGGAAGAGAGAACGGGGCGGAGGGAGAAAGGGAATAGGTCCAGTAAAGGACATCACAATGAGATGGGGGACCTGAGGGACATCAGAGAGGACACAAGGGAAGTAGAGGCATTGCAAATTGTGAGGCATGGAGGAATTTGAGGGGCTCAGCGCCCCTGGGGGCGGAGCCTCAATTTCCCTGGGGTCGAGGCTCCAGAGCTGCGGGGCAAGCCCCGCCCCCTTCCCCTAGGCGAGGCTGAGGGGGCCGGAGCACCAGCAGTCGCCATGGAGACAGCCAGAGCCAGCTTCGGTAACCCCTGACAACCAGGCGGCTGCCAAGGAGATGAGCTCTGGAGACTAGGCAGCCCCTCCGCCCGTTTTTTGGGAAGGGCGAGCTTCTAACTGGAGTGAGTGCCTGACCTCCGAAGGCTCCAAAAGTGAGGGTCTTGTGACCTTGCTGTCCTCCACCCGGCTCCCTCAGGAACATGGGGAGGAAGCCTGCTGCACCCTGGTAGTTCCAGGGCGACCACATCCCCCTCCTGGGCTCTGGTCCTCGTTCTCCTGGGCCTCCCACTTCCCAGCTGGTGGGGGGAGCAACAAAGCCAGATTGGGACCAGGGCTGACCTACGGAGAGGCGCTTATCATGCCTGCTTCCCCCTCCCTGGAGCAGGGTGGTGGCTGGGGTCTTTCTACCCAATGTGGGTGATATGGGGGTGGGGGTGGGGACAATGGCAGCCAGACAACACCCCAACCCCTACTTAACAAGGGCCGGCCTCTTCCCAGCCAGCAGAGAAAGGCCCCTTTGTTGGCTCCCGGCGCTCTGTCCCTGCACCCCCTGCCACCTCCAGTCAGACTGGCGGAGTGACCGCAGCCGGTCCACAGGGGAGTCACAGCCAAGCCAGGAGACCAAACGCTTTGCCACAAGCTCCCATAGCAGCGACCCCTCCCCATGGATGGGAGGGAGGCTAGGAGCAAATGTCACCCCCACAGTCACTCTCCGACCGGGACGGTGGCCTCCCCAGGCTCGCTGGAAACTGAACAATTTGGTCGCGACCGCTTGCAGGCCCCACTTAGAAGACCCAGGCCGTGCCACCTTCCCAAAGGCGGCGACCACGGCGTGGCCGGCGAGCCCAGGCCTTTGCATCCCTTGGTCAGAGGGTGGCGCTGACTCCAGACAGGCCCGCGGCAGCGACCGGGCAGCTCCTGCTTCTTCCCGGTAGCAGCAGACAAGCCGGTCCAGCCTCCGCACGGACCCGGGACACCGCTTGGATTCTGAGCCCTCCGCGCATGGCCCAGGGGAGCAAGGCGCAGGCGGGCCCTTTGAGCCGAGCCCTCCCCGCCCGCGTCCTCCGCTCCTCGGTTCACGGCTCCGCCGGGCCCAAAAGAGTGCGCGGCAGCTCAGGCCCTCCCACTGCCCGGGGCCCCCTTGTCCCGCACTGACCGGAATGGGTGGTGTCCCGGTTCCCCCACATCTTGAATATCCCTCCCGTGTCGGGGTCTCCAAGTCCCAGGCTTCCCCCAGCTCGGCCACACCCCCGCATCCACCCCCACCCCACCCTGCACCGACCAAAAGGGGCACGAAGCGGCCCACGATTCTGCGTCCCGCGCTCCTCCAGCGCAAGGGCCCTCATGTTCCAGTGATCCTGGCCCGCAGAAACAGAAAGGGGCGCGCGGAGTCCTAGGATCCCCGTCCCGCGAACCCCTAACACCCCAGCCTCCCAGCCTGGGGCCCCCATGTCCGACCCCTAGCAGCACTGACCCGAAAGAGGCGCGAAGTGGCCGCCGAGCGCAGCGCGGTCCAGCCGAGCGCGCAGAGCGCCAGCAGCAGCAGCTCGGGCGGCGCCAGGTGCGCGTGCTCCGCCAGGCCGCGGCGCGCCAGCCCCCAGCCGCAGTCCGCGCAGCCCCGAGCCGCCGCCAGCGCGCTGCCCCAGCCGCGCTGCACCAGCTGTGCGTAGCTCGGCATGGGCTCGGGCCCCGTCGGCCCCGCCGCAGTCCCGGCCGCCGCCATGCCGCCAGCTCCCGGCCGTCCCGGCCGTCTGCGCCCGCCCGCGGTGGCCGCCGGAGCCGCGCGCCCCGCGTCACGCGCCGCAGTTGGGCAGGGGGCGCGCTGGCCGGAGCGCGGGGGACGGAGGGGTGGGGCCAGAGCTAGCTCCGCCCCGCAGGGACGCGAGGGGATGAGGCGCCGTGTCCGCGATTTCAGGGCGCGCGGGAGCTGGGTCCCCCAGTGGCAGCGGCGGCGACCTCGGGCGTGTAAGTTCCGGCGTTGTCGTGCCGTATCCTGGAGGCGGGCCCGCTCTAGGGCTCATTTTCCAACAGAGGAACCCGGGAGCGGAGTGGAGGTGGAGGGGCATTGGTGTCTTCCCAGCATCCGCCAGGTCTGAACCTGAGTAGGGTCGGAGCAGTCCTGTGTCCCCACCCTCGTTCTCCGCCTGGACCCCCTTGCCCACGCTGGGCTCCTCTACCCTACCAGGCTGTGTCCCCGACATGGGGCACAAGGCAGGGTGGGAGCGGAGTGGGGGCACCAACAGGCCGTGCCCTCGACTGTTGACTCCCTCTAGCATGCCTCTCCGGCCCTGTCCCACACTGGGAACTCACCACTCCTGGTCTGAGGGCCACCTGCTTCTTTCTGTGACCCTGAGAACCTGGCAGGCCTCCCTGCAGGAGGTTAACACAGGGCTTCAGGGAGGCCAAGAAAATGGGCACCCATGTAGGGGCACTCAGAGGCTGGATCAAGACCACACCTTCATGAGAAGCCCCGTCTCTCCCGCTGTGATCTTCCACTATCCATGACCAAGCCCTGAGTCCAAAGCCCCCAGTGGCCATCAGGGAAGGCAATGGTCACCTCTTGGGGACACCGCCTCACCTGCCACTGATAGCCCTCATCCCAGCCCTCAGGACTCTGGCACACCTGTGCCCCTCCCTTCCCTTATCTAGGAGTCCTCCTACAGCCTTTCAAGGTGCAGGGTGCAGGTATCAGTGTGAGCCCTGCAGGAGCTGGGCTGGGTCCCCTAAGGTCAGCAGCCTGACCTGACCTTCAGGTGAAAATGGAAGGGAGGCCGAGCAGATGCTCATCCCTCTCCTCCTTCCCCTCACTCATCATTGAGTCCTGCATACACATGCAGTTCATGCTACCATCAAATGTTCACAAATCCAGCTACTTCTCTGCACCTGTACAGCCTTATGCAACCCTGGGCCACCATTATGCCTCCTGCCTAGTATCTGGCCTCCCCCTTACCCCACACAGAAGCCAGAGGGAGCCTACTTGTCCGTCCTCTGCTCACAGCCTTCCATGCTCCCATTAGAGTAAAAGCCCATCTCCTCACTGTTGACTCACAATCCACCCTCATACCCTCCTCTCTCCACCTTGCTCCCTCTGTTCCTAGCCATACTGTCCTCTAAGCTGGAGGTGGCTCTCTAACACCACAGGCACAGTCCTGCCTCAGGGCATTTGCACTAGCTGTTCCCTCTGCCTAAAATGCTGTTCCCTCAAGTACTGGCAGGGCTCCTCCACCAACTTCTGGCATTACCAACAAATGTTACCTGCTCATTGCACATCCCTGACCCCCCTATCAGTCTTGTCCTTGGCACTTATCACCATCTGTCCTGCTGTGCCTTCTCCTCTCAGTATTTTTGAATGTGCACTCCATGTGGGTAGGGGTTCATCTGTCCCATTAGATGACTAATGCCACAGCCAACCTGGCAAGCAGAGGTGGGGCTAAGGGGTCCCAGGCTGCTGGACATGCCCCTGTAGGTCCAGCCGGGCCTGTGGGGCAGCCCTGTACCATCCCAACCACCCATCTCTGCCCTCCCTTGAAAGGCACTATCTGGTCACCATGGAACCCATCAGTAATGAGAGACGTGCCCCAACCCACCAGCCCCAGCCCAGCCTCCAGTTTCATTTTGGCAGGGCCCAGGTAGGAGGCTGCCAACAGGTGGCTGCAAAGCAGAATTGGAAAGTGGTTCCTGGTGCTGGCAGCTGAAGACCAGGGCTCCCAGGAACCAGGGGCTCAGTGAAGGGTTGCTGAGGTCTCAAGGATAGTACCCCTACTGCCTCTTCCCTAAGGAGATCATCTCAGTCTCCCTCCACCACACCACTGCCCTTGATTGATATCCCTGCCCTGTGAAGCCTTCTCAGCCACCTCTCTTCCCTGCTGAGCTCCCCACCAGGCAGGGAGAGGCTGGGGGCAGGCCCTGCTGCTGGGAGGTCCCTTGCTCTATGTCCTGTCTTGGCAACCAAGGACTGGGTTTCCCGAGACCACCTCTGAGGCAGATAAGATCAGGCTCTGAAAGCCCAAATATCTTCTTTCTTTCCCTACTCAGATGCTGGCCCAGAGACAAAGACCTGTCCAGCTCACTGAGTCCAGTGCAGCCTCAGGGCCTTTGCATGGGCTGTTCCTACAGCCCAGGGTGCTCTTCCCCTCAGAACCTGGCCTTGCAGATCCTTGTTCCAGTGGACACAGCTCAGTGGTGACCTCATCTCAGAGGCCACAGCTAACTCCCACGACCGCTCTCTGTTGTCTAGCTTCTTACTGCACGGTGCACACTACGCATTTCTCTCTCAGGGCAGGGGGCTTGCTGTTTTGGCACAGCGATGCTCAAGCACCCAAGGCCCAACCACAGCAGGTCTGTCTTGGCTCATGACTCACCACAGGATGGAGAGGAGTAGGGACCTGGGGAGTTGATGTTTACTTCTGTGAGGACCCAGCACACCCCACTCCCTGCTGAGGCCTGTGCTTCCAGTATCCTCACCACCTCCAGATCACCCAGGGGTTCTGTGTTTGAATCCTGATGCCCCTTGCAATGGCTGTGATCTGTGGCTCAGTTTCTCTGGATGCCAGCTGGGCCTGGGGTGGCACGGCTGTGGCACCCGCAGCTTGGCAGCACAGGGTGGCTGTTTGAAGGGGCAGGAAGAGTCTGCAGCTGTTGTTCACAGACCCTGGTCACCAGGGCCCTCTGCCAGGAATAGCCCTGGTCAGTGGTGCCCAGGCCCCTCCCAACCAGGCCTTGGTTCCCACATGCCCCCATCAAAGTGACTAGAGCAAACACAGATCGGGTGGGGATAACTGGGGTGGAGACGTTTATTGACAAAAGCGAGGCTGGGCTGGGCTTCCAGCCTCTGCTTCTGGCCAAACAGAAGTGCCTGGTGGAGAGGACAGCACGGCCCTGGCCCTGTATTCCCACGGCTCAGGAAGAGCTTCTGGGGCCGGCCTCAGGCGCTGGGGGCGTACTGCAGCACCAGCCGGTCAAAGTCGTTCTCCTTCAGCATGAATCGGGGGCGGCAAGGGGCAGAAAGAGAAAAAGGAGAAATTCTGAGCCAGGTCCCGAGTTCCAGGTCTTGCCTGACAGGGCCTGGGAGGTCTGGGGCTCAGAGACGGGCCACCTACAAGGGCTCACCTTCGCTTGGTACTCCTTGATGAAGGGGTGGGACCTGTGGGCATCTTTCAACTGGGACAGGTAACGATTTGTCACCTGTGGAGGAGGCAAGGTTAGGTAAATATGGGGACCCCATGTGCCTCTGCCCTGCAGGGCAGGGTGCGGGGTGAAATGAGGGCCACCCAGCCAGACCTAGGCAGGAGCCCTAATCTCCCCACATTCTCCAACACCCCATCATGGAATCAGCCTGAATTAGAGAGGACCTGCAGGGTGGGTGAGCACCGCCTGGCAAGGAGCCTGCACTTGGCACATGGTTGAAGGACACACCATGGGGTTCAGGGAAGTGGGCTGGGCAGGGACCCAGGCCCTGGGAGAGGCAGGGGGCCAGAGGAGGTGGAGGGCAGGTCAGAGGGGCCAGGGTTGAGAAGGGAGATAGGTTTGTTCTGGGGACTGAAACGGGGCTCAGGCAGAGCCATTGCTCCCAGCCTTGCCTTCCCCGCCAGGCCCAGGCCTGACTGTGTGGGGCTGGGGGCGTCTGGTTCTGTTTCTCCGAGGCCGGTGCGTGGCTGTTTCTGGGGTGAGTGGGAGGGTCGTCCTGTTTGTCCTGCACCACCCCAGCCCTGAGGCTGCCTGGGGGTCCTTCCACAAGGAGCTGGTGACAGATCATCACGAAGCCCTGGGGCAGGTCCCTGGCCAGCTGGGTCAGTCACCTAAATGGTGCCCACTGTCCTCCGTCCCTGCCCTCAGATAAAGTAGACTTGCCAGGATTGCTCCCGAGCTCCGTTTCTGTGTCCCAGCCCCAGAGCCCTGAGCCTCAGCTCACTTGCCCATAGGGCCCACAGGGCAGCTGACCCGCACTGCAGCCCTGGCCAGGGTGGAGGCCCTGGGGAACCACCTGCAATGTCAACTGCCCAGGGCTGATGGCAACTGCACCCACTCATGGTGAGCTGGTTTCTACCCCTACCCAGGCCAACCCTAAAGTCCAGACCCTGAGGCCTCAAGTTTCCTCTGAAGCTGGGGCCACACCAGAGACCACCCACCCACCCCAGGCAGGCATCCTGAGGGCTGGAAAACCCTCCTGCACCTGGCTGGGGGTGGAGATGGCCCTACCTCAGGAGGCTTGCCCAGGTGCTGGGAGAGGACGATGAGGTTGATCAGAGTCTCCGGGTGGCCACTGTCCTGGAAACACAGGGGTTCATTGAACGGACAAGGTCAGCTCCTCCGGTCCCCTGGACTTGGCCCACTCACTTCCATCTCAGGAAGGGCTGGGGCTGCAAGACCCAGAGTGCCCCCTACACTGGCCTCTCTGTAAGGCGGTGACCTCAGGGCCCTCCCTTCTGCCTCCTCATGCCAGCTGCTTTCCCTCTGAGTTTGTTGCTTCATGTGCAGACCAGACTTGAAACACGGACCCCTTCCTTATTGTGATTTGGGAGGGGTGTATTTATCACAAATCTGAAAGTAACAGAGCCCAACCCGAGGCAGACTCAATCTGTCACAGCCCAGCGAGCTACTCCTGCTGCGATGACGAGGCCTGGGACCGTGAGGCAGACCCCGCCTGGCCCGCCTGCTCCCCAGGGGCCTTGGCAGGAAGCTGTGGGAAATTACCAGAACCTCCAAGTGGGTGACCTCACCCCACCCGCCCATACTGGGCTGAGGCACAGGGAACCCTGGGAACCGAGCTGGCCGCTGCCCTGGCCAGGAGCACCAGCCAGAGCCCCCGATGGAGGCGCGGCAGGGTCGCACTGCCCAGGACGCGTGGCGCCACCGGCCCTAGGGGCTGCTTGGCCCTGGCTCCGCACAGACCTGGCTCTACTCGCGCTGCCTTCTTTGCAGAGACTCAAATCTCCCCTCCGCCAGCACTGGGCACCCTGGTCAAGGAGGCGGCTCCCCATGTACAGCCTGATGACAGCAGCCTGCAGGGGCACCTGTGTCCCCACTTGGCAAACAACCTTCTGATGATAGCTTGGCCCCTTGCCGAGATGAGCAGGGAGAAACTTCCTACTGGTGTCAGTTGATCTTAACAGCGAAAAACGTTTCAGATGTCGGTCGGGAGAAGACAACTGTGGCGGCCCTGAGAAGGCAGCACTCTCAGTCCCTCTGTTCAAGGTGGGGGCACAGACGACGACAAATCCCATCTGCAGCCTGCTCTCCCCCAGGAACTGAATGGTGGGTGTCTCTCCCAAGCACAGACCCACGTGACGGACCACCTCGAGAGGCAGCCAAGGTGACTGTGAAGAGGAGGCAGGGCACGTGTGTCCGCTGAGCTCAGGCCAACCGAGGCCCAGGCTGACGGGATCCTCCCATCCCAAAGAGAAGCTAGAATCAGGATTTTCATTTGCAATCCCGATTTTTAGGAATTAAAACTCCCAGGGGCCACAAGGCAGACCCGTGGGGGTTTCTGCCGCACCTGTTTCCGTCATGGGCCCCTGCAGCAAGCCCACGCAGCACTCCCCGTCACCTGCCCGTACCTTGTCCAGCGCCTCCTGCAGCACGCCCTCGGCGGCCTCCCACCGGCCCTGGGCCATGTGGCAGGCTGCCTGCCCATTGAGCAGCAGCAGGGTAGACGAGCACTTGTCAGCCATCTCCTGGAAAATGTAGTAGGCATCCTGCAGCTTCTCACCACCCTGCACAGACAGTTTCGACATCACTGCTTTGCCGCCCTGCTGCCCGGTGCTACCCTTGCCTGCTCCCTCCTGGCGTGAGCCCAGCACCTGGTGGAGATGATCCCAGCGTGGCTGGCCCACGGCAGGCACTCCGTGGGCATTGCCCCCTTCCCTGCAGAGAGCTCTGAGCAGCTTGTGCTGTGCCAAAGGGCCCAAGCAACCCCCTCACAGCTGGCTCCCTAAGCCCTCCATTTACAGACGTGGAAGCCTCGGCTCCAGGGGCCAAATCAGTGCCAGGCGGCTAGACCAGGTCTGAGCTGAGACCACTGGGTCACGTGGCTGTCAGGGGCGGCCTCGGCTCCATGACCACCAGCCCTGACCCTGACTACTCGGACTCTGAATAGAAGGTTTTGTCCACCCGCTAAAGATACAGCGTCACACTTGCAGGGCAGCCTGAGACCAAGAGTGCTTGTGAAAAAATGCAAGGCTACTGGAGAGAGCTGTTGGGGTTTGTCCCACTAAACTGAAGAGGGACTGGAAACCAGCCGGGGTGAGGCCTCAGGCCCCGAAAGGGAAGTGCAGATGCACACAGACAGGGAGCACATTTTAAGAGGCCTGCACAAAAGAGCGACTCAGAGAAAGAAAGCCAAAGGCCAAAATCCAGAAAAGGGGCTGCTGCCAGGAGAGGGGGTGCCCAGGCATGCGGGGGGAGGGGGACTGGGCTCGGGGGAAAGCGTGACGGGGACACTGGCACCGGCCCTGGGCCAGGAGCTGGGAGAGCAGGTTGAGCAGCAGCCAAGCCTGGGGCAGATCGGTTCCATGCATCCTGGAAGGCATGCAGGGAGAGGCACAGAGTCTGGTTCTAGAGCCCCCTAGTCTGTTCACTCCAGCCCTGGCTAAGCCACGGGAAGCCTGAGTGAGGGGGAAAAAGTGCCAGGGCACCCTGGGCTGGGGCTCCTCCAGGGGACAGGGGACTGGCCCCAAAGGAAGTGGGAGGCCCAGCACATCCGTGGAATCCCAAACCTGCACCCTCCCAAGAGAAGCAGCCAGTGCAGGACACAGGCAGAAGCCTCCACCTCCTGGCTCCCTGACATTCCTGTCCCTCACCCCTGCACAACCTAGGTGCTCACCACAGCCAGGTTGACCCAGGCGGTGGCCAGCTGGGTGAGGGTGGCGTCCTCATCCTGGTCCTGCATTTTCTTCAGCTCCTTCCTGGGGGGCAGAGGAGAGAGGCCAGAGAGTGCCCAGTGACTAAGTAGCCCAGACAGTGCCCTCCAAGTTCCCTGTTGGTGAGGCCCCAGAACCTCGGCCCCTAGCCCAGCCACCCCCAACCCATGGCTGCACACTCCCCTGCATACTTGTGAAGGCCACCCCAACCCTGCAAGATAGGCCCCGCTGCCTGCCTCACAGAAGGAAACTGAGGCACAGTGACTCCCCTTGTCCCCAGCAACACCCTGCAGGGAAGAGTAGGTAAGCGATGGTGTGTCACCCCAACAGACTGGAATGAAATAAATGGAGAAACATGCATCACTGAAGCTCTGGGCCAGGGGAGGGCTTGGGATGGTCTCCATGCTAAGTGCCCCCTTGCAGACAGAGGCCCAATTTCTAGAGAACACAGGGTCCCAACACAGTCTGGCTGTTGCTCAGATATCCCCGACACACAGGCCACAGCCCAGGGGCCCCAGGTGGTCCAGGTGGTCCAGGTGGGGAGAGGCTTACCGCGCGAGGTCCAGGCGGTCTAGCTTCAGCAGTATCTGCACCGTCATGGCCATGCTGGGGGGTAGGGTGGGCAGTCAGCGAACCCCCACCCACTTTATGCTCCCACCAGGAGCTTGCTCCATGTGGGTGCTGCTTCCTAGAAACTTCCTGTAAGTGCTTGGGCTACCAGCCCTGCCTTGTAGAGGAGAACACTGAGGCTGACTGGCACCCAGCAGAACCAAACTCAGACCCAGGTGCTGCTCACTGCACTGGGTGGCCCATCGCTTCCCAGGACCTGCGCTCCTGCCTGTCACTGCTGAGCACGCTCGGGGCTGGGAGCTCTCATGGGGTCCCCAGGGCAGGGGCTCCATCCAGGCCCACTCCCTGCCCACCCCGCAGTGGCTGGCGCCCCCATCTGTACCCCTCTCCCCTTTCCAAATGCAATTCCAGATGGACCTCTGCGTAGGGAGCAGCCGTTCCCTGCCTTGGGCGCCCACACCCAGGGCTCCCTTCTCCGGCTGAGACAGCTGTGGTTGTGATCACTGATGTGGCCACTTGTTCCCCAGTTTTCCCACCAGAATGTGACCTAGCACCCAGACCAGGTCAAGGAGGAACATGAGAAACCCTCGTGGCGTCCACCACATCAGCCACGTACAAGCCTGTTTCTAAGGTGCTGCAAGTGCAAGTTCTCCTCTGGATTGAGGTGGGACATAAACAGGCATAGAAGGAACATGCGGTGACCAACTAGCCAAGGGAAGGCAGAAACCAGAGCTCACAGGGAGAGTGGCTGTGCCCTCCGGGGCTGGAGCCCTGGCTGCAGCACCCTGGGCACAGCACCAGCCCAGAGCCACCTCCTGGTGGGGGTGGAGCTGACGGCATGCTGTCTGGAGCTCTAGTGCCCAGGCCTGGAGCGCCCAGAGGGCCAGCCTCAGGGGGCCCAGGGAGGACACAGAAAGGCCAGGGCCCAGGGCAGAGGAACACAAGGCTTTGTGGGGGAAGGGAGGGTACAGAAAGACAAAAGTGCTTTCTGCTCTGCTGCTGGGAACAGAGAGTTTTCAGCCCTGGGTGCCATGTCCTTGGAGCAGCAGCCCAGACGTGCAGAAAAGAGTGTCTCTGGACTAAGAACAAGAGCTGCAGCCTAAATGGAGGACTGCGCTCCCCCCCGGCCCCGGTCTTTCAGAGCAGCCCCCCTCGCCGTTCCTATGACGATGGCTGATGAGGCCCTGAGCTGCCTGGACGCCAGAAGGGCCACTCACGCTGGCCGGTCCCCTGGTGCGGGTGTCCACTCACCACTCCAGGCTGTCCCCTTGGTGTAGAGTGCGCAGGGCTGCGTCCGGGTTCTGGTCGTGGAAGTAGATGGAGGCAGCCATCAGCAAGAAGGTGGTGTTGGTCACATCCACGCTCCTGCTCATCTCCCGGTCCAGCTCAGCCACGATCGCATCCCTACCAGACATGGCATCTCAGGGCCCAAGGCAGGGGCGGAAGGCCTCACCATGGTGGGAACAGACAGGCCCAGAGAGGGCGAGTCATGTGCCCAGGGGCACAAAGCAGCAGGGGGCAGAATGGGCCCAGCTGTCTCTGCCGAGCCCCACTGGGTGCCTTCCCACCAGGCACTTCTGATCCCTCATCCAGACAAGGAAACCGAGGCCAGGAGAAATGGGGTCAGGATGCTCCAGGCCCCATGGGGAGATGTGATGTAGGAGAGGCTCTGCCCACGAAGCAGCACAAATGACGGCCCAGGCCTTGAGTTCCCCCGGCCCTCAGTGCCTGGGGGCTAAGGTGTCCACACCACCCCTGGATGCAGAAGGACCAGCTGGCTGGCCAGGGGCACCTCCAAGGGGACATGAGGCTTCTAGACAGGTGGATCTCACAATGGTGATATCACCACCTTCCCCAGGTGAGTGATCTCAGCAGGGGGTCCTGAGGGTGGCTGTGCAGGATGCCCCACTGCCAGCGTGGCTGCCCTCGGTTCCTGGGCCTGGCATGCTGGCTGCTCCCAGCAAGTGGGCAGTGTGCTAGGCTAGGGGCCAGCAGCAGGCTGGAGTCCAGGGCTTGGCTGAGGACCCACCTGTGGCACCACGTGTCACAGGACACCTGAGCCATGGTCTTCTTAACTGAAACAAGGAGCCAGGACCCCTTGCTTCAAAGGGTTGCTGAACAGTTAATGAGAAAAGGGAGGCAAGGGCCCGGCTCCGTGTCACTGCTGGACAAAAGCTACGGTTTGGGATCCTCACAGTCTTGACAAACGTGTACGTTTCACATGGATTGCTGGGGGCTGTTGGCCAAGTGCCTGTACCTGTGGGCTGCTGGAGGGCAGGGACGCACCTGTCACTCTCTCTGCACCCTCCAGAGGTGCCTGATGGACAAATAACTTCAAATCTGAGTCTGTTCCCCACTCTGCACAGCAGAAGTGTACAGGGGTCACACAAGGTTGGTGTGAGGAGTTCCCAAGCCTCCTCACTAAGCTTCCTGACTGGTTCCTGACACACAGGGTGTGAACACGCTGCCTGCTCACCACTGTGACATGCACGGTGTCACACGCTGTAACTGGAACAGGTTGCGGTCGTCCGTCCGGGCTCCCGCACCTTCACCACCTGCTTGCCCGGCAGTCTGCGTGGGGCAGCAGTTCGTGCTGTCAGGATGGACATGCTCTGCTTTCCTGAGCACTGGCTCCACGCCACGTGCTTCCTGCAGATTCTTTTCTGTAATGCTCGCACCAGCCACCACCCCCAGAAGGAGAATGGGGTTTGTTACCCTGGTGAGCGAAGTGCAGAGCGGATGACATGATGGCCTTATGAAGCCATCTGTCTTAGTTTCCCAGGGCTGCTGTCACAAAGCACCACAAGCTAGGGTGAAGAGGGTAGAACTGAACAACAGGAATGTATCCTCTCCCAGTTCTGGAGGCCAGCAGTGTGAAATCAAGGTGTGGGCAGGGTCGGATTCTCCTGGAGGCTCTGAGGGAGAATCTGTCCCAGGCTTCTCCCTCAGCTGCTGGGACAACTCTTGGCTTGTGTCTGTTCCACCCAGATTTTTCTGCCTCCATCTTCACACGGCCTTCCACTGTGTCTTCTTCTCTCCTGTCTCTCATGAAGACGCCAGTCACTGGATTCAGAAGATGCTCTCAAGATCCTTAACTACTTACATCTGCAAAGACCCCACTTCCAGTGAGGTCACATTCACAGATTCCGGGGATCAGGACATGGAAGTGTCTTTTGGGGACCCCTAATCAGCTGCCACTGCTCACAAATAACTCCTCAAGCCTCTTTGTAGATGAAGGAGCCTGATTACGGGCCATGGCACCCAGGGCGCTGCTCTCCACGAGGAGCGGAGGCAGGGGTCGGCCCACAGAGCAAGGCATCTCTGTCACGGGCTGTGCCATGGTCCTTCTATGCCAGCCACCCCCTGCGGAGTGTTTTACCTTCACAATCCCAGGCAGCCTTATGACCAGCCCAATCCGAAGCTGAGGGAAACCGAGGTACAGAGGGGCTGTGGGGCCTGCTGGGTCAGGCTGGTGCTTCATGCACAGGGGAGGCAGGGCCACACGGCTCCCACCTGTGGAGGTGTGTGCACACAAGCCCCTGGGCGAGCATCCCAGGCAGGAGAGCAGCCCAGGAACCCGCCTGAGCAGGAACTGCCTGAGGCCAGCAGGGCTGGACTGCAAGCTGTCTCAGACCACACACTGAGCAGCAGAGCACAGGGGGCCTGCTCCAGGGATGCTCAGTTCTTCCAGGTCCCCATGCCCTGACCTCTGCCTCTCCTGGCCACCACTTGAGGGAGCTTGATGACTGGTGGTCCGCGGCACAGGGTGGACACCCAGCTCAGGAGAGGATTTGGTGTGTCCCCTCCTACCCGTCACCTGGGCCCCCATCCTGGGAAGATGCTGGACAGGTGGTGCAGCCGCTACTCCCTCACCTGCACAGTGCGCGAGCAGCAATGGTTGAAGACTGGCTACAGGGTCCCCAAACTTTTGTCTCCAGGGAGGCCCTCCTGGCAACAAGGAGGCCCTCACAGTTGTTAGCTATCTGTACACAAGTCCTCACCTCCGATTTCCCCCAAGACCCCTCTGAAGCAGGGTCCAGCCCTGCCCTGCCCTGGGCAGGTGAGGGAAAACGAGGCTCAGAGGTGAGAGAGCAGAGGGACGCCAACCAGACACCGCGTCCTCTTCCCACCCAGGCCCATCCACCAAGCCCCTGGCCCACCCTCCCGCCCATCCTCACCGGCGGCTGTCGCTGGCCAGGTACTCTGCAAACATACGCACAGCCTGGAGCTCAGGGGCCGAGGAGGGCTTGATCTCATCCAGCACCACGCCGAACTTCCTCTGTGGTCAAGACAGGCATGCTGTCAGTTCTGCCCGACCTCCTCATGTGGTTTATCTATTTTCAGAGCCAACTTCTTGGCTCCAGTATCACACTGGTGGAGCCCCAACACCCAGGGCTGGCACCCATCTCCCCCAGGGACCCCTCAGTCCATGGTGCCACCTCCGCTGGAGCCCACTGTGGAAGCCAGCACAGCATCACCTGTTACCTGTCAGGCCACACTGCCCACTGTTCTATCTGGAGACCCTGATGGGTCACCGCCCAGCCCACGGTGGTGAGGTGACAGGGTGAGGGCCCCGCCAGCTGTGGGGCAGGGGGGTCTGGGAATGTGCTTCTACTGAGTAGAACACGTATCCCCCCGACAGACACCCAGCAGGGAGGTCACTGCTGGGAGGGGAATAGGAATCAGGGACCCATTTCTCACTGTATTTCTTTCTAAACAGTTTTGACGTTTTCACTGCCACGTATCTACAAATGATCATCTTTAAAGTGTACGTACACACGTGTGCATATACACACATATATATGAACATATCCAAGGAGATTCTGGGGCACACCGGGCACTCTACTCTGCTGGGGCCACGCACAGTCTGGGACTGTGACCTTGGAGGTCAGGGGGTGAAAAGCACCTGGTCCCTAAGAGGGGAGTCTCATCAGGCTCCAGAACACTTTGTAGAGAGAAAGATGCAAACAGATCCAGGAAGCTATCAGAGGCCTGATGTGAGGTGGGGTATCTGTGGAGCTAGTGCCCAAGACAGAGCATCTAGGGCTGTGGCTGGGGGACAAGGTCAGCCAGAGGCTGGTGGCCACACCCGCACCGTGGGCCTGGGGTGGGAATGGGGCAGAGCAGAGTTCAGTCCTGTCTGCACCATCTGGATTGTTTTTAGAACAGGGGAATGCACTCTGATCGTATTACCAGGGTAATGCTGCATTTTAAAAACCCTAGTGTCTAAACTGTGGACTCAAGTACAATGCCAGTGTTGGTGCATCAATTGTTAACAAAAGCACTCCACCAACCTAAAACATTAATAAGAGAAAATGCCTGGGGGGTGGGGGTGGGGGTGGGGGTGGGGATTTGAATTTCTCATTACCATCTGCTCAGTTATTCTGTAAACCTAAAATTGTCCTGGACAAGTAAAATCTATCAATTAAGTAAAAAAAGAAAAGCAAGAAATCCTAACACTGGCCCGCTAGCCTGACAGTCTGGAACCTCAGTGACATGGCCACCTACTTGTGGTGGCCACACCAGCTGCTCGTGGTCCCTGCCCCCGCACTCTGTTCTTTACTCTTGTTCCCAGGGGCACTGGCAGTCACGGTCAAGCGCCCACACTCACCTGTGCGAGGTACGCTCTGTACAGGAAGACATCCCTTTCCACATCTCTCTCTGGGTTTGATGGCTGTGGATACAGAGGCAGGTCAGGACACTTGGGGCCACATGCCCACTCATGCCAACGGGGAAGGACCCCAGGGTGCAGATCAAATAACAAGCTGCTCAATATTACAGGTGGTCCAAGGATGTTGGTGGCAGTAGGGGTGGGTTGTAGAGGGGATGCTCTGGTGCCTGGGTTTATAAAAGCACAGAAAAAGGCCTATCGGGAGATGGAGGGTCGATGCTGGAGAAGTGACAGGACCTGGGCGGAGATGTGTGAAGGGCAGTTGACTTTCTATAACAAATATTTCCAAGTAGTTTGTTCGTGCCCTGCTTTCGTTTCAAAACATTCTTTAAACATGACAAACAGAAGAAATGGAGGTTTGCCTCACTCAGAGGACCTCTCTGAGTGAACTCAGCTTAGCTGCCCCAGAGCAGTGATGTCCGGGTCTAGCCAAACTGGGTGAGACCTTGGGGACCGACCTGTACTCAAGGACAAGGTCCATGGACCACACCCCCTCAGCCCAGCCACCGCAGAGCCAAGAAGTAGGACGGAGGTGACATTATACAGGGTTCACTGCAGGACCCTGAGGAAGGCCCCCACGAGGTTGTGGGCAGGAGAGGGACCCTTCCTCAGGATGACAGCTTTGGACCATGTCCTGGGATGCTGGATGACTTCCTGTAGGCCCCACAGTCCCTGGGGCAAGTGGGCACACAGCAGCTCGGCCCAGAGGGTGCAAGGACAGGCCACTCGGGGTCTAGGAGAGGAAAGTGACGTGGGAAGGAGGCCTGACCACCTTGGAGCTGCCACTTCAACGGCCTCCAAAGCACAGGGCCTGGGAAAAAGCAGACAGACTGGCCTGTCCAGCTGCCACAGCACAGGGACAAAGGGTCTGGAGCCCCACTGGTGGGAGCACACGAGGACTGCCCTCCCTCGAGGCCAAGAACCAGACTCCTAGTCACCACGCTTTCTTCTTCCCAGCCTGAGGGTGTGAGGGCGGTGAACACGTCCTCCTCCCAGGCAAAGGGAGACTGCAAACAAGAAACCTGGCTCCTGGCCCCAGCCTGACTCAGGCCAACTTCGCCGCGGGGTCCCAGCAGCTTGCTCTGGCCTTGGTGGCCAGGCTGGAGATCTAGCCATGATCTGGAACATGGTGTTTTCTAAATAAATGACTCTCAAATGACCCGAGAGGTGGACATTCTTGACGATGACCCACCTGGGGTTCCCACTGC
Source organism: Vicugna pacos (assembly GCF_048564905.1). Lineage (NCBI taxonomy): Eukaryota > Metazoa > Chordata > Mammalia > Artiodactyla > Camelidae > Vicugna > Vicugna pacos. Next base: position 20,987,238 of record NC_133008.1, on the reverse strand, counting down.
CTTCAGTTAAAAAAAAAGGGCCAAATGCTGGCTCTGTGTCTTTGATGTGAGGACACAGTGGGACGCCCTGGGGGACCAGGGTCCCAGAGAAAACCCTGAGCCTCGGCTGCCCAATCTGTAAAACAGGCACCACTACTGACCCTGCAGGACTACCAAGGTGTCACTGAGACCCACATGCAGACACTCAGGACCCTCTCCATCAGCCAGAGAAGAGCTTCTCGGAGGCATAAGAATAAGAACGGAGGAGAGGAGTACAGCTCAGCGGTAGAGTGTGTACTTAGCATGCACGAGGTCCTGGGTTCAATCCCCTGTACCTCCATTTAGAGAAAAAGAAATATTAAGAAAAATAATAAACCTAGAAGGGGAGGGTGTAGCTCAAGTGGTAGTGCACTTGCTTAGCAGGCACAAGGTCCTGGGTTTGATCCACGGTGCCTCCTCTAAAACTAAATAAACAGGTAAATTACCTCCCCCCAAAAAAGAAAAAAATAAGAACAGAGAAAATAGACATTAAAAATAATAATACGCAATAATATTTCTAGGTATTTCATTGTTCTTGATGCAATGGAAATGTTTATACCAATCATAAAATTCTGGTTTTTGAAGTGAAAGAAAAGTGAATGAAGGGCTGCAAATAGCAAAATATCCTTCTTTTTTATGGGTGAGTTGTAGCCTATTGCATGTATGTGCTACATCTCCTTTGTCCATTCGACTGTTGATGCGCACTTGGGATGCTTCCACGTCTTGGCGATTGTAAATGGTGTGCTGTTAATATTAGGGTCTATGTGTCTTTTTGAATTAATATTTTTGTTTTCTCAGGTGTAAGCCCAGGAGTGGAATTGCTGGGCCATGTGGTGGTGGTTTGGGGTTTTTGAGAAAATCTCCATATTGTTTTCCATCGTGGCTGCACCAATTTACATTCCCACCAACAGCGTACAAGGGTTCCCTTTCCTCCATGTCCTTGCCAACATTTTGTTATTAGGGTTCTTTCTGACGATGGCCACGTTGACAGGTGTGAGATGATGTCTCGTTGTGATTCTGATTTGCATTTCCCTAATATTGGTGATATTGAGCAGTTTTTCATGTTCCTGTTGGCCATCGGAATTTCTGCTTTTGGAAAAATGTTCGTTCAGTTCTTCTGTCCATATTTTAAATGGGTTGTTTGCTTTTTAATTGAAATACAGTTGATTTTAAATGTTTTATCAGTTTCTGGTGTATAGCACGGATGGACTTGGAGGGCATTATGCTAAGTGAGGTAAGTCAGACAGAGATAGACAGATACTGCAAGATACCACTTACATGTGGCATCTAAAAAAAATACAGCAAGCTAGTGAATACAACAGAAAAGAAAAAGACTCACAGATGTAGAGAAGGAACTGGTGGTTACCAGTGGGGAGAGGGAAGGGGGAGGGACAAGATAGAGATAGAGGATTAAGAAGAACAAACTATCAGGTATAAAATAAGCTACAAGGATGTATTGTACACCATGGGAATATAGCCAATATTTTATAACTATAAATGGAGTATAATTTAAAAATTATGAGTCACTATATTGTATACCTGTAACATATAATATTGTATATCAACTACACTTCAATTTAAAAAATATGATATTGGGGGGAGGGTATAGCTCAGTGGCAGAGAGCGTGCCTAGCAAGTACAAGGTCCTGGGTTTGACCCCAAGTATCTCCATTAAACGTAAGTAAATAAATAAAAACCCAATTACCTCCCCTCCCCAAAATAAAATAATAATAAACAAATTTTAAAAAATGTGATACTGTAAAATACATAAAGTTAAAAAATATTTTAATTCATGCCCCCCCCCGCCCCAGCAAAAACAAAAAAGAACAAGGACAAGCGTGTAGACCAGGGAACCCTAGGGACTCGGATGCATGCTGCCAGGTGAGGCTCTGGTGCCCAGTCCTGACTGCGCATCAAAATCACCTGGGAGCTCAAAAGCCAGAAATTTCAGAAGGCCACGTCCACCCACGATGCCCAGCCCCAGGGTGGCCCCAAAAGGCTTTCAGCCAGGCCTGAGGGCAAGGGGTACTGTACAGGGAGGCCAGTGATGGGGGCTCACGCCCCCTCCCCTTACTGTCCAGTGTGGCCATCAGTCACCTGACCATAGTAGCCGGTCAGCTCCTGAAGACTTTCTTCACTGTTTCATCCTCAACACCTGTGCGGTGCCTGCCACCTTGTGGGCACTTGAGTAATGTCTGACAAGAGGAAAAACATCGTGCCAGTGTAACGATACACCAGATACTCTACCTGGGGCTGCCTCTGGTGGTGCCCGTCTGAAGCTGCTGGGGCCACTATGACTAACCACAAACTAGGTGGCTTAAAACAATAGAAACTTATTCTCTCGTGGTTCTGGAGGCCAGAAGTCCAAGATCAAGGTGTCAGCAGGGCCATGCTCCCTCCTTGGGCTCTATGGGAGGATCGTCTCTGCCTCATCCAGCTTCTGGTGGCTCCAGGTAGTGCTTGGCTTGTGGCTACATCACCTCAACCTCTGCCTCCATCTTTTCCAATCTGCCTCAAACCTCTCTCTGTGTTTCTCTTAGAAGGACACCAGTCGATGGATTTCGGGCCTAACCTAAATCCCAGCTGATCTCATCAGGAGAATTACATCTGCAAAGACCTTTTTTCCAAATAAGGCACATTCACAGGCTCTGGGTGGACATATCTTTTTGGGGACACCATTCAACCCAGAAGGTTCAGGTGGCCTGTGGAATAGAACTAAATCACATCAAATGGCTCAGCAGGGATAGTACTCCCACTCTTCTGGATGCGTCAGGGAGAACGCCTTGGTTGGTGCCAGGTCCCCCAGCTCAGAGACTGGGCTGCAGTGTGCCTCCAGCAAGGGCGACTGCTGATCTAGTTTCCTTTTGTTCTTGTTTTTTTTAAAAACAGAGATACTGGAGATTGAACCCAGGACCTCGTGCATGCTAAGCACATGCTCTACCACTAGCTATTATGTGCCTCCCACCCTGTATCCTTTGTTTTCCATCACTCTCTATGTACAACTGGGTATGCTGGTTCTTTCAGCAGCATGGTAAAGTTTGATTATGACACAATAAGACTCAAAGAATGTACTGCTGTGACGTATGCAGGACAGACACACAGCCGAAGATGAAAGGCAGAACATGACTATGATGCTGAATCTCACAGGGACCCTGAGATGAATGTCATCATTCCCATTTGAACAGGAAGGGAAACTGAGGCTCAGAGAGGTGCAATGACTCAGCCCTGGTTGCAGACAGAACATAGAAGAGACAGAATCTCAGCCCAGGTCTGTCTCAATCTTGTCGTGGTCGACAGTACCCCAGCAGAGAGGCACATAACAACTGCGGTGCTAAATGGAATAAGGTCCCCCAGAGAAGTCCACGCCAGTCCCTATGAACAGCTGACATTACATCACAAGAGAGACTTAACAGGTGTGATTAAGGTTATGGACCCTAAAATGGGGAGACTAACCTGGGTTATCCAGGAGGGTCCAGTGTAATCACAGAAGCCCTTAAAAACCAAGGGCTTTTAGACAAAAGGAATGAAGAAGTAGGTGAAATTCGAGAGACTCCAAGCTTGAGAACCCTGTGCCTGGGTCTGAGTTGGAAGGGAGATGTGTGAGGTTGAGGACTGGAGAGAAACCTCTAGAAGTCTCTAGGAGCTAAGAGTGGCCCCTGGCTAAAAGGCAGCACTCTGAATAAGTTTGGAAGCTGGTTTTTCCCTAGAACCTCCAGAAAGGACACAGCCGGGCCAACACCTTGATTTTAGCCTGGTGAGAGCCGTGCTGGACTTCTGACCTACAGAAGCTGCGATATAAATGTGTTGCCTCAAGCTGTTGCTTGTGGTAATTTGTCACCGCAGCCATGGAAACTAATATAATCATGCAAATGTTATTACAGCAAATTCTGACCTCTTCCTGAAGTCAGTTTGGGGTTTTGTCCCCATTATATAGATGATGCTCAGGGACATCCAGTTCACTGCCGAAGACCAGGAGGGAAAGCAAGCCTCTCCTTCAGAATCCAAATTCCACCCAACCCTCTGGCTGCCTCTGAGAAGACATCTGCCACTCCCTTGATCAGTACTCAGACAGCCTCCCACCATGGCCTCCCACACCTTTGATAAAATCCAAACCCCTGCTGTGGTCCCCAGGGCCCTGCCTGAGCCTCTGCCCACCTCATTATTCATCTCCCCTGTCATCCTCGCCCCACTTTTGCTACGCCAGCCTCTTCTGCCTTGACCACCTGGAGCTCACCCGTGCCCCAGCACCTCTGCAACAACTTATGGGATGAGATCCTTCTCAAGGTTCAGTCTCAGGTTCAAATGACAGTCAGAGAGGCCTGGCCTGATCTAATCACTCCCCCGTGAAGCAGCCCCCACCATTTCTGACTTAGCACTTTCTAGCTCCCCTTATCCCTATAGGGTTCAAGTTGTAATTCTCTCTTCAGAACACTAGACCCTGAGGGCCGACAAAGACCCTGTCAGGTTCACTGCTCTTAAAAATTCTTCAAACAAACTCAGACACAGAAAACACATTTATGGTTACCAAAGGGGAAGAGGAGGGGGAGGGATAAATTAGGAGTTTGGGATTAGCAGATACAAACTACTGTATATAAAACAGGTAAGCAACAGGTCCTAGTGTATAGCTCAGGGAACAATATTCAGTATCTTGTAGTTATCTATAGTGAAAACGTGTATGTGTATAACTAAATTACTATGCTATACACCAGAAACTAACATTGTAAATAAACCATGTTTCAACTAACAAAAAAAAATTCCAGTGGTTCACTCTCAAAATAAGAGTAATATCCATGTCCCTCCCTAAAAGATGCTGCTAATGGCCCCTGTTGCCCCCTCTCCTGTCACCCACTCACTACTGCCTGACTGGCTGGGCCCTACCTTGCAGGGCTCTATTTTCTAGCTCTCAAACAGCCACGCTCACTCCCACCAGTCTCCATCACACTACCTCCGGGCATCTTGTTTATTTACTTGTTTACTGTCTGCCTCCCTTGGGAGCTGAAGTTTCCAAGAGAGCTGGGAGTTGTGTAGATAATCACTGCTTGGAGCCCAGCACTAATACACTGCCTGGCTCATACAGATGCTCAATGAGGAGCAAATGAATGAATGAGCAAGTTTTGGGAGAAATAATCTGACTAGTGGGGCAGGGTAATGTGCAGAAAGCCATTTCTCTCTTGAGCATTCTCACCTGTAAAATGAGGATAAACAACAGCCCTAATTCACGGGTACTGAGAGTATGGCGGCACAGTGTGGGCTCTCAACAAACAAGAACTATTACTGTTGTTGTTGCTATTAATGCTACTCTACCGTAGCATCATGACCACTTATTACTACAAGAATATGAACTCCTCTCTTACTCAAATGCCTCCCGGGGCGCAGAGTGAGCGCTCTGAATGAGAAGTATCCAAGTGTTGTTACAGCTTTGAGTTTTGTTATGGGACAAGGATAATTCCTCACCACGGTCAGAAGAGATGGGGACGCGGGGGTGTGGTAGTGTAGTGGGACAGCGAGAGGAGAAAAGGGAGGTTTTTTAAAACGGAGAGCGACCCCGCGGCCACCAGGAAGCGACTTCCACCTCCGCCCCCAGCGTCCCACAGCCCCGGAACTGCCGCACCTTCACCCGCTGCGCCTCGTTGATGCACTGCTGGTAGCTGCCAATGTAGAAGGCATTCTTCACGTCGAACAGCTCGTCCACCTCTCCAGAGCCGCCGGAGGTTGGGCCGGGGGCCGGAGGCGCCATGTTTCCGTCTTCTCACCCACTCCTCTTCCTGAGGAACACGTTGGCCGGAAGCAGGGAGGCACCGCAGGGCACGCCGGGAAATGTAGTTTACTCGTTCCTCCTTGGACATGAGCCAATGAGAGACTCTTAAACGGGAGTAAAGGGGCGGGAGACGCAAGTGTATCTCGCAAGGCATCTCGGGAACTGTAGTTTGACTCCATACTGAGAGACAACGGGATTCAGGGAAACATGATAAGGATATCGTCAAGGCTAGGAATGGCAGGGAGCTGGAGAGGGTGGGACCACGTAGGAGTCGGATCCAGTAAGCGGGAAGGCTTTCCTGACGTCATCGACACGCGCCGGAAGTGCGGCTCACACCGGTATTCACACGGAGCTGACTACGAGGATGGCCAGCTTCGCAGAGCTCGGGCTGTCATCGTGGCTTGTGGAACAATGTCGGCAGCTGGGTTTGAAGCAGCCCACACCCGTGCAGCTCGGCTGTATCCCCGCCATCCTGGAGGGTGAGTGTGGCTAGGCCTCTTCTCCAGGAGGCGTCCCCGCTCCTGTTGCCTCCCTTTGCCTTCTCGCAGCTTTTGCCCACGGTCCTGTGAGGCGAGAGGCAGCCTTGGGCGTTATGAGCGAGCCTCGGTCCCTGAGGCAGAATAGGCAGTGCTGGCGTTTGGGCTGTACGACTAACTCTGTGTGTCCTCACACAAGTGATGTAATGTCTGAAACTTTCATAGCTTCTGAGAAGTGGGAGGATTTGGTGATAGTACTGAGAAAAAATTGATACAGTTTGCATTACTATCTTAATTTTACAAATGGAAACCGAGGCTGTCAAGATTGCTGGTAGATCCAGGACTCTGGTTCTAAGAATGCTCTTCTGACTCCTAAGGCCCAACCCAGTCTTGCGTTTAAAGAAACGCCTTCAGGAAGCCTAAGATGTGACAAGTTGAGGGATTAAATAAAGATGAAGTCTTCAAGGGGAAGGATAGGGTGCAGATCTGGAGAAGGCATTCCAGATTTCTCAAGCTCAGATGCCCTGGGAGGGGATCAAAATGAGGTCGTGGTTAGTAGCAGGCATCTTGGGTCAGATAGATGTGGGTTGTAGTCCTTCCTGTTACTCACTGGCTTTGTGTCCTGGGCAAATCTCTGAGACTATGTTTCCCTTTCTGTTAAATGGGGAGGATAACAGCCTCTCCCTCCTAAAGTTTGTCAGTTGCCCAAAATGGGTAGTTGTCCAAAAGCCTAGGACAGAAAGGGCACGGGCCAGTACTGTACATACAGAAACTGCTTATCATACGTTAGCTGTTGTAAACTGTGCCTGATGGGACACCTGTCTACACCTATGACACTATTTTGCCCTCTGTCCAGGTCGGGACTGCCTGGGCTGTGCCAAGACAGGAAGCGGCAAGACGGCAGCGTTTGTCTTGCCCATCTTGCAGAAGCTGTCTGAGGATCCCTATGGCATCTTCTGCCTCGTCCTGACCCCCACCAGGTGAGCCCCCCGTAGGCCTCCTGGGTGAGTTAACGAGCTGTATTCTGTTGGGAAAGTGCCTTTACCTCTCTCAGCGCACTTTGTATGTGTGCAAAATGGAGGCAGAAATTATGCCCACCTCTTAGGAGTGCCGAGGAATTAAACGAGATAGTGTGTGAAAAGTGCTGAGTATGGGGCTTGACTCAGGGCAAGCGCTGGCTGGATAGGAGCTGGCAGTAGTCTTGTGTACCAAGAAATAGACACATCTCCTGTTCTTGGGCAAACAAACATGACGGTGGACATGATGGGTCCTGTAACAGCAGTAGGAGAGATAGGCGCTGCGTGCTGTGAGGGCCTGGCCTGGGGAGGGAGCAGTCAAAGAAGGCATCATTCAAAGGGTGCCTTAAAGGATAAAAAGGATCTCTCAAAGGGACAAATTTGGGGACAGGTATTCTAGGCACAGGGAACTGCCAGTGCATTCATGCAAAGGTGAGAGGAGCAAGGAACAGAAAGGGTACCGGGGCTGGGCATATAAGAGCCAGCTTGAAAAGGGCTTTAAATGCCAAGTAGAGGGTTAGAATTTATTCTGCAGGTGTGTGAGCAGAAGAGGGTAAGATGGGAGGCCAGGGAGCAGGGACATGGGTGGAGGAAAGGTCTGGGTGGAGCTGGGGCTGGAGACAGAGTGGAGGGGACTTGGACACCTTCCAGCCCTGGGAGAGGGAGAACTGACGCTTAGGTCTCAAGCTCTTGACTGGTGTCAAAGCTGTTGCTGAGGACAGGAGAGGAGGAGAGGACAGTTTGTGTGGGACTAGCAAGGGATGAGCCCAGCCTGGTGAAGGGGCAGGGGCCACAGTGGGCCTCTAACTTTTAGTATTAGAGCCTTTGTCCACAGGGAACTGGGAGCCACAGAGAGAGCGTGAAGGGAGAAGACCAGTCAGGAGGCCCTAGGAGTGGAGGTAGGAATGGGAGGCAGGCACAAAACCCCTATCTGATCTAGCCTTGTCCCTTCACACCCACAGGGAGCTGGCCTACCAGATCGCAGAGCAGTTCCGGGTCCTAGGGAAGCCTCTTGGCTTGAAAGACTGCATCATCGTTGGCGGCATGGGTACGGGGGGCCCATGGAGGCTCTGGGCAGGGGACTCCTGCAGCCTGGGACCATCCACCCAGCCCCATCTCTCACCCTCCACCCACAGACATGGTGGCCCAGGCCCTGGAGCTCTCCCGGAAACCACATGTGGTCATCGCCACGCCGGGGCGCCTCGCTGACCACCTCCGCAGCTCCAACACTTTCAGCATAAAGAAGATCCGCTTCCTGGTGAGTTGACTTGGCTCCCTGATTCATCCATTTGGGAAACGTGTCCCATGGACCATTGAGTACAGCATTAGGAATGGTGACAAGGATGGCTCAGGGACCAACAAGAGGGAGCCTATACTAGTGAAGATAGTTGAAGACAGGGTCTCTCTGAGGAGGTGATGTTGGAGCTGAGAGAGGTGAGGGAGCAGGCCTCCCGGACCTAGAGAGAGAGAGTGCCCCAAGTGCTTCCAAGACCAGGAAGGAGGCCCATGGGGGAGGTGGGCTGGGCCAAGGCGTGTGGTCAGATCTTGGACATGTGGTCAGCGCTCTCACCCCAGATCTCTACCTCCCGCCCCCTACCGCCGGTGTACAGGTGATGGATGAGGCAGACCGGCTATTGGAGCAAGGCTGCACTGACTTCACTGTGGACCTGGAGGCCATCCTGGCGGCCGTGCCAGCCCGCAGGCAGACGCTGCTCTTCAGCGCCACACTGACTGACACGCTGAGGGAGTTGCAGGGCCTGGCCACCAATCAGCCCTTCTTCTGGGAGGCTCAGGCCCCGTGAGTCCACAGCCACGTTCCTGTGGGAGTGAGGCAGGCAGGAAGCGGGGAGGGTCACACCCACCAGGTTATTGGCTGTGGGTGGGGCGGGGCATTGGCCTCATTCCACAGAAGGGGAAACAGGGACCAACAACTGTCCCCAGGGTGCGCACAGTAGAACAGCTGGACCAGCGCTACCTGCTAGTGCCTGAGAAGGTCAAGGATGCCTATCTGGTCCACCTGATCCAGAACTTCCAGGATGAGCACGAAGACTGGTCCATCATCATCTTCACAAACACATGCAAGTGAGCACGGGCAGGCTGTCTCTCCCATCCCCAGGGTGCCCCTCCCACAGCCCTTCCCAGAGGCCCAAGAGGTGACCCGAGGTTGCAGATGTGAGGCACACAGCTGGTCTTGGCACTCCGGGGCACTCAGACCAGCAGATTCAGAGGAGTCACTCAGAGAGGCTCAGAGAAGTCAAACAGTTTTGCCAAGATCACCCCTCCCAAAGGCAGAGCCAGGATTTGGGGTTCCTCAGACCTGCTCTTAACTGGAAGGGCCTCAAGCTATCCTCAGGAGACCCCTGCAGCAGCTGGGAAGGCCCTGGAACCTCTGATTTGCTGTGATCTCAGGGTGTCACTGAGGCCCGGTGCATTAGCACCAACAACCTGGGGCTGTCCTCTCCACAGTCCCAGAGATTTCAAGTTCTATGACATATTTGGGGAGAGTGCCAAGAAGCTATAGGCTAGTCTAGCATGAGCCAGCATAGAAGGGCCATCCACAGCATGTGAAGGAGACCTAACTGGCTGCGCCCTACCCTCCACTGAGAATTTATTGGCTACCAGGAGAGAAAAGTCTAGATATAAGGCTTTCTCTTGTTAGCTTAAGCCAGGGGAGGGGTGAGCAGACAGATGTTGCAGGCAGGACACTGCACCCCTGCTTCTCCTTTCCCAGCTGCGCACGGCCACCTGCTTGAGCTCTCAGGGGTAGGAGGGGCAGGAGCGCCTTCCCAGGCCCCAGTGCTGGGCGGGCTGACAGCACGTCCTTCCCGCCAGGACCTGCCAGATCCTGTGCATGATGCTGCGCAAGTTCAACTTCCCCACCGTGGCACTGCACTCCATGATGAAACAGGTGAGGCGTCGGCGGCCCCACGAATCCCCTCGCCCACCAGCCTCACCCTGGGGACTCCCCCAGCCTCAGCACCTTTGCCTAGGCTCTCTCCTCTGCCTGCAACACTCCCCCACTGGACTGAGTCCTGTGAGGGTGGGGACTGTCCTGGCCTCTGCCCTGTCCGCTCAAAGGTTTGTTGAGATGCCACCTGACACCACCACCACCACCCGCCCCCAATTCTCTCCTCAATCCGGCACAGAAAGAACGCTTTTCTGCCCTGGCTAAGTTCAAGTCCAGCATCTACCGGATCCTGATCGCAACAGATGTGGCCTCCCGGTGAGCAGCTCCAGAGTACCCCCTCCCTGTGACGACCCCACAGAAGGGCCAGAGGGGGAGGCTGGCATCAGACATGGGTCAGGCAGCCTCAGCTTTGCTGCTCAACAACCTTGGGTGAATCCCAACCTCATTTCCCCCACGGGGACAGTGGTGCTGACTGGCCTCTGCCTCCAGGGGCCTGGACATCCCTACGGTGCAGGTGGTTATCAACCACAACACCCCCGGGCTCCCGAAGATCTACATCCACCGGGTTGGCCGGACAGCCCGTGCAGGTAAGCAGACAGGGTGGGCAGCCTTGGGGCACCCGTCCCTCCAGCCTGCCCACACCATAAGGAGCCAGTCACGAGCTGGTGGGACATGGGAAGGATACAGCCCACAGGTGAGAGACACTAGAGGCAGCATTTGCAAGTTGGGGGAATCATTCTTTCAAAACCATAGGTAGAGCTGCTCTGTCTTCTCCACGTGACCCAGGCAGCACTAACTAACATGCACTGTCCCCTGGGGACACAGCACACACTTCCCCAGTCCCCACCACTCCCTGTTGCCTCACCCCAGCCCCCTTCACCCATCAGGGCTGCCATTTGGCCCGGCAGCAAGTGGGTGTATGAGTCCTGGTGGGTATAATGCTGTTCTGTGGGATTTGGCGTCCAAGTTCAACCCCTCACTGTGAGTCTGGCTAGGAGCCAAAGGGGCATCCTTCTGTCTGCTCCCCAGCCCCACCCAGGAGGGGAACAGAGTTCTTGATATTCTTTCATGCCTGGAGTGGGGAGAGACATGGTTTCTGGGGCTGGACTGGGCCTGGCCTTTCTCTCCTGCCCCATGGCCTCGGACAGGTCACATCAGCTCTCTGGGTCCCACTGCCCTGTCAGACATTGGGTAACAAGAATGTGACACCTGTTAAGGGCTGCTTCAAGGGTCATGGGCCTCATCAGCTGTCAGAGCTGTTCCAGCACTAGTCACTGTCACAGAAATGGGGAATGGAGAAAGTGGAGTGTGGAGATCTGGGCTGAAGCCTAGCCGGGCTTATTGCTGACATAACTCAGCCTGGGCTGCCTGGCAGCCACACCGAAAAGGGAAATTAGCCACATCACCACCCCCTGTGTAAGGTCAAGTTGGCAGGAGAGCCGCCTCCCCCTGGAGTCCTGAAGTTCCCCAGGAACAGACCCACCTACTACACAGAGGTGGGGCAGGAGGTTGAGCCCTGATGCCCTAGGCTTCCTTCATCTCCATCCACCCACCTACTGAGCCCCTGTACTGCTCCCCTTGATCGAGAGGAGCCCTGAGCTGCCTAATGGTCAGGGCTTGCTTTTATTGGCCCATGGTCCTAACCTCCAGCACATAGCCTGGGTGTGTCCCCCACAGGGCGGCAGGGCCAGGCCATCACGCTGGTGACCCAGTATGACATCCACCTGGTACACGCCATCGAGGAGCAGATCAGTGAGTGGAGGGGCAGGAGGGAGGGAGGGGTGGAAGGTTCCTCTGGGTGAGATGCCCACTCACCTTATCAGATACCTGCTAGCCTTCTCACATGAATGGGCTTAAACTGTGCCTTCCTTCCAAGCCCCCAAAAAGTTTCTTTTGCTCAGTTGTTCAAACAGAAGCTCTGTAAGGGCCTTTAGCAGCTGAAAGTCAAATCTGGTGGGAAGGGACTTGGGTTTCTGAGACCAGGGTGTGTGGGTGATCCCTGTGGATGAGTCAGAAGCCCCAGGGACAGGGCCTGGGCATGTTTAAAAACTCCCTTAGGTGGTTTAAAGTGTAGCCAAGACTGAGAACCTCTGGGGCATCTCCAATCATTGCACAGACTGTCCTAAAATTCAGAAATGTCTTGATTTTAAAGGACACTGTTTCAAGGAAAAAAATCTCCTAATCAAATTCATAATGTTGCTAACAACAAAAAAAAAAGAGCGGTCTATGTATTTCTTGGGTCTGAAATCCTAGATCTTATCCCTGTGACCCTGATCTGATATGACCCCGGATGGCCTTGCATCCCCTACTGCATGGGGAACTCAGTACATGGTTGAAACCCCTCTCCTTGTTGTGTCTGCCCTCTCCTGGGCTCCTGCTGTCCCCACAGAAAAAAAGCTGGAGGAGTTCTCGGTGGAGGAAGCTGAAGTGCTGCAAATTCTTACACAGGTCAACGTGGTGCGGAGGGAATGCGAGATTGTGAGTGTTGGGACAGGGGCCGGTGTGAGACGGAGCTGGTCTTCAGGGCCCTGGGTGCTTCTTTCAAGATGGTGACCCCCATGATGGCCTCTCCCTCTCCCCTCAGAAACTGGAGGCGGCCAACTTTGATGAAAAGAAGGAGATTAACAAGCGGAAGCAGATGATCCTGGAGGGAAAGGTGAGGGTCGAGCCAGCAGGGATCGGGGCGGGGCGCAAGGCTCCCTCGGGAGAATGATCAACCACCTTCTGGTCTTCCCGTGCCAGGACCCTGACCTGGAGGCCAAGCGCAAGGCAGAGCTGGCCAAGATCAAGCAGAAGAACCGGCGCTTCAAGGAGAAAGTAGAGCAGACACTGCAGAGGCAGAAGGCTGGCAGGGCTGGCCGCAGGGGACGTCCACCCAGGGCCCAGCCTGAGGCCCGCTCGTCCACAGCACCCACTCAGGGCCTGGCCTGAGATCCACATGGTCCCCACCTGCCCAGCCTGGGATGCCTTCATCGAGCTGTCGGTGGGAGGATCCTGCCCCAAGGACAGTCCCCCCTCCCAGTCTGCCCAGTCCCCCTCAGCAGATTCCATGGATACCCATGTTGTGTGGCGCACAGCCTCTCCACCCTGTGGCCCCTTCTCAGAGCCTTGGCCAGGAGCCAGGCAGCAGAGGAGGAAAGAGTGCTGGCTGTGAAGTTTGGGCCCAAGTCCACAACAGTGTCCTTGGCCCAGGGTCACCCTGTTGGGGGATGCCATGGGGCCCTGAAGTGAAGATGTGTTACTTGCAGGAGGTGCTCAATAAATGAGTCTTTCAACTTCCCCAGTCTGACTCGGGGAGTGGGGGCAGAGGGAGGAGGGTATGCCTGCGTCTTCTCGAGTTCCCCAGAACATCATGTTACCCCCACCCCACCCCCAGGTTCTCCCATTTGGGCCAGGCCCAAAGCTTTGAACTGCAGTGCTGGCCATTCCCACCCAGAGACTTTGGGTTGGTGAAGCCCCTAACATGGGCTTCAGTTTCTTCATCTGGAAAATGGGCACGGCGTCTGCACTATTCTCCAGATACAGACGTCATGCTCTGTTGAGATCATTCCCATGCCTGGTGAACACAGCCATGTTCTAGGAGCTTCACCTGTCCACCTGGTTGCATTTGGGGTTGTGGCCAGAGTGAACGGGGCAGGAGCTTAACTAGGGTCCACCTAAATCCAAACTGTTCCAGACAACATGGGCTGAGTCCAAGAAGATGGGGCAGCAGAGCCATGTGGCCTGGGCGTGCCCCTCAGGCTCTGTGAGCCTCACTGTCCAAGTGGCTTACCAAACCCTGCACAGACTAGGGCAGACAGACAGAGGGTCCAGTGACGGCAGTTAAGTCCCCAGATGCTCACACACCACTCATACACACACGGCCACGCTTAGAAATGTAATGTGGGCACCAGCATGCGCCCTGGGAGGTCTAGAAACTACACAATGAAAAGCTCAAAAACAGCCCCTGAGCTGTGAACAGCCAGGACTGGCCGGAGAACTGTGACCAGGCCCTCCCGTGGCTGAGTCGGGCCCCAGTCCCTGCCAGGGTGAATGGCCCACTGTGCCGCCTGCGGCCTGGCCTGTGCCCCAGGTGGGAATCGTTCGTGTAAAACCAGCTCCTGCAGGCTCCTGCTCCCACGTGGACCTGGCAGCCAGGCTCAGGGTGTGCCCTCGGCCAGGCGGGCCAGGCCCTCCCGTAGCTCGCTCAGCTCAAACAGCCTGACATCCAGCAGCTGCGCCGCCCGGCCCACCTCGGCCCGGGCCCGCTCCCGCTCTACCCGTGCCTCCTCCAGGCTGCGCTCCGTTGCCCGCAGCTGGTGCTCCAGCTCTGCATTTCGGGTCTCCAGGTCCTGCAGGGAGAGGGCAAGTGGGGTTGGGGACCCCAGCAAGTCTCAAGGATCCAGCATCTCAACACTAGCTCCACAGCCCCACTCTAGGCCAAGCCCTCTCCATCCCCTGGCCTCCTCCCTGCTGCCTCTGCCTAAGACACTCCCTGGTCCCCCAGCCAATTTGAACATCATAGAACTAATCCCATCCCTCTTTGGCTCAAAATCCTCCTGTCACCCATCATGTTGGGAATGAAATTCATATCCCTTGCTCCTCGCTCATTCCAACTTAGCCTGCAGGCTTCCTGGTGGTTCCTTGAACATACTGACTTCCTCCCCACCTCAGGGCCTTTGGACCTGCTATGCACTCTGCCCAGGAGACAATAGGGAGCATTCACCCAACCTCTTTCTTTGGGGACACCAGATCCTTTTAACTTCTCCACCTGCTAGACTCACATAAGCCACCCATGGACGTTTCTCACATAAAGTCTTCAGTGAAAGCTAGGCCAGCCACACCTGGGTACAAATGTAAGCTCCTGACCTCAGGCTGGGGATGTGTGAGGATTTGCTGGGGTCAAGAATGGAAATTCAACAAAGATCAAATACTGCTTGTTGAACAAATGGAAGGATATGAAACACTGTACTAATAACCATCATTTATAAGCCACCTAGTGTGCCTCAGTCACCTGGTCATCCAAATCCTTCACAACCTTAGATGTCATCCTGACTCCATTTAGAGGTGAAGAAACTGAGGCTCAGGGAGGCACATAACTGCCCAGAACCCACCAGGAAGGGGAGATCCCCGGTCTGTCCCACAACAGGGGCTGGCTGCCATGCGTGGTCACCCCACCCCACAGCAACCACACACACCTGCACCTTCTGCTGCGTCTCCTCACGCTCAGCGTTGTCTGGGGCCTCACGGGGCCCACCCGTCTGGCTCTTCAGCGTCTGGATCTCCTAGTGGAGAAGTTCCCAGGATCTGTTCTGAGGGCAATGGCTCCCCCACAGAAGGTCAGGGAAGGCAAGGCCCAAGGAAACTCATGCATTCCGACATGCTCACACACCTGGTCCTTGGTTTGCACTAGTGCCTCCAGCTGCTCCAGCGACTGCCCTGGCCCCTCTTTCTCACTGACCACAGGTGGCTCGGCGGCAGCCTGGGCCTCCAGCTCAGCCACCTGTGCAGACAGGAAAGTCAGCCCCTGACGCCCCAGCCTATTCTCTCCAGACCCCTGGAGAATCTGCCTTGCGATTAGTAAAGCCTGTGATAGCCAAGTCAATGCACTCACTCCTGATTGGGGCCCCCACCCTGCCCCTGGCAGGTAGGACTTTAGGGTCTGACAATCCTCTTAGGCTCACGTTATTTCAGACTCATATTACAGAGCAAGACACTAAGGCTTGGGGAAGTGACCTGCCGAGATCGCACAGCCAGCCAGTGAACCCAGGACAGATAGGACTCAGGGGCTTCACAGTTGCCCGGGAAGCTTGGAGTCTCTGGGTGAGTGGGGCTCCCTCACCCGCTGCCTCAGCCGCTCGGCCTCTGCACGCTGGGCCTCCAGCTGCTGCCTCCACTGGGCAGCGGCGGCGTTGGCCTCTCGCAAGGCGCCCGCCAACTTGTTGTTACTGTCCTGCAGCGCGAAGAACTCGGCCTCCCACTGCACCTCGCCCACGGAGCTGCGGGGATATAGGAGTCAGCAGAGGGCAGGGCGGGGCCTCAGCGGGGCAGGGGCGGGGTGAGGGCAGTGCTGTGCTCGGGGGTGTGGCAATGGGTAGGGTTGTGAGACCTCCAGGCTAGTGGAGTGAGGACATCCCGGGGAGGTGGGGTCTTGCCGGGGGCGGAGTCAAAGTAGGCGCGTGGTCAGTTCAGTGAGACGAAGTCGGAATGCTGAGAAGGATCGGCCCATGGGGACGTGGACAGAACGGGGAAGGGGTGGGGAGGCATCCGTGGGTTTACAATTAGCCGAGGGAAGCCAGGGTTGGCCCCAGGAGTGGAAGAGGCAGGGGCGGGATTGGCTCTGAAAGGGTCATAATCTGGGTGTATCCTCCCCTACCCTGGGCCTAGACGCCACAGTCAGATCCCAACAGTTTCTGAGAACTTTCTCTCCCCGCCCTGCGTCCTGTCACGCCCCTATGCCCCGCCCTACCCCCTCACCCCTCGGACAGCATCTTCTTGAGCCGCTCACGCTCGGTGGGACCAGGGGCATCTGCGCTCTGGCTGCGGAACAGCTTCTCATCGCCGGGGCCATTGGCGCTGACAAGGGGGCTCGGGGGCACCTAAGGGAGTGGGCAGAAGCGGGGTCACAGTGAGGGGTGGCTTCAGTCAAGGACCCGTTAGAAGGTCATGCGAGGGGTCAGAGCTGATGTTACTTGGGTCGTGACTGAGGGCAGGGGGTCCTTCCCAGTGCTGGGATCTGAACGCTCCTCTCCCTCCTCATCCACCCCCCCCCATAGATTCCCATGGCTCCTGGGCCTTAGTTCTGCACCTAACGTGGCCTGCTGGGCTCTCACCAACCCCCCAGAAGCAAACCTGATGCAGACTAGCCTAAACCCACCAAGATACTGCAGCAGGGGAGCAATCTGAAACCTTCCTGCCATTCCCTCAAAGCAGTGACCTTTCCTAGGGCCAAATTTCAACATCCTTTTAAGATTCCTACAGGAAACCCACTCCACCAGGCTGAATTTGTCACGAATCCATCTCACCGCCTGGACTATGAGCCTTGAGTGCAGAGGCCAGTCTACTTTTTCATCTCTGTAACACTTGTGCCTAGCCCTGGGCCTGGCACACAGTAGGTGGTCAATAACTTATGCTGAAGAAATCAGTGAGGGGAAAACACCCAGGGACAGGTCTTTACTCTGCCCCTCTACTTAGCCATGTCAACTGCCATGTTTCGGCTCTGTCATGTGAGCTGATTTCCTGGCCTTCCCTGGTTGAAGGCTAGGACAGACCCCTTAGGACATGCTCCCATGGCACCCACACCCCTCTTCCGTGGTCCTTGTCACGGATCTAGTTTTACATCATCTATGAACATTTGGTCTTGGGCACCAGCATGGCACAAGGATCCCCCCAGTATCAGATGAGCTTCTGGCAGGCAAGGGACAGGGAATGCTGACCTGGTGGGTGGTGAGCCCCAGGGCTGGACTGGTGAGCTCCCCACCATCCTGAGACTTCTCCCGAGCCAGCCTTGCTGCTTCCTTCACTTCCTGGAACTTCTCAGCAAACTGAAGAATAGGTGGGCAGGGACAGTCAACAGACTCCCAGTCCCCTCCCCTGGGGGGCCCCACCACATCACCCCCACCCAGCACCAGCTCTCTCTCTTTAGAAGGGACTTCGGAACTGAGTGCATCCCCTCATCTCATGAACTGAAGGAATGGGAAGAAGGCTTGGAAAATGATGCCCAATGAACAGGGTGGGTACCGGGGGGGGGGGGTTGTTCATGGACATGTATCCCCCTGAGCCACCTTGAGAAAGGGATTCCCTTCTCCCTCTCAATCAGGCTTATTTCAGCAAGGAAAGCCTCAGATGGGTGCTCATCTGTCATTCATGGCAGGTCTTGGGCTCGGAGCCTCTGAGGAGAACCCGTAACCAGTGAGAAAGTAATCACCTGGTTCTCATTTTTGTTATACTAATGTTTATATGTACCACCCATACTAGTTTACCAGTTAGGGTATGATATATATATATATTTCATTTTAAAATAAATGTCCTTAGCTTGAAAGTAATTTTTTTTAAGAAAATACTTACAGACATACGGCCTTTGCAAGATTTGTGCAAAGGGGCCAGTGCAATTCATTGGGGGTCCAGGTCAGGGAGATGGTTTTTTAAAAAAATGGCCCAAGAGCTCCAGTGATCCCACTCTTGGGCAAATAACCAGAGGGAACTTTAATTTGGAAAGATACATGCACCACAATGTTCATAGCAGCACTATTTATGATAGCCAAGATATGGAAACAACCTAAATGTCCATCGACAGATGACTAGATAAAGAAGTTGTAGTATATTTATATGATGGACTACTACTCAGCCATAAAAAATAAAATAATGCCACTTGCAGCAACATGGATGGACCTGGAGATTGTCATTCCAAGTGAAGTAAACCAGAGAGAGAAAGAAAAATACCATATGATATCACTTATATGCAGAATCCAAAAAAAAAAAAAAAGACAAATGAACTTATTTACAAAACAGAGACAGACACACAGACATAGAAAACAGACTTGTGGTTACCAGTGGGGGAAGAGGGTGGAAAGGGATAAATTGGGATTTCAAGATTTGCAGATACTAACTACTATATATAAACTAGACAAACAACAAGTTTATACTGTAGAGCACAGAGAACTATATTCAATATCTTGTAGTAACCTATAATGAAAAAGAATATGAAAATGAACATATGTATATGTATGACTGAAACATTATGCTGTACACCAGAAATTGACACAACATTGTAAACTGACTATACTTCAATTAAAAAAAAATGGCCCAAGAGCAACTGAATACTCCTGTGGAAACAAAATACTCCTACTTTATACCTCCTGCAGAAATGTATTCAAGACCTAAATTTGCAAGGAAAACTAATGCTTCAAGAAGAAAAGAGAAGAAAAGCACCATGAGCTCAGCAGAACTTAAAGAGCACTAACTATACAGGGAGACAATGGACAAGACAGTATTGAACTCTAGGAACAGCAGAGGGCGGAGGGAAGTGATGATGAAGGTAGAGCTAGGGTGTGTGGGGAAGACCAGGCCCATCCCAGTCACCCAGAAGAGGGGCAAGGTGTGTCTAAAATCAGAGTAGGTGGTCAGCCAAGCTGGCATGTGAACCAGGAAAGTCAGAAGGGACTTCTGCATGCCCATTCTGCAGCTGGGAAGATGGAGACCCAGCATCTGTCCAGGGTCCCCCAGGGCACCCAGAAGACCCAGCCCCAGCCCCATTCCTCCAACCACATACCCTCGCAGGCCCACCTGGGTCAGATGCTGCTCAGAAGCAAAGCCAAGGCCGTAGACAGTGTTGGCGCGACTGTCTGCCCATTGCCCAAACTTCTGGGAGGTTTTGGTAAAGGTCATGTTGGGGGTGACAGTGCTGTTGATGATGGCCTAGGGAGGGGAAAGCAAAGGTCACAGTTGACGGGACTAGTAATAATATGAAACTCCTCGATGTATTGCTTTGTATTAACACCTCAGAGGTCCTTGGTCTGAGCCATTTCAGGAGGAAGACTGAGACCCAGAAAGACTCAGGGCACCTCCCCCCCAGGCCCCCAAGGCACACAGCAAGCCAGCAACCAGACCCAGGCCTGTCCCAGGGATCCTCAGCACCTGCCCCACTACCCAGGCCCCACCAGGACCTTGGCACCCCCAAGGCTGATGATTCGATAGACGTTGCGAGTGGCATCGTAGAAGTAGGAGACAGTGAGTGCGTGTTTGCCCGCGGGGATCCAGTTCCTCTTGGTGGCCGGGTCAATCTGGAACACATGTGCCCGTGTGCTGAAGATGGGCTGCTCCCTGTATGGGGAGAGGGTGCTCAGTAGGGGCCAGGCACCCTCTCCCAGGGGACTCAGGGTCAACTTGGTAGAGGCAGGGGCTCACCTGGCTGTGGACATTGGTCAGGCTGGCCTGGGTGGGCTCCAAGGGGCAGCCAGAAGGATGGTAGGAGCTGCTGGTTTGACCTCTGTGGGGAGAGGGGGCCTGTGAGTGTCCCTCCAGGACAGACAGAGGGAGGTCAAATGTGTCCAACCTCAGGACTCACCTACCAGGTGCACCAGTCATAGAACTTCAACCAAAAAGATTAGGGAATCACTCAGCAAAAACATCCTGACTCTCAAAGTCTGGAGGAAGCTCTTGCAACACCCTGGGCAGGAGACAGCCTCTGATAGGAATCAGGTGACACCTGACATCCCAGCATAAACCTCTCATCTTCCTAGTTACTGGACCCCCCCAGTGAAATCCTCACAATCTCTGGGCTGGGCTGAGGAGGCCAAGACCAACTCCTGCTCCATACTTTCTGATTACATTCACCCATCATTCCTCCAAGCAGGGACTCCATCAAAAAGTGGGGCATTGCCAGGTGCCTACTGGGAGATCAGTCCCCAGTGGACCCACAAAGAGATGCCTCAGCTTCCACTGTGGGGCAGAGACACAACTTGGAGTCAAAGTCCAAATCCCCAGGAAGCTTTCAGATTAGTTAAAAAGACAAGATGTGGCTGAACAGGTCGGCCCTGAAACCCACCTATCACCACTCAATCCCAATACCTTGGGGGGGTGGGTGGGGATCCAGGTCCAGGAGGGACCTGGGGGAGGGGAAGGCAAACTGAGGGAAGGGAGGCCTGGGCCTAGCAGCCTCTGTGGTCAGAGGGGGGATGCCCCCCCCAACTCTGTCCTGGGCAGCTGCAGTCCCGGTCACAGGGTCTGAAACCGGAGCCCCTGTGTGGGGGAGGGGCAGCGACTTTGGCCAGGATAGGGGGTGGGTCCTGGGTCGAGCCAGGGTTTCGGGGCGCAGGGGTCCCAGAAACTCAGGCCCCTCCCGCCCCGACGCGCCTGCAGCGACTTGCCGCGTTGGGAAAAGTTACTCACCAACTAGTCATGCGACTCGGACGCCGCCGGCCGCGGGGCTCCCAAAGAGGGGCCGGACCCCGCCCGGTGTCCGGGATCCACAATCGCGTCCGGGGGCGAAGCCCCACCCATGATCCCCAGTCCAGGGGACCTGACATTCAGTCAAGATCGAGTCCTCACCCGCGTCAGAAGCCGAGCGCCCCATGGCGCCCCAACTTCGGGAAGTGCCATCCCCGACCCTGGAACTTCCAAGATCCCTGCAACGCCCCCCTCCAACTCCGGGTCCAGAACTTCGGGACACGTTATCTACCTCCTCCAACCGCAGGTCCAAAATTTAGGGGCTCCTTCGAGCCTTCCCTGATTCCTGAACTTCGGGGACCCCCTGCTACCCTTTCATCCCCAAGTCCGGAATTTCGAGGTCCCCTCGCGCCGCCCCTCCACCCCAGGTCCGAAACTTCGGAGACACCTTTACAACCTCCTGCAGCTACGGCTCCGGAACTTCGGGAACCCCTCGCACTGTCCTCTCCCCGACCTCGACTCCGGAACTTCGGGGCCCCCGCGCCCTCTCAAGCCCTGGAACTTCGGGGCTCCCCGAGCCGTCCCCAGCCTTCGTATCCGGAACTTCGGGAACCCCCCGCGCCCTCTTCCAGACCCTGGAACTACGGGACCCCCGCCCCCCACCAGTGAAGGCTCAGCTGGCCAGGCTCACCCTACCGGCTCGGCGCCCCGCAAGTGTCCGGGCGGGAGACGGGTGCGGCCCCGCGGCGCCGACTCCCCGCAGTCGGGCGCCCCACTCGCTCGCTGGCTCCGGGGCCCGAGCCCTCCACGCCGCCCTCCGCACGGCCCGCGCCTTTGTCTGCGCCGCCGCCGCCGCCGCCGCCCGCGCCGCCTCGGGTCCCATCGCGGCGGGTCCCGACGCGGCCGCCGCCCGCCCCGCCTCCCCGGGCCGCCGAGGCCGCCCGCAGCGCCCTCTGCTGGCCCTCCGCGGCAGGGGGGAAGGGGAGACCGAGAGGCGGGAGCGGGGAGGACTGGGGAGATGAGGGTTAAGAAGGGTGCAGAAGGGAACAGGGGGTGGGGTGGAGACAGACACCCAGGCCCAGAGACAGAGATGGAGGAGAAAGGCAGAGACACAGGAGACAAACAGACAGACCTAGGTGGATAGAAGAGAATGTGGCCTCATCTTCTCTTCAAGAGTGGCCCTGACCCTCCAGGTCACTGCTTCCTTTGCCTGTGATGGGGAATCAAGTCCCTCTTCACCCGATGGGAGTCTAGGGGAAGGTCACATGTGCCGCCTTGGTTGGGCTAGCCGTTAGCACACAGTAGGTGCTCAGTGCATGTTTCCAGAAAATAAACAAGATCTGGGCAGAGAGGAGGCTGGAAGAAGATAAGAAGAAAGCAAACAGTAAGCACTTAAGGGGGCTTGATCCCAGGTGCCCTGCTCAGAATCCTTCCTGCTTGCCCTCCTGCCCTACCCTGATCCCTGGGGAGGGGCTTGTGTCCACCCCTGGCTCCCCTAAAACAACCATAACGATGCTGACGAGGTTGGATTAGGGTTATCATTGCTGTGTTTAGGGTCCCAAAATCCAGGGTGGAGGGGATGTTGGTGTCCAGTTCCCACCAAGTGAGTGAATTGCCTGGAGGTCCACAGGCCTGGGTTTGCCACCTCTGGTCAGAGGGAGTCCACCCCTTCACACACTTACTGGGAGAGGGTCCTTCTGGAGTTGAGCCAAGATCAGCCTCCCCTGGTCTGAGCCTGCCTGTAGGGCCCACTTGTCAATCCTGTATCTGCCCTTTTTCTGGAGACACCTCCAAAGTCGCACAGTGCCATCAGGTTCACAGGCAGAGGCACTGGGACTCTTCGGAACCAAGACCTGCCCTCCCCCGAGGCTCTGAGCCTCACATGTGAGCCCTCTGACAACCTCAGAGGTGTTTGCTTTTCATCTCCGCTATCTTCTTTCCCTGGTCTTGTGTTTCTGTTTCCCCTGACAAGAATCGCACATCTGAGCTGGTGGCTCCCTTCAAATTACCTTTAGGTGAATCCCTGGTCATGTCATTTCTGGAGACTTCTTCCCAGGCCAAGATCAGAGTCTTCCTCTCTCCAGGCCTTTGCTCAAGCTGTTTCTTCCACTTGGAATGCCCTTCCTGAAAGCATATATTCTATTTGTCTTTCCAGGCTCAGCTCCACTGCCCCCTCGCCTCCTGGAAGCTTCTCTAACTATCCTGGGATTGGAAAGGATCTCTCCCGCCTCTGCTCCACCAGCCCATCCCTTTCTGTGGGGTCCCTCATCTGTGTGACTTGTTTACTAATTCAACTATAGCCAGGTCTGGGTGTTCCTGGAGGGCTGGCTCACCCTGCACAAGAGGGACTACTTACCCTAGCTACAGAAACTGAACCACAGACTCAGTTTCCCCAGCTGCCTCTAACTTCACACAGCATCTGCAAAAGCAATGGATTTGGCTTCGCTCTCAGGCCTGAAGCCACAAAACGCTTGAACACTGTAGGGAACAAAGAAAATACCGTCTGTTCTGTGCAAAGAGTGACTTTTCCTTAATACCAAAAAAAATAATTAAAAAAAAAAAGTAACTGGAAAGGTGCCGGCAGGGCCGAGGCTTCTGGAAGCGGCTCAGTGTGTGCTGAGTGCTGGCCAGCTGCAGAGCTGGGGCCACGTGGCTGTTCTGTGGGAGTGGCCAGGTGAGGAGCCTGGGCAGACTTCACTCCTTGTGTAGGCACGAGGCAACAGCATGAGGGAGAATGAGGTCTACTCTCAGGCCTCCAGGAAGGACTGGGATGGGGCTGGCCTTGAGCAGCCCTGGCTTGAAGTTGTCTTAGTCATGTCAAACTGAGGAAGTGGTTTTGTCAGTGCAGACCTCAGTTTTCCTGCCTGGAAAATGGGCTGATGCTCACAGGCCTGGGGTCCGGGGAGGAGGCAGGAAGGATCCAGGCAACACCAACAGCTTCTCACTGTCTCCTGGGCATAGATGGGTAGGGGGCTGAGCAAGGGTAGCCCTGAGCTACTGCCCCCACCCCAGCCTGAGACCTCTTTTGCCTGGTCCTTGGGCCTCTCTTCCAAGGGACTGGAGATGTCATTGTGAGGCAAGCAGAGGCCACCGTCCCAAGGCAGCTGACTAGAAATGACAGCTTTCTCTTGGGACTGAGGAAGGACATGAGGGAATGAGCTTCCTGCCATGGGAGGAACCAAGCAGGAAATGGAACAGTTTGTTCAGCTTTAAAGGAGCTGCATTTACAGAGTGACTCTTATAGGTCAGGCTCTGGCCTCTGTCTTAGTTAAATCTGACCCAACCTTTGGACTGAAATCTACTGGAGTCTTTCTCCTCCCTGGAAAGTTCTTATCCCACCAGAGTGGGGGAGGTCTGTCACTCTTCCCCAAAGCCACATGCCCAACCTCATGGCATAGGTCACAGTAGCCATGATTTGGTTACTGTCCACTTCTTCAATGGCTCTGTCTTAGCACCTAGAGAAAGGCTGACTTGCAGCAGGAACTTTGTAATGCTTTGTAAATGCTTCCAGAAGGAAGGGGTCCCTAGGGCCCAGCCTTGGTCCTTGGTGCCCTCCAGAGTTGCATGAACCAGACAGTAAATGAGCTAGCCCTGCTTCCTACCAGCAGGATGACCTTAAAGAAGTCACTTTCCTTCCCTGTACCTTTGTTTCCCTATCTATAAAATGTGTATAAGAATGGTGCCTAGGAGCTTAATAATTGCTTGCTGTTATCAACATATTTATTCTTGTCTATCTGGGCATGTGGTATTGATCCTGTGTCAAGTTCTTAAGATATTCTCTTTCCAGGTGTGGAGGGTCCCAACAAGGTGTGAGTTCTTGAAGACAGAAATGGGTCTGACCTGGCATGATATCCTCTAAATCTTTAGCTCTGGGTCCCTTATGTGCCTCTTTAACCACTCTCCTTCTTCTCCTTATTCCCCCAAGCTTGCCAGCTGGGCCAGCCTCTAGACCTTATCCTCCTGGCAAACTCCTATTCATTCCTCAAAACCCCACCTCCAACGCCCTCCTCTCTAAGAGGCCCTCTCTCCTCTGCCACTAAACCCTCCCTTCTTCTAGACTAACCCTGACCCCAGTGGCTGTGTACAGCTCTGACTCCCCCAGCCTGAGGGCATCTCAAGTTCTAGGCTGAGACCTCTCTTGGGCTTGGCATCTCCCAGCATGGGGTGGACACACAGAGGTCATGACAGAGGAGATTTTGATGATTCAATACTGGTGATTTTCAATCACTTGAAAGTGACCCCACCTTTAATTTGGATCCAATTTAATTTCTGCCCAAGGCCAAAGTTAATTCATTAAAAAACAGCCCCCAGGAAGTAATGGGGCCAGAACCCATGAGGCCCAGGCATAAAGAGGCTGTGGGGAAGGGTTCTGGCACTGGATTATGGACTTGACCTACCAGGACCAGTGCAGGTTGGGGGTGGGGGAGGTGGCACTTGAGCCCCTTCCAAACTCCAAACCTGGATCTGCGGTTCGGTTCCCACAGACCTAATTACCCTCATTTGCCACGTGCACTAATTACCTCTGTGGTACCAGGTGGCTGGGCGGGGCTGCCCCACTTTTGGGAGGTAGGTCGGGGCCCGATTATTTTTGGCTGTGTTGTCCTTGAAGGCTCCACCATCCGCCCATGTGAAGGGCAGAAAGTGGGGCAGAAAAATCACGGCCGCATCAGGAGGGACACGGGGAGACTTGACAGTCGTGTTGGCCAGGAACTCCCTGTGCAGGGGGTTTTGGGTCTAAGGACTGAGAGTCTCTGGCATCCACTGGAGCCGCAAAACCTGGAGAGGCTGAGAATCATTCATCTCCATGGTGGACTGGTCTGGAAGCCTGTTAGAAACATGACATAGTCGGTGGGAGAGGGCTTGGGTCGGGGGTAGTCAGACAGGCCTGTTTACAACTCCTGACTCCCACCGACTTGATGTGTATTCTTGGGCACATGACCTCCTCTCTTTGTACCTTTCCTGAGTGATTGAATGGGGATAATAACTCACAAAGAGTGCTCTGGGCAGAGGGCACAGCATATGCAAAGGCCCTGAGGTGAGGATGGGCCAGGTGTGTTGGAGGAACAGCAGGAAGGCCAAAGTGGTCAGAATAGAGTGAGTGCGAAGGGCAGAGGGGGTGCTAAGGGCTAAGGGGATCACAGGAGTCAGGTGGGACCTCATGGGCAGTGTTGAAGTGTACGTGTTTCCTTCTGAAGGTACTGGGGAGCCAATGGAGAATTCAGAGTCAGAGAGGGAGGGATGTAATCAAATTTACACTGCACGCTCCAGATAGAGTTTCAGCTTTTAGGAGAGAACCAGGTGTCTGCTCATGTGCAGAATAAGGGCAGACCCTGACTTTCTCTGAGCCTGTTTCCCAATCCTAGTCAGAGTCCAGAGGCTTTGGCAGCCCCCGGAAACACTGGACCCTCAGGCAGGGAATCTCCCCTTCCCCCAAGCTCCCAAATTCTGGCCAAGCAGCCTACGTGGCCTCCCCTCCACCTGCCCTCTCCTCCTACTCTCCTTCTGTGGCCTTGAAGGAACAGCTGTGGGAACAGAGAGCGGGAGGCCTTGGGGAAGGCTGCGTGGCGGGGCTCCGGGGGCAGTGTTCCTGCTTAGTGACAGCCCACATGGGGCCGCTGGGTGCCGAATGTTCTTGCAGGAACCCAGTGATTCAGATGCTGCAGTCTCCTCCCTCAGTCTGCCAGGGAAGGCTGTTCCTGGTCTCCAAGCACAGGTTAGAGTCAGGATTCACCCCTCCGGGCTGTCCCCCAAACCAGCATCCCCACTCCCAGGATCCTTTAACTGGCTGCATTGTTCACTTTCCTGCTCCAGCACTTTCCACGGCTCTCTTGGAGGCCTTAGAGGGAGAATACAGCTTCTCATTGCCATTGGCCAAGCTGCTGGACCCCATCTCTGAACCTTTGCACTCAACCCCACCTATGGCCTGGAAAGCTGATTCCAATACTTTCTCCTCCAGGAAGCCTTCCCAGACTGTCTCCACTCCCCTAGCCCTAACCCCACAGTACAAGGGGGTATCTGTGTCTGGCTCTGCCCCAACCCCAGACTGGGGATCCTCCAGAGTCCGAACTTGGGTCAGTGCCTTTCAGGGACTCCATCATCTCCCAGTGTAGGAGGGCACAAAGGAGAAGGAGGATGTCTGCTGTGGCAGCCCAAGGCAGGACCTCACAGGCTGCCTCCTTGGTCCAACCCTCATTTCACTTTTTTTCTCACTTATTTATTAAAAAATTTTTTTCTCACTTTATTTTCATAGACAAGGAAACCGAGGCTTAGGGGGCTTAAGCCGGTTCCCCAGATTAAAAGCTGGCCAAATGGAAAAGCTTGTCCTTGAACCTGGATCTGACAGGCCAGGCCCTGTCCCCTGCAGCCTTTGGAGGCTTATTTACCCATAGGAGGGGGAGAGGGGCATTTACTTGCCCACAGGTGGATTTGACACAATCTGGGCTCAGACATGAGGGTTCCAATAGCCAATCTCCATGGATGCACAAGGGGCTTCCCTGGGCCTCTGTTTCCTCCTCTTTAAGATGGGAGTTCTTCATTTGTTAACTCATATTTAACTACATGCTCAACACTGAGGGAAGCTCTGCCCTCAGGACACTCACAGCTTTCTGGTGGACAAAATGAATGACAAACAGAGAACAGAGTAGGATGACTTCTGACAGGATTTTACGAAGGTAAGAAAACCAAGCAAAGACAGGTGGTTGGCAGAGGCTGCTCTGAAGAGGTGGTGATTCTGGGAACAGCATGTGCAAAGTCCCTGTGGCTGAAGCAGGGTGAGCGGGCGGCACAGTTGGGAGCCAAGTGGGCAGGGAGCACCATAGGCTGGGTCACAGGGTGCCTTCTGATCCCCAGTGAAGAATGTGAACTGGGGAGCCATAGGAGGCCTTTGAGCAGGAGCGGGACAGGATTTGCTTTTCCATGTTGAGATAAGATTCACAGGGTTCCACATGGCAAATGGATGGATGAGGAGGATTCTAATCCTTTCCTCCTCCGTTATCCTGGGCTGTGCTTGATAAACAAATGGCATTGTTATCAGCATTAGGGATGCTGATATCTTTAGGGGTGGCCACAGGCTCTGAGCTCCTATCTCTCCCAGGATCTTGGGGAGGAAGCTCATCTCAGTAACTCCCTCTCTGCTTTGTCTGGCCTTCCTCTTTCTCTCTCTCAAAAAATCTTGACGCTAGCCCTGGTCTTATCACTGAAATCCCAGACCTTCTACAGGACGGAAACATCTGCTTTCCGGACCACGTGGGTCCTGCAGCCCCAAGGGAGGTCACAGAGGAGATTGCTTTGCCCTGGGCTGGAGAAGGGGGACCACTAAGGGCAAGAGAAAGGGTCACACATTGGACACCAACTGCATCCACAGAGGAGACACTACCTGCACGTTGCAGTCAGGGGCCCGGGTTCAAATCCTGCTCTGTATTATTCTGGCTGAGAGGCCTGAGAGCAGCAGCTTCACACTTCCGGGGAAGGGAATCATGGTCTGGCCTGGCTTGTATTCACCTGGCACAGCATAAATGCTTGTTGATTGATGCAGCAGGAACAGCATAGCCCGCATGATTCACAGGACTCAGCGCACAAGGAAAATGCAGGGCTCCTTGTCAAAAAACTTCAGAACTTTAAGACTGTGACATCACAGAATTAAACTCAGAAGCTGGCCCCAAGTGGGGGCTTTTGCTGCCACTTTTTACAGCCTGAGAAACTGAATCTAAGAGAGGGAAGGGGACATGTCCAAGAGCAAGGGACCCACGGGGGCCCTTCTACTTCCCAGAACGGTGCTAAGCATGATGAGTGTAGTGGGGGCAAGTGGGACTCAGCCTCCTCATCACCTCTTGGGGATCTGCAGAATTCTGGGAACTATGGTCCCCACTTCTCAAAATTCTTTAATTCTCTATTATAACAAATCCCAAACTGAGCACAGACAGGGGAACTCAGACCCTGGGGAAATGGTGTCAGTTTTGTCACATTTCAAGGTTTCTTGTCACGTCTTGGGGCCCAAGTGGGATTTGTCTAGAGGCTAGGCTGAGCCCTTGGGGGTGTCTCTGCTGTTCTGGGGGCAACTTCCAGGGAGAAGAAGAGCAGATACAAGAGGGAGGAGGGGCTGAAGGACCCCCACAGGGTCTGCCAGGTGGTCAATACTTTGGAGTGGGCTGCCTTGTCTTATTCACCCACCCCCTCATCCACCTATTCATCCACCCACCCACCCACCCATCCATCCATCCACCCACCCATCTATCCAGCCAGCCACTCACTCATCCATCAATTCATCCACCATCCAATGCACCCACCTACTCACACATCCACCTACTCATCTATCCATCCACCCACCTACCCATCCATCTACCTACCCTCCCAGAGATGCAGGCATCATCCATGTTCCACCCCCAGCTCTTCCATCCATGCATGCACCCAGCTCGTCTTCCATTTCTCGACCTAGCACACTTCTACTCATTCTCCAAATCCCAACTCTGCATCCCCTCCTCCATGCAGTCCTCCAGATCTTTCAGACAGAGTACCTGGCTCAGGCCTGATCCTACAGAGCAGAGAGAAAATGTATCTGATTTGGCATCCCCAGGCCTGAGGCTGAGGCTTCTTGGGGACCCAGCAGCACCAGCATGAGGTGGTTGGGAAGGAGAAGACCAGTGATTTAGAAATTAAACACTCCACGTGGGGTGCAACTCCCCTCATTAGTAATAAAGCCACTATCATACAAACCCTAGGCTTGGCCTGAGCCCATTCCAGGGATCAGAGGGAACTCCGGGGGCAGATAGCTTCTGCTGGCATCTATGTGCTATGTGACATTGGACAAGTCACCTTACGTCTCTAGGCCTCAGTTTCCCTATGTGGAAATCTTTCCATCTCATCTTTTTTTTAAAAGCTTATTTATTTTTAGGAGTGATAATTAGGTACGCTTATTTATTTATTTTTAGAGGTGGTACTGGGGATTGAACCCATGACCTTGTGTATACTAAACATGCACTCTATCACTTGAGCTATCCCACCCCCTCCTCTATCTCATCTTAATTGCACATTTTCTGGGAGCCCAGCCCCTCAGACCCCAGGAGTTGGGATGTATCAACTCTACTTTCATTGAGAGGCCAGGAGGAGCTGGGCTGGAGGAAAGGAGGCGGGGCCAGGAAGACGGACATGATGAGGAGCAGGGAGGGGATGAGACACATACGCATGTTTTCTGGTGGAACTAGCTTTATGTGTTCTCTCTTCTGATTGCCAAAGTAATATACTCAGTGTAAAAACAGTTTCAGAAAACACAAACAAGCATAATGTAAATAATGTAAGTAGGTCCTTTTTTATAGCACTTAATTTCCTGAGTGAATTTTTATTATGCACCTGTGATGTGCCCGGTGCTCCTTGTTAAGTTAAAAACACTGGCAAAGAAGGGCTGGCACACAGTGGATGCTTTGTAAATATCTGTTGAGTGAATGAAATTTTAAAAATAAAATCAATGCCCAGAAGTCACTGTTACTAACACAGTGGTCGATGGTCTGTTTCACTTTAGATTTTCTTTCTTTCTTTCTTTCTTTTTCTCAGTCACAATGGCATTACACTGTACACCTGATTTGTCAGTCAAGACCCACTTTCCACACTGATCAACACCAGTCTACCCTCTTGTGTTGAAAGACTTCATCACTGTCAACCTGGGGGCTCTTTCATGATTTATTTTGTTTTGTTTTATTTGGAGGGGGAAATAATTCATTTATTTATTTAATGGAGGTATTGGGGATTGAACCCAGGACCTTGTGCATGCTAAACATGAGCTCTACCACTGAGCTATACCCTCCCCCAACTTTTATGATTTATTAAACTGATCCCCTATGGTTGGGCATCTTGGTTACTTCCTCTGGGGATGCTTTTTGGGGCTAGCCTTAAAAGTGGAATCACACCCTTTCAGGGTTTCTTATGGATACTTAGGGCCATACCAGCTTCCACATTTCTGTATGGGATACGCATATCTTATTCTGCTCCCAGAGGTGGTGGGCAAATGTGTCCATTTCTTTGAACCTCTGCCATTTCCAAACAAATATTAGAGACATTTACTTTGCAAGATGTGGACTAAAACTGAAGGCCCCCAAGGGGGAGGAATGGGGAGTGTCTGCTTAGTAGGGATCGGGTTTCCTTTACTTTATGTTTTTAATTGAAGTATAGTTGATTCACGATGTTGTGTTAGTTTCTGGTGTACAGTATAGTGATTCCTATATATATTCTTTTTCATATTCTTTTCCATTATGGTTTATTACACAATATCGAATATAGTCCCCCTGTGCTATACAAGAGGACCTTGTTGTTTACCTACTCTATGTATAGTGGTTTGTATCTGCTAATCCCAAACTCCTAATTTATCCCTCCTCCACCCCCTTTCTTCTTTGGTAATCATAAGTTTGTTCTCTATATCTGTGAGTCTGTTTCTGTTTTGTGAATAAGTTCATTTATACCAATTTTTTTGGTTCCACGTGTAAGTGATATCATATTATATTTCTCTTTCTCTTATTTGCTTGTCTTTCTGACTTGCTTCATTTCGTGTAATCATCTCTAGGTCCATCCATGTTGCTGTAAATGGCATTATTTCATTCCTTTTTATGGCTAAGTCATATTCCATTGTGTATATATACCACATTTTCTTTATTGGCATGGGATTTCCTTTGGGGGGATGAAATGTTCTGGAACTAGAAGAGGTGTTGGTTGTACAACATTGTGAATGTACTAAATGCCACAGGATTGTACACTTTACAATGGTTAATTTCATGTTGTGATAATTTTGTGTCATGTTAATTTCATAATTTTACATCGAAACCAACAAACAAAACAGAGGCTGCAACTGGGGTCTCTGGCTTCAAGAAAGCCCCCAAACCTCTGCTCAGATGTCCTCCAGGAATCTTCTCCTCGCTACCACATCGAAGCCCTTGCACCCTTTCCAGCACTTTCCATCTGTCCTCTATGTCTTCATAGCTCTCACCAGTCCCTGGTATTGCTTCATTCGTTCATTTATTCATTCATTCATTCACTAGCCAAGCTGGGCATACAGTACATTCTCAGCAAATATTTGTTAAATAAGTGTTTATGAAGTAATAGTCACAATCCAATTATTGCTGCCCTGCCCAACAAAAAGGCCAGACACCGTATACAACAGAATAATCTTAGCCAGGCAAGAAAAAGCAAACTCCACCCAGAAAGATGAATTCTAGGTGAAGAGGGTGGTGGTGGGGGAACTCCTGGGGAGTGGAGGTGGCTCACACAGTTCTCACCCCTCCCTGCTTCATTGTATTTTCCTAATTTCTATCTTTATAAAAAGCTAGAGGGCAAATGAATCATGTGCATTTAATCATACAGAGTATAGGAAATGGGCAGAAATTTTTCCAGCGTGGCTCCCCAAGGTTGGGGAACAGGGAAAGAAGGTGTCCTTGGTGACAAGCTGGGGACCCCTGCCCGAGGGAGTGATCTCTGGGTCTTGAGTGGCTGGGCAGCAGGGCAGCTGAGGGCAGTGACCAGAGAAAGAAGGATCACCCTCTCCCGTGGCTTGAGATGATACCCGCATTTGTCACCAAACACAAAGCCCAGGCCCTGGGGCTCCTTGACTGGTTTTCCTGGTACCTGGACAGCGTTTACACTCTCTGGACAAAGCTTTTTTCTATTAAAAAAAAAAAAAGCCCCTGATGGGACTTGCATGGAGGTAGCACAGGCATCTCTCCAACATGTATCCCCCTACTAGCCAGGGGACAACCAGACATGCTTCCCTGCTGGCTGCTCCAAATTAATCACCTCCTCCTCCAAACCACCCCCCCCAAAAAACAAGGAGGAAGCAGGCTGAAGTGGGAGGGTCCCACCTCCACCCTGCCATTGCCAGCTGCAGGACAGTGTGTTCCTAGCCTCAGTTTGCTTGTGTGAAAATGGGGATGAGCCCAGTCTTCCAACGACGGCAAACAGCACTTGGTGCCAGGCGGCCTGCCTGCAGGCAGTAGGTGCGCAATAGAGTCTGGTAGTGGTTAAGCTTCATCGAAACCCCTCTGTGACCCCAGCTCAGCTCCCTCTCCTGCTCTTCCCTCCAGTTAAGTGAAATCGGAGCAGGTGCTGACCTCAGAACCCCTCTGCCCTCTTCCCAGCACCACACCTTTGCCCACGTAGTGCCCTCTGCTTGGAATGCCTTCTCCTTCCGTGCTGCAGAACCATGCTCAGCTTTTGAGGCCACTCAGAGCCTGCTCCTGAAACAGGCTGTCCCTAGTTTTGAAGCCACTCAACACTTGTCAGTTATCATGATGGGCTTATAGGAGAGTGGTTAAGGCAGCTGAGGACCCTGCATTCAGCGCTCAAATCTTCGTGCGCAGCGATGCCCTAAATCCCTTGCCTGTCAAATGGGAGTGTTCTATGCCCTCAGTTCCTACTTCACTGGGCCAGTCAGGACCAGGGGAGGGAGGCCAGGCCAGGCAGATGCAGTGGGCAAAGCATGGGGCCTTGGAGCAGTAGGGAGGGGACTCAGGCCAGCCAGAGCTGGTAGTGGCCCCAGGCTACAAGCCAAAGCTACAGCTCTCAACTCTGTTAGGACGAAAGTAGGAAGTCTTGTGGGACAGGACTGGAGGGCTGCTGAGTTGCAGGCTGCCTCTGACCTCTTTCTGTGGCCCAGCAGCCTTAGGATGAGTTGGGCGAGTTGAAGTCCAAGGACCTATGGCCTCTTCTCTGGCCTCTTCCAGGCCTCCTGGCCCCCAGTGGGCCCTACACATAGGACAGGGACTTGAGGTGAGCAGGACTGAGACAGAGCCCCCTTCTAACACCTGAGGATGCTGGGGAGCCATGAAGGTATGAGAGCAGGGGCGGTCAGGCAGGCATGACCCTCCAGGGTGAGCCCAGGCAGGGTCTGAGCAGGAACCTGGGAGGCTGTGGGGACAGCCCACGGGATGGAGGCGAGAACTAAGGAGGGAGAATTGTCAGGACCAGAAGCCTGAGTGAATGTGGGTTTGGGAGGGAGAGGCATCAGGGGCTCCACCTGGCTTCAGTCTTAAGGGTCTGGAGTGGATGAGGAAGATGACCTGAGACCAGGGATGCTTTGAGAACACATGGCACTGAGATTCAGGGAATTTCTGGCCTGAGATTCTGAGAGGTTTGTCCTTTCCCAGCCTGCAGCCCTGTAGATCACGTGGGGCACACAGTCACTACTCAGTTAATGTTTGCTGGGAGAAAGAACAAGAAGGCTGCCTGAATACACAGGGAGGTCCTGGCCCAGGGAGGGTGGTGGGCAGGGGAGTTTTGTTCAGCATGCAGAGTCCTACAATGTGCCAGACTTAGGTTGAGGCTGAGATGCCATTGGGAGAGACCTGGGCCTGTCCTCATGGAGAACTGATTCAGTGCAGAAGATACAGTCAGAGAAATAAATGTCTAAGTTTGAATGGAGCTATTTGGAAAGAAAAGAACTAGTTCCATGAGAGCTTATATCAGGGGCCTAACCTGGGCTGGGGAGTTGGGGGAGGTTTTTGGCAGATGAAGAACTAGGTGAAAGGGGCAGGCACAGCAGGTGTTTCTGATAGAGGGTGTTGCATGTGCAAAGGCCCAGCAGTGGGAATGAGGACATGTCAGTGTGACCAGAGGGAGGCAGAGAGTGGCCTGAAGTCACTTAGGGGTGGGGCCATCGGGAGGGGCAAGATGGGACAAGGTCTTGATGGGTGATGGGGCTGGGGAGCCACAGGAGGATTTGGAGAAGCCCCCTGCAGCCAAAGTAGGAAGGAGGAGGTTTCAAGCACAGCCTGGGGCCTCCGGAAAGAGACTGGGGCAGCGTGGGTGGGGGCATGGAGATGAAGAGAAGTGGACAGATGTCTTTGGGGTAAGAAGATATCTTATAGTCATCCCTCAATATCCATGGGAGATTGGTTCCAGGACTCCCCTTGGATACCAAAATCAGCTGATGCTCAAGTCCCTTATATAAAATGGTGTAGTGTTTGCATATAAGCTACACATATCCTCCTGCATACTTTAAGTCATCTCTGGACTACATATATTACCTAGTACAGTGACTCTGTGGTTCCTCCCACACTCCAGCTATGAGATGGAGAAAGGTGTGTCACTTGCAGCACCTCCTGCCTCATGTCCTGCAGCAAAGCTGCGTGAATGTGGTGGCAGTAAGGCCTCTCCGTGCCACCGAGTCCAGCAGCCCAAGCCGTTGGAGCTGTGGCTGGTGTGAGAAACTGAAAACACACAAAATATACTTGGGCCAAAGGAAAGACAGCCCTTGTTCTTGGACAGGACAACTCAGCCTCTTAACGATGTCAATTCCCCCTAATTAACATATTAAAGTACAAAAGAATCCCAGCAAAGACACCATTTTTTTTCTGGATCTGAATAGAAACATGACAGGGAGCAGAGCCAGCCTGGGCCCCCCTTGGCTCAGGAGGAACTCGGCTCCTTGCTCTGTGCCTTTGCGGGCAAAGTAATTTCCCTGAGCCTCTGCCCCCTGGTGTCATCCATAGCCTGTACTGGAGAGCCCCAGAGACGTATCACTTGGAAGACCCCTGCCTCAGTGCCCTTCTCAAGGCTGGGCAAATAGGGAGGCCTTTCTGGACCTCAGTTTCCCCTTCTGGGCTGCCGTGAAGCGCAGGCTCCTGTGGATGTTCCCTCACTGGGATGAGATGGGATGATGACTCCAAAGCCCCAATTCTCCATCTAGTGTCCAACTTCAGGGTTCAGTTAGGACAGTGGGGGCCAGAGAGATGACACATAAACCTGGGGCGGGAGGAGGGAAGGCAGAGAGAAGCATACGGAGCTCTACAAAGAGCCCAAAGGAGGCATGGAGGGTACCCATGGCTCCATTCAGCATCAGCTTTGGCCCCCAGGCCTCCTGGCTCCCTGACTAACCCAAGACCTGCTAGGGGAAGAGATGGCCTGCCTGAGCAGGGGGAGAATTAGGCCAAGAGGAGGAATGTTCTAGAGGCTGAGGGAGGAGAAAAATCTAGGGAGACTCCTAGATATTTGGGTGTTAGGTGTTTGCTGGAGCTGCTCTCTGATTTGGGGAGGCTTGGGGGGTCACCGGGCCAGTCTGAGAGTGGCCTGGGAGCCTTATGTTCCCATCTCCCAGTGGATGAAAGTGCTAATGCAGACATGAGCTTGAACTCCCCCTTGGTGAAGTCACGCTGGACCTTCAGCACTGGGACTGAACACGCAGCCTAGATGCCCACCTTCTTTGCCTCAGAAGAAAGCAGGAAAAGGAAAAAAAGTTTAAAAGGTAGGGTCGGGGGAGCAGGAGACAGAGTGAGATGTTTCGCCATCCCCGCAGGAAGGAAGCAAGTTTGAGCTGGCCTGTGCCTCCCCACCCTACTTCCTTTGGCAAATGCTCTAAAAAGCCATTCCATTTTGCTGACAGGGCAAAGCGTGCTGGGCTGGCTGGCCGTTAGGACAGGCCCCCAGGGGACCTGGAGACTGCTCTGGGCTGAGTCAGATATTTCTGGGTTGAAATTCCTGCCCCAGCACTGGTTACCTATGTGAGCTGGGGAAATGGATGGGTTTTCAAGAAACTTCTCTGGAGCAACTGGATACCTACATGGGACAAATGAACCTGGATCCCTACCTCATGCCATACACAAAAATTCACCTTTGTTTCCTCTGCGCCTCTTCTGGGAGATGGCCCCCAGCTTGCAGAGCTGTGGTGGGACTGGGTCTCGGCATAGGCCTGTTGTGTAACTGACACTCAAATAATTACTGCCATTATTATTATTATTATTATTATTATTATTATTATTATTACTACTACTATTATTATTATTTCTTTAAAGTTCTATGAGGTACATGCATAATGGCATGTACAACTGGAGAAATATGAATAAAATCTATCCATTGTATCCTGATTGTGATAATGTACCATAATCAGGCAAGATGTTCCCACTGGTAGAAACAGGATGAAGGGTACCCCAGTTCTCTCTGTATCTTTTCTTTTTTCCCCACCAGTTTTACTGAGGAATGCATTCAGTTATCTGAAACTTGATGTCTGGGGAGGGGCACAAGGGAACTTGCCAGGTTGACTTGGGTGGTGGTTACCTGGGTGTGCCCATAATAAAAAAATTAACCAAATTAACCAAACTCCCCACCTAAAATTAATGCACTTTACGTACATTCCTGGGGGTATACCCTACTGCAGTAATAGAGAAAAAAGAAAAAAATTTTACATTTCACCAAAAACTTGAAAAATATTATAAAAAATGTCAATGGGGGTTTAGTGGTTCATTTAAGGGAAAAAAATGAAGTAGACCTATGTGTATAGACGTGTACATATATTCACAACAGAGTGTGAGAACAAAACAATTTCCAGATTAATAGGTAAAGCAGAATCACACTTCTATAAAAACAAGAAAAAATATATATAATTTCTGCATTTGTATATTTATACTTGGCAGGTATAAACTACTTGGAAGGATGTATGTCAAACTGCTCTCAAAATGGTATAGTGGGGGTTCTCTCTTTATTCATCAGGACTCTGTAACTTTTAATTTTTCACACTGAGCATATGTTATTTTTGTATTTAAAATAAAATAACAAAAGTGAAACACATTTAAGAATTATTCTGGGCCACAATTTCCTCTTCTCTGAAACAGAGAGAAATAATAGCCTCTATGAGGATGGATTTGGTTTTGTCAGTCCAGCTCGCTCGCCTCTGGGCTAGACAGACTCTGGGGTGCTGTTCACGCTCCAGGGCTCCCCGTGGGATCAGGCTGAGGCTGGTGTCAGCTGGTCTCCTGCCCTAACTTGCTTTAGGCTGGGCTCCTCTGGGTGGGGCTGCCAGCCTTTCCCTTCCTATTAGCTACCGCTGTGTGTGTGTATGTTTGTGTGTATCTTTGTTATGTGGTATGCACATCTTATTGTTGCAAGCAGAGGAAAGAAGTATAAAAATCAAGTTGTAAAAAATGTTCTGAATATGAAAGCAGATATATATATATATATATATATATATATTTAACTGGGGCATTATGCTGTACACCAATTGACACATTATAACCGACTATACTTCAATAAGAAAAAGAAAAGAAAAGAAAAAAAGTGTTCTGGGTACTATCTCAATCTTCACTGTGCCTTTGGAAGTTAGCACGATGATCACCCTTCTTATCGTATAGATAAGAAAACTGAGGCCCAGAGAGATGAAGCTACTTGTCCAAAGTTGCACAGCCAGAGGGCAGAGCTGGGACTTGAACTTGAGTTCCGTTTTGTTTTTTGATTTTTAAAATTGAAATATAGTCAGTTTACAATGTTGTGTCAATTTCTGGTGTACAGCATAATGTTTCAGTCATACATATACATATGTTCCTTTTCATATTCTTTTCCATTATAGGTTACTACAAGATATTGAATATAGTTCTCTGTGCTATGCAGTAGAAACTTGTTGTTTGTCTATTTTATATATAGTAGTTAGTATCTGCAAATCTCAAAATCCCAATTTATCCCTTTCCATCTCATTTCCCCCTGGAAACCATAAGTTTGTTTTCTATGTCTGTGAGTCTGTCTTTGTTTTGTAATTAAGTTCATTTGCGTATTTTTTTAGATTCTACATATGAGTGATAGCATATGATATTTTTCTTTCTCTATCTGGCTTACTTCACTTAGAAATGACAACCTCCAGGTCCATCCATGTTGCTGCAAATGGCATTATTTTATTCTTTTTTATGACTGAGTAGTATTCCATTGTGTAAATATACCACATTTCTTTATCCAGTCATCTGTCAATGGACATTTAGGTTGTTTCCATATCTTGGCTATCGTAAATAGTGCTGCTATGAATGTTGGGGTGCATGTATCTTTTTGAATTAATGTTCCCTCTGGATATATGCCCAGGAGTGGGATTGCTGGATCATATGGCAAGTTTATTTTTAGTTTTTTGAGGAATCTCCATACTGCTTTTCATAATGGCTACACCAAATTACATTCCCACCAACAGTGTAGGAGAGTTCTCTTTTCTCCACATCCTCTCCAGCATTTATCATTTGTGGACTTTTTAATGATGGTCATTCTGTGGGTCCAGAGTTTTTGCTCATAACTGTTTGCTGTTCTTTGTATGAAAAGCCATAGAGTTAACAGAGCTCATCGCTGGGTGGAGGAATGAAAAGAAACTGTTCTGCCTTTGGTTTATCTGTATTTTCTAAATTGTCTGCAGTAGACCTGAAGTGTTGCATAGTAAGAAAAATAAATACTTCACTCTAAAATATAAAGAGTTCTTATTTTGGAAATTATAGGTAATTTCTGTTAATTTTTTTCTTTCTGCTTATCTTGTTGGTTGCTTATTCTCCAGGAGAGTCACATTACTTGGATAAGAACAAAAATAAAAGGCCATTTTTCAAATGCTGAGAGGCAGTACATGAAGTGCCAAAGGAGATTATCTTTGCACTGAGTGACTGTGGGAGAGGCTGTGTCTTTTTTGATTTGTTTTCTTTTCTGCTTCTTTGATTCTCCATCAGGAAATTGTTTGACCTTTTTATAATTAGAGGGAAATGATCATGTAGAACTCTTGGGGTGAAGCAGTTACTCCAGGTGCACCTTCTGGTAGGGATTGACCTTGAGGATGGGTCTCAGCCTCTGGCCAGTTTGAGCTCTGGAGGTTGGTGGGGAGATGGATACAAGGACTCTCCAATGCTCCTGCCCCGTCATTCCTCAAGAAGCAGCGGTGAAGCTTCGGCGCAGTAATGCACAGCACGGTGAAATTTTCATACTGGGGGAGAACTGGGAGCGGCCCCAAGACCCAACCCAAGAAGCCTGGTGAAGTAAATGTATACATGACAAACCATGGTGTGATAAGAGGAAAGCTGGAATCAAAACATTCGTTGGTAGGTGGGTGGGTATAGCTCAGTGGTAGAGCGCATGCACGAGGTCCTGGGTTCAATTTCTAGTACCTCCATCCAAAAAAAAAAAACACCCCAAAAGTGATATTAAAACAAAAAGAAAACACTTTTCACTTGTAGGAGACCACACCCAGGCCAGCAACACCCCTCCTGGGACTTGCCCCACGGAAAGGTGACACAATTGTTCTAAGCAGCACCATTCTTAGTCACCTCAACCAGAAACCACACAAAATGCCTAGCCACAGAAGGATG
This sequence comes from Vicugna pacos, assembly GCF_048564905.1. NCBI lineage: Eukaryota > Metazoa > Chordata > Mammalia > Artiodactyla > Camelidae > Vicugna > Vicugna pacos. The sequence goes on along the minus strand of NC_133008.1, from coordinate 20,947,132 downwards.
GAGACACTGCTTGAGGCATGCTATGGATGTTACACAGCCACAAAAAGGAGTCAGCTGCCAACTTGGAACCACGTGGCTGGACGTCACAGACTTTGCGCTGCAGAAGTGATGCTTCCATTTCTGTGAGAAGGCAAGACTAATCCACACATGAAAATTGATCAATGTGACACCCCACCTTAACAGAATGAAGGATAAAAATCACATTGATGTAGAAAAGGCATTTGAACTCAATTGACGCAGAAGAAGCATTTGACAAAAATCTGACACCCTTTCATGGTAAAAACATTTAACAAATTAGGGATAGAAGGAGACTTCCTCAATAGGATAAAGGCCATGTATGAAAACCCCACAGATCACATCATATTCAATGCTGAATAACTAAAAGCTTTTCCTTTAATAGCAGGAACAAGACAAGTGTCCTAGTCAGTATGGGCTGCTCTAACAAAGTCCCATAGCCTGGGTGGCTTATAAGCAACACAAACATATTTCTCACAGTTTTGAAGGTTGGAAGTCTGAGATCAAGGTGCCAGCATGGTCAGGCTCTGGTGGAGACCTTCTTCTGGCTTGCAAAGGGCGCTTCTTGTCATGACCTCACGTAGTGGGAAGGGGGCGAGGGAGCTCTCTGGGGTCTCATTATAAAGTCGTAAATCCCATTCAAGAGGGCTCTGTCCTCATGACCTGATCACTTTCCAAAGGCCTCATCTCCTAATAGCATCACATGGGGGTTAGGATTTCAACACACGAATTTGGGAGGGAGACACACTCAGCCTATAACAACACGGATGTCTGCTTTCACCACTTTTATTCAAGTTAGTACTGGAAGTCCTAGCCAGAGCAATTAGACAAGAAACAGAAATAAAAAGCATCCAAGGTGGAAAGGTAGAAGTAAAATGATCTCTGTCTGCAGACAACATGATCTTATATGTGGAAAACCCTAAAGACTACACACACACACACACACACACACACACACACACACACACACACAGACATGCAAGCCTGTTAGAACAAAGAAATGAATTCAGCAGAGTCAGGGTACAAAATCAACATGTAAAAATCAATTGTGGCTTCTATGTATTAATAATGAGCAATCCAAAAAGGAAATTAAGAAAACAAATCTTTTTACAATAACATCAAAAAGACTAAAATACTGGACCTACTATAAAGCGCAGGGAACTATATTCAATTTCTTATAATAAGCTATAATGGAAAAGAACCTGAAAAAATATATGTATGTGTATAACTGAATCGCTTTGCTATACACCTGAAACTAACATTGTAAATCTACTACACTTCAATAAAAAATAAAATTAAAAAAAGAATAAAATACTTAGGAATAGACTTAACCAAGGAGGGGAAAGGCTTGTACATTGAAAACTACAAAATTTTGCTGAAAGAAATTCAAGAAGACATAAATAGATGGAAAGTCACCTTGAGTTCATACATGGAAAACTTAATATTGTTAAGATGACAATACTACCCAAAGAGATCTACAGATTCATTGATATTACTATGAAAATCGCAATGATATTTTTTGCAGAAATAGGAAAACCTATTATAAAATTCATATGGAATCTCAAGGGACTCCAAATAGCCAAAACAATCTGGAGAAAGAAGAACAAAATTAGAGGACTCAGACTTCCTGATTTCGAAACTTCCTACAAAGCTACAGTAATCAAAATAGTGTAGCACTGGCATAAAAACAGACAAATAGACCAGTGGAATAAAATAGAGAGCCCAGAAATAAACGCTCAAATACATGGTCAAACGATTTGCGTGTGTGTGTAAATTACAACTTTTTATATCCGAAATGTTGATTATTATTGTGACAGGAATAATACACAGACCATGTTTCTTATAAAGGTTAAGTCTCTCAGCGACTTGGTCAAATGATTTTTGACCGAGATGCTAGATCATTCAAAGGGGGAAAAGACACTCTTTTCAACAATGGTTCTGGAAAAATTGGATCTCCACATGCAAAAGAATGAAATTGGAACCTAACATCATGCACAAAAATTAATTCAAAATGAGGGTGGGTATCGCTCAGTGATAGATCACATGCTTAGCATGCACAAGATCCTGGGTTCACTCTCCAGTAACTCTATTAAAATAAGTAAATAAATATTACCTCCCCTACCCCCCCAAAATAACTCAAAATAGATCAGAGAGCTGAATGTAAAAGGAAAAAAACAAGAAAACATAGGACAAAATCTTCACGACGTTGGATTTGGCAATGATTCCTTGGATATGGCTCCAAAATCACAGGCAACAAGAGAAAAAATATATAAAATGAAATTCATAAAAATTAAAACCTTTTGTGTATCAAAAGGGAACAATCAAGAGAGTGAAAAGGCAACCCACAGAACGAGAGAAAAGATTTGCAAATCATATATCTGATAAGGGATTAATATGCAAAATATACAAAGAACTACAACTCAACGACAAAAAGACAAACCACCCAATTTAAAAATGGGCAAAGAACTTGAACATTTTTCTCAAAGATGATATACAAATGGCCAATAAGCACATGAAAAGATGCTCAACATCATTAGCTAGCAGAGAAATGCAAATCAAAACCAGAGTGAGCTATCGCTTCACACTCATTAGGATGGTTATAATAAAAACAAAGGAAAAATAATGAGTTCTTGAGGATGTGAAGAAATCGGAACCTTTGTGTATTATTAGTGGGAATGTAAAAAGGTGCAGCTGCTGGGAAAAACAGTCTGATGGTTCCTCAAAACAGTAAACACAGAATCACCACACGATCCAACAATTCCACTTCTTGGTGCTTACCCCAAAGAACTGACAGCAGGGACTTGAAGAGATATTTGCACACTGTGTTCATAACAGCTTTATTTGCAATAGACAAAAGATGGAAGCAACCCAAGTGTCCATTGATGGATGAATGGAAACAAATGTGGGATATCTAGACAGTAGAATATTAGCCTTAAAAATGAATGAAGTTGTTATATAAAACAGATAAACAACAAATTTCTTTGGTATATCACAGGGAACTATATTCAATAGCTGGTAGTGACCTATAATGAAAAAGAATATGAAAACGAATATATGTATATATATGTATGGCTGAAGCATTATGCTGTACACCAGAAACTGACACAGCGTTGTAAACTGACTATGCCTCAATTTAAAAAAAAGGAATGACAGGGGAGGGTATAGCTCAAGTGGTAGAGCACATGCTTAGCATGCACAAGGTCCTGGGTTCAATCTTCAGTACCTCCTCTAAAAATTAATAATAATAATAATAATAATAATAATTAATAAACCTAATTACCTCCCCCATGGAAAAAAAGAAAGAGAAATAATTTTTAAAAATTTTAAACGGAATGAAGTTTTGACACATTCTGCACCATGGGTGAACCTTGAGAACATCACGCTGAATGAAGTTAGCCAGTCACAAAAAGACAAATACTGCATGATTCCACTTAACATGAGGCACTGAGAGGGGTCAGATTCATACAGACAGAAAGGATGGTGGGTGCCAGGGGCTGAGGAAGGTAGGAATAAAGAGTTATTTAATGGGGACAGAGTTTCATTTTGGCATGATGAAAAGAGATCTGGAGATAGATGGTAGTGATAGTTAAGTGAATATACTTAACGCTGTGAACTGTACACTTAAAAATGGTTAAGATGGGGGAGAGGGCATAGCTCAGTGACAGAGAGCGTGCTTAGCATGCGTGAGGTCATGGGTTCAATCCCCATTACCGATAAATAAAAGAACAGAAGAATGATTAAGATAGCAAATTTTATGCTGTATCTATCAAAAAAATTTTAAGGACAAATGCTTTATGATTCCATTAATTTGAGGTACCTAGTATATTCATAGAGAAAGAAAGATAATTTACCAGGGACTGTGGGAGGTGGCGGGGAGTTAGTGTTTAATGGGGACAGTTTCAATTTGGGAAGATGAACAATCTGGAGATGGATGGTGGGGTTGGTTGCACAACACTGTGAATGTACTTAATGCCACTGAACTGTGCACTTAAAATGGTTAAGATGATAAATTTTATGTTATATGTATTTTACCAAAGGACAAACTAAAAAAAAAAAGTAGTAATGTAACAGCAGTATGAGGATTGAGGCCCTAATACGTGCTGCCTTGTACAGACTCACACAGCATCTCCTCACCAAGTCTGACCGTGGTTCCCACTGCTCAGGTAAGGGACTTGAGTCTCAGTGACGTCCTATGTCCCTCAGTGGGTGGGGCAGAGTCCAGGCTGGGACTCCAGCATGTGGATGTGCTGCCCCTGGGTCTCCCTGAGCCTATGACTTCTCATCTGTAAGATGAGGCCCCACTGGGGCTGCTGTAAGGTCTTATAGCACCGCGTCTTACGCAAGATCCTTCCATGTAATCAATAAAGCCTCTTGTAAGAATGCTCGGGTTTCCAATTATCATCACCAGTCTTGCTGAGCAACTAAGCCTCAAAAATTCAGGACATTCCTGAGAGGAACTGATTTCTCTACTTTCATGTCCCAACGATCCCCTTGCCCTACGTGGGACTTTTAAGCCTTTTCACATTCCTTGGAGAAAAGTTGACAAATCTCAACAAAATGGAGAAGGATCCTAGCTTCTAAAAGAATCACAACTTGAATTTAGTCCCAGCTGCAGAAGGGAGGGACATGCCTGGGGGCTGTGCAGCAGCAGGTGAAAGCTCTGAACTCACAAGTTCACATAGAAATGTAGAAAGTCCTCACAGGCAGAGATGGGACTGGACTGCAAGAAGGGGTCCAAGAGGCATCTGTCCTAACTCTGCTTGACTAAGCTAGCCAGATGCATGCCTGTGTGTTTGACAGTCTGGACCCAACATGGAAACCAAGAAGGAGTGACTCAGAATGTGATTCTCAAACATCTGACTACATGATTACTAGCATTAATGTTGGAGTGTGTACTGGTCTTTTCATTAAATAAGTGATGACAGGGTGATCCATCTTTCATAGGTGATATCAAGGGCCCCCCAAAAGTCCCTTGGACAAAGACACCCCCAGAGAGGAGTGAGGGCTCTGTTTGAGTGGCAGGAAGTGCTCCTGGAGAAGGGGCCATTTGAGTGGATTCTGAAGGGTGAATAGGAGCTCACCAAACAGAGAGATGGGGAAGAGCAAACCAGGCAAGGGAACAGCTTATGTTGGAAAAGAGTCAGCAATGATACAAAGCTCAGTTTGAAGGGCTCTGGAAAATGAGAAGAAGGGTTGGAATGTTCTCTTGAAGGCAATTGGGAACCATAGAATGTATGAGAGCAGGGGAGGCCTGCAGCCAGAGTTGCATATTAAAAAGATCCCTCTGAAGTCTGCTGTGGAGGATGGGATAGAAGGAATGAGGGCGGAGGCTGCAGGAATGGCTCAGGCAAGCAATAGGAGAGGACCAGGGAAGCAGTGGGAGCAGTCTCTTTTTTCCATGGTGACATCAAACTCTGGGGGGAGGGGGGCGAGAAGAAATCCATGATTCCAAAGTCATGGTTTAAAGTGTATGAGATGCACCCCAATGTTCATAGCAGCATTAGTTACAATAGCCAAGACACAGAAGCAACTTAAATGTCCATCAACAGATGACTGGATAAAGAAATTGTGGTATATTTATACAATGGAATACTACTCAGTGATAAAAAAAGAATAAAATAGTGCTATTTGCAGCAACATAGATGGACCTGGAGATAGTCATTCTAAGTGAAGCCAGAAAGGGAAATAAAAATACCATATGATATCATATGTGGAATCTAAAAGAAAAAAGAGACACTAATGAACTCATCTACAAAACAGAAACAGACTCATAGACATAGTAAACAAGCTTATGGTTACTGGGGGAAAGAGGGTGGGAAGGGATAAATTTGGGAGTTTGAGATTTGCAAATGTTAACTACTGTATATAAAAATAGATAAAAAACAAATTTCTTCTGTAAAGCACAAGATATTCAACATCTTGTAATAATAACCTTTAATGAAAAGGAATATGAAAATGCATATATATATATATGTATATACATGACTGGGACATTATTCTGGCTGTACACCAGAAATTGACACATTGTAACTGACTATACTTCAATCAATCAATCAATCAATCAATCAACCAATCAATAAAAAGTGTATGAGAATGTTAGGAAGGGGCTGCAGGTCTTTATTTACTCACTCAACAAATGGTTACTGAGAGTCATTGATGTAGAATTTATGGATGTGGTAGTGGTCATGGCAGAAAAAATCCTGCCTTCATGGCCTCCACACTACAGAAAGGGAAGCATAAAAGAAAATAAAATTGTTTCAGATCCTGGGAGGTAAAATAAATGATGTCATAGCGAATGACAATTGTGGAGACAGCTTCCTGGGAGAGGTGAAGATTAAGCTGAGCCTGGGGGATGGGGAGAAACTTGCCATGGGGAAAATGATGGGAAAAGCATTTCAGAGGAAACCACCAGTGCAAAGGCCCTGGGGTAGTAAGAAGCTTTCTGTATTTGGGGAATTGCAAGATGGAGCCCGTTTTCCCTGCCAGGCTGTCTGCCAGGAGAAGGGGGTGGTCTTTTCATTGGGAGCAGAGATAGGAGGCAGCCATCTCTACACAACAGCTCCCCAGTTGTCCCACAGCAGGTGGGAGGCATTGGTGCCACAGACATTCAGGGGCAGGTCATTGACCTTGTGCAGCACAAGGAGGTAGTTTCTGGTATGGCTCCTGAAGGAGAGCTGAGGCCTGAACCCATGGTCAGAGCTCAGCATGATGGTTTAGCAACTCAAACTGATGCATCACAGGCTGATGTACCTGAAACCTCTTAAATTGGCCCCACCCTTAACCCCACAGTCCTTGGCCCAGGCCTTGACATTTCCTGTCTGACCCCAGCTCCCCGCTACCTGGGAGTGCTGAGAAACCTATAATAATCAGTGACAAGTTTTTCAGTGGTTGATTTATCTAACCATACTCTTCTCCTGCTTTGGCTCCCTATGGCCCTGTGGCAAAATCAAGATCCTTGTCTGGCCTTGGCGTTCTTGCCCTGGCTGACATCTCCACTGCCTTCCCACAGATACCCCACATGCCTGCCTTCCTTGCTCCACTTCTGGTTTCCTCCATCCAGATGCAGCTGGTCAACATGCCTCTTTGTACTCTCCTTTGGGCTGGGGAACATCATGGAAGTCTTCTCATAGGACGTGGCATTTTCATGGGTGGTTTGTAGTGGGGAGGGGACATGGAAGCACACTGATAGTTAAAATTTATGTATGAACTTAGCCAGACAATGGTGCCCAGTTGTTTGGTCAAACACTGTCTATATGTTGCTGTGAAAGTATTTTCTAGATGCAGTTAACATCCCCAGTCAGTTAACCTTCAGGAAAGGAAGTTATCCTTGAGACTCTGGGTGGGCCTTACCTAATCAGTCGAGGGCCTTAAGAGCAAGAATTGAATTTCCTGAGGAAAAAAAAAGAATTCTCCTCAAGATTACAACATAGGAAACCCCCTGAGTTTCCATCCTGCTGGACACAGATTTCAGATTTACTAACCTGCACAATCACATGAACCAATTCCTTAAAACAAATCTGTCCATATATATAATATACATACATCAAGTTGATTACATTTCTCTGGAAAGGCCTGACTGATACAGGTACCCAGAGGCCTGGCAGTGGGTGGAGGCGAGGCTTGCTTTTCAGAGATGGCATTTCCTTAACAAAGAATGTCCAGAGGCAGGAGTTCAGCCTACCTTGGCCTACCCCGGCTAGACACAGGCCATGCTCTTGGCCTTGGATGCCACCCAAGACCCCTGCAGGCCAAGGACATGCATTCAAGGCCTCAGATTTCATGGTCCTGGGCAGACCCAGCATGCTGACCCTCAGCATGCTGACCTAGCCCACAACGCTTGACCAAAATAAACCCAGGGCAGGGTGCCATGCGATCAGCTCCCCCAAAGCCCCAAAGGCTGACCGGGGTCACAGATCTGGGTGTTGCCCGCTCCAAGGACAGGGCCGTCCTTGGCCCCAAAAGCCCTGAGAGGTGGAACAGTTGGCCTCAAAGAGCAAAAAATTTCATTTTGGAGAGACCCAGAAGTGGGGAGGTGACAGCTGACAACAAAGGGCACTTTCTACTCATGGTGCCCTCAGGCCTCTATGAGGTGCTCTGAAGTATCTTAGAAGCCTCTGCAGTCCCCATCACAGATGAGCCAGTCGGGGCAGATTCCTGATTTCCAAGTCTGTAGTGTTCATCTACCCAACCCAGATGACTATTTGACTCTAACAGAGTTTAGTATAACTATTAGACATTTATAGTCAGTCCTCAGGATGTACCCAAGAGAAATAAAAACATGTCCACACAAACTCTTGGACGTATGTGTTCACAGCAGCACTGTACACAGCAGCCAAAAGGTGGAAACAACCCAAGTGTCCACCAATGGATGAATGGATGAACATAATGTGGTCCATCCACCCAATGGAATATTATTTAGCCACAAAAAGAATGCAGCGTTGATACACACTAAAATGTGGATGAAATTTGAAGAGATAGTTAATGAGAGAAACCAGACACAAAATACTATATGTAGTATGATCCTATTTATATGATCTTATTTACATGAATTTGCTATAACAAACAAATCCATAGAGGAAGAATATAGATTAGTGTTTGCCAGGGGTGCAGGTAGGAGGAGTGGCAGTGACTGAAAGGGGCACAGGGTTTATTATAATTATTCATTATTTTATTTTTTAATTGAAGTATAGTTGATTCACAATGTTGTGTTAGTTTCTGGTGTATAGCAAAGTGATTCAGTTATACACATATAATTATTCTTTTTCATATTCTTTTCCATTATAAGTTATTATAAGATGTTGATTATGGTTCCATGTGCTATACAGTAAGACCTTGTTGTTTATCTATTTTACATACAGTAGTTTGTGTCTGCTAATCCAAACTCCTAAATTTATCCCTCCCTCCCTTTTGTAACTATAAATTTTTTTTCTATGTCTGTGAGTCTGTTGGTCAATAAGTTCATTTGTATCATTTTTTAGATTCCATATATAAGTAATATCATGTGATACTTGCCTTTGTCTGACTTACTTCACTGAGTATGATAATCTCTAGATCCATCCATGTTGCTGCAAATGGCATTATTTCATTCTTTTTTATGGCTGAGAAGTATTCCATTGGGTGTATATACCTCATCTTCTTTATCCAATCATCTGTTGATGGACATTTAGGTTGTTTCCATGTGTTGGCTATTGTAAATAGTGCTGCTATGAACATTGGAGTGCATGCATCTTCTTGAATTAGAGGTTTCTCCAGATATATGTCCAAGAGTGGTACTGCTGGATCATATGGTAAGTCTATTTTTAGTTTTTTAAGGAATCTCCATACTGTTTTCCATAGTGGCTGCACAAAACTACATTCCTACCAACAATGTAGGCGGATTTCTTTTTCTCCACATGGCACAGGGTTTATTTTGGGGGTGGTGATAGCGTTCTAAAATTGACTGTTGTGATGGTTGTATCTTTTTGTGAATATTCTAAAAACCATTGAACTATATCCTTTAAACGGGCTAATTGAATGATATGTGAATTATATCTCCATAAAGCTGTTTTTTTTTAAATGTCCCCCAAAGCTCTACATTTACTGAATACCCACTATATGCCAGTCACTGAGCTGGGTGCCAGAACAGAGCCCAGAGATGGAGACAGTCATAAACAGATGACCATAGTAATGGAGGAGCCTTCTCTTAACAGCACAGAGAGAGGAAAGATGTAGCACTTGTGTGGACATATGAGGGATGGAGGAAGGAGTATGTGTGTTGGGTTTTGAAGGCTGAATAGGAGTTTGCCAAGTTGAAGTTGGGGGCTGAGGGTGAATTCAACTTTATAAACTCTAATAAACAGAATAAAATAAACATTATTTTAAAAATGAAAATGAGTACATCCTTATTTGTCTGCATGAACTGAAAGAGTGTTTATATTCAGAGACTTTACAATCCACCTTGAACCATACTTATCTCACCCAGGTCAATTTCTGAATGACATTGTTCATGTCCATTGTCAACACAGTGCTGTAAATGGCATGTCAGTCTCTTCATTCATCAGGAATGTGGAGGAATTGGTAAATTTGGCCCCAGCTCTCTTTGTTGCTGTCTATGAGGATAAACAAAAGATCAAGGGCCAGGCCTGACTGAGACCCTCTCCCTAGGACCTGCCTTCTCTCACCTAGGCTGGATTCTCTCTGGCCTCCCGTCTCCCAGTGTGGCCAGCGCATGGATCTGGCGGGTGGCCACGAGAATGAGGAGGACCAGCATTCTCATCCAAAAATAAATTGTGGCCCTGAATGGGTAAACAAGAAACTAGGGCGGAGGAGGAGGCTGGGGAGGGGCTGAGGGGAAGGAGAGAATTGTGACTTTCCTGGGAAGATGAATGCAGCCTTCAGAGGCTGGCCTCCTAGTGCTGGGCTAGCAGCCATGTGATCTGCCTCTGCTGTGCCCCCAGCTGCTCCCAAGCACCTGACATGGTCCCTGCTGGGTCTTGACCCTTGAGCCTGATATCTCTCCCAATGTGGACCCCATCATCCCACAAAAAAATCCTTTCCTTGCACTCTTAACGTGGATCTCACTTTCTATAAACCCAATGTGACCTTTGATGTTTCACAGAGTGCAATACACTTCCTCCCTATGGCCCATTTTACAGAGGAGGAAACTGAGGCCCAGAGAAGGGGAGAGATCGGGCATTGGGATTCGGTGGTGAGGGGTCCTAGGGGTCCTCCTCAGGCCTGATTGATGGTGATTTTGAAGTGGGAAGCACCTGAAGGGGTGAATGTGCTTGGTCAAAAGCAGCTGAGATTGATACAGCTCAGGAAGAAGGCTTGGGTTTCGACCCTGGCTCTGCCCACCTGTGGGCTACCTTCCTCCTGCTTCTGGGAACAGCATCTTGTGTGTATAGGGCTGATCCTCGCCCTTCTCAGTGAAGCCTCCCAGGCCTTGCCAAGCAGTGGCACTGTGATTGGTTTGGAGAGAGGCGTATGCCCTCCGGCTGGGTCAGTAAAATGCAATCTTGGTGCTTCTGCTATAGATATCAGATCACAGAGCTCCTTCATATTGCTCAAGTGGATACCTGTCAGCTCAGTGTTGCTTAACCTGAAGCTATCATTTTCAATCTCATTAATCAATCAGTTCCCTTTTGGCCTTATATGGTCAAAAGAGTTCTGATGGATATGGTCCTTATTAGTAGTGTGATATGGATTGTTAAACAACCTCTCTGGGCCTCAGTTTCCTCATCTGTAAAATGGATTGTGCTTCTCTAGGTTGAAAAAAGAATGCCTGGTGAGTGCCCTGTGCTGTGTCTGGTGTTACAAAAACAACTAATGTTACTCAGGACATCCTGTTCATCGTGGGCTCCTCCTGACTCAGATATGGGAATGTTATTATTATTATTTTTATTTTGTTGGTGGTGGTGGTAGTGGGGTAGTAATTAGCTTTATTCATTTATTTTTTAATGGAGGTACTGGAGATCAAACCCAGGACCTCATGCATGCTAGGCATGCACTCTACTGCTGAGCTATTCCCTCCCCCATTATGGGAAGGTTTTTTTGAGGGATTCAGTTGAGCTTGGCTATCCCTGCCCTCTGCAACAATCCACCAAGAACACTGAAGGCCATAAGGAGGGAGAGAGTAGACGTCTTAGGCTGGGCACTGGAGTCAGAGGTTCCATGGTGGGCAGTGGGAGAGACGAGTCATTCCCAGAAGGGGCAGGCTGGCTTTGGATTCCTCAGAAGTGACTTCCCCCAGTCACATTGTCTGCAACCCTGTTTCAGGTCATGGCCTGAGGCTCAGTGAAACAGTAGCATCAATGCACTGATGGAACTGCTTGAAAAATCCTTCCTGGTGAAGCCATAAGGTTGTTTTGCCAAACAACTGTCCAGCACACTGGGTCTTTGGCTCTGTGTCTCTTGGCCCACTTCCGGGCAGGAGGGGTGTGCACATTGGCATGGAGGACATGATACCCTCGGCCCTGGCCTCTTGTATCGGTGGCTGGCCCCTGGAGCAGAGCCTGAGACAAAGATTTGTGGCCAGTAATTTTTAAAGAAAATTCCATGAGGACAGGGGAGACAAGATGTGAAGCAGGTGGAGAGAGAGGTTGGGGGGAGAACAAGTAAGGGTTTGCATCCAGCAGAGTGCCTGGAGGGCAGCTTTGGCTCTGTCCTGCTGGGAGATCTGGAAATGCCTTATGCCATTGGTCAGGGCTGCCTTGAGGGATGTCAACTCAAGGCACTTCTGGCCCTCTGGTAGGCATGCAGGCAAAGGGTGTTCCAGCAGCCCAGGGCAATCACACAGAGAGAAGGATGGAGGGGTGTGGATAGAGTAACACAGTGCTTACTGCCCTTCCTGCCCTTCCAAGTTGCTCTTTTAAAAGTATACATTGGAGGTTACTGGGGAAAAGGGAGTGGGAAGAGATAAGTTTGGGAGTTCAAGATTTGCAGATATTAACTACTAACTATAAAAATAGATTTTTAAAATTTCTTCTGTATAGCACATGGAACTGTGTTCGATATCTTATAATAACTTTTAATGAAAAAGAATATAAAAACTAATATATATATATGTATGACTGGGACATTATTTTGTACACCAGAAATTGACACATTGTAACTGACTATACTTCAATTCAAAAAATATATCCATTGGAGAAGTCAGATATAAAAGGTCACATGTTGTATGATCCCATTTATATGAAATGTCCAGGACTAGCAAATCCAGAGAGACAGAAAGCAGACTGGTGGCTGCCAGGGGCTGAAGGATGGGGAATGGGAAGCGATTGCTGATGGGTATGGGGTTTCCTTTTGGGATGATGAAAATGTTCTGGCACTACATAGAGGTGATGGTTGTCCAACACTAAATGCCATGGAATTAAACACTTTAAAATGGTAACTTCTACCTCATGTAACTTTTACCACAATAAAAAAAAAGTATAAATAGGGCTATGCACCTGCTGTGCTATGAAGCCTCCCATGGTTGCCTACTGCCTTGGGATAAAATCTGTGCTGTCGCCCACTCCAGAAACCCTAACCCTCATTGCTTTCTCCTCTCTTCCTCTCCCTCCTCGTCCTGCAGCTGAGATCATTTGTACCTCAGTGCCTTTGCACATGCCACTCCCTCTGCCTGGCATGCTCTTCATCCTTCAGGTCTCTAGCAAAATATTATCTCACAGACCAGACCATATGGCCCTTTATTTGTGCCTTGGATGTTTCCTTCAAACCACTGACTGCAGTTTGTAATTTCACTGCGAAGAAGGAGCAGTTAGGTGTTTATCAAATATGTAGTGAATGAATGAGTGAGTGAGTGAGTGAACCAACAAGTAGATGGACAGAGGCTACTGAGAGACTGTCAGAGAGATGCTGGAGGGATTTTCATGGCAGCCTACGAACAGCAATCCTGGAGGAAGCAATGTTTAATCACCCATTTGACACAGGAAGAGACTGTCTAGATTCACACCTGGTGCTTTTTTCTCCTAAGACCACAGCTGCCTCTGAAACAAAGACCGACGATTGCTGCCAGCACATGCTTCGTCATTTGTTACTTCCTTTGAATGTTCTTCGATGAGTTTTCTTTTCAAACTGCACGGGTGTGCACTCTCGGTGTGCCCGGGCACATGGCTGGGGACAGGGAGGGAAGAGCTTCCGCCCAACTCCCACCACTTTCCCAGATACTCAGTTTGGAGCAGACCCTTCTCTGTACATGGGTTATCTGCTTACATTTTACAAAATTTCTACAAAAATCACATCACACTTTTGCAATTTTATCCTTTCGGATTCTACAAAAATCACATCGCGCTTTGGATTTTGTCTTCTGGGATCGAACTCCTTTGTGAAAAGGTTCATCATATTTCACATCCAAAGTTTCCTTAACATCTTCCTACCTTCCCTCTATTTGTTTTGTTCCCAGGATTCTGACTCACATCTGTGGACATCGAGAGTCATGCCCTGGGTTGACCTCAGTGGGTTTACCCCATGAAGGAGAGGATCAGGGCTTTTAAAGACACTGGAGTGTGGTGCAACGCCCTGGAAAACAGCTTGGCAGTTCCTAACAAGATTTAATAGAGAGTTGCTATATGATCCAGTAATTCTACTCTTAGGTATAGACCCAAAAGAATTGAAAACAGGTGTTCAAACCAAAACTTGTACATGAGTGTTCTGAGCAGCACTATTCACAATTGCCAAAAGGCAGAAACAATCAAATGTCCATCAACAGATGAATGGATGAACAAAACATGGTCCAGCCAGGGGTGGGGTAGGGGGTATATAGCTCAGTGGTAGAGTGCATGCTTGACATGCATGAGATCCTGGGTTCAATCCCAGTGCCTCTGTTAGTGGGAAATAAATAAAGATTTTTTAAAAATATGGTCCAGCTGTACAATAGACTAATACTCAGCCATTAAAAGGAATGAAGCACTGATACACACTACAATATGAATGGACCCTGAAAATATCATGCTGAGTGAAAGAAGCCAGACACAAAAGGCTGCATAGTATATGATCAATTTCTATGAAATGTCCAGAACAGGCAAATCCAGAGACAGAAAGCAGATTAGAGATTCCTAGGGGCCGAGGAAGGGAAATGGGGAAAAACTACTCTAATGGGCATGAGGTTTCCTTTTGGGGTGATGGGAATGTTCTGGAACCAGATAGAGATGGTGCTTGCACAACACTGAATGTATTACATGTCACTGAATTTTTCACTTTAAAATGGTAAGTTTTACGTTATGCGAATTTTACATCAATAAGAAACAAGACAATTGCAGTGATCCTCATGGAAGCCAGCAAGGAGGAAAGTGCTGTTCCCACCAACACAGGCAAGCACTGGGTACGAGCAATTCTAACATTTACCTGGGCTTGTGGTCAGCGAGAGGACGCTTCTTAGGTAATTATCGGCTGCCTGCATCGATCTCCTCCAAATCCTTTGCTCGCACACACTCTTTTCAGCTGATGATCCGGGATGGGGTAATATCCGTATTCTACAAATGAGGAAACTGATGTTCTACGGCGTGAAGTGAATTTTCCAAGATAACCCATTGTGGCCCTTCCA
Organism: Vicugna pacos; assembly: GCF_048564905.1. Lineage (NCBI taxonomy): Eukaryota > Metazoa > Chordata > Mammalia > Artiodactyla > Camelidae > Vicugna > Vicugna pacos. The sequence goes on along the minus strand of NC_133008.1, from coordinate 20,932,092 downwards.
TCACATCATAGGGTTCAGGCAAGTACTTGGAAACTTTATTTTTAGAAAGAACAGGCCAACAGAAAGCCTCAATGATAGGATCCCAGTGACACAGAATGACGGAAACAGTACAGTGAACATTTGTGATCTTCGCAGCATGTTGGTTCTGACTCTCAGAAGCCTGGCACTAGATACTGCCGTTGTCCCATTCTATAAATGAAGCAACTAAGGCTCGGAAATGTGGATCACTCGTTCCAGGTCACACAGCACAGGGAGGACACGTTAGGACCGAAGATTCAGACCCTTGGGTTCTGCTTTGCTCTGAGCTACCTCTGGGCAAAAGCAACTCATCAAGATGTGGACACTGAAATCTCGCAGCTTTGCTCTGAGCTACCTCTGGGCAAAAGCAACTCATCGAGATGTAGACACTGAAATCTCGCAGCTGAAACCTCGTTTCTCAGACCTGGACCAAGAACTTGAGGAACTGGGAGGTGGCGATCCCATGAGTCCAAATTGCACAACCTCTGGAGGAAAATCAAGAGAAGCTCAGCTCGTGAGGTCCCCCTCCTGGGTCTTGAAGGAAGCAGCTGGTGCCAGATTCATCTTGGAGCTGCAATTCCTGACTGTGAAATAGAAATGGCATGTATGTATGTATGTATGTGTGCGCAGGTGTGTCTGTGTATATATGCATGGGTCTTTTGAGTCTGCACATGCATGTCTTTGTGTGTACATGCACACATGTGTAAACAGGGAGCTTCCAAACCAGATGAGACCAACTGGAAATCCTGGCATTTAGTGTGAGTCTGGAGTCAGACTGTCCCAGGCCTCAGTTTCTCCACTGGGAAATGGGCCAGCTTCTGCTAGATGTGAGGATTAGAGTCCAGAGAGGCCACTGATTATTGAAGATCTGTCACAGTCTATAGCCTGGATTACAGGCTATGAGGTCTTTATTTTTTATGTTATTTTTACATAGGAGTTGGAAGGAGGGAAAACTTCTGTGCTTTGTTCTGCATCTGAGTTTTGCAGTAAAAAAAATCTTTTATGGAGAAGATACTTGTGTTGCTTGAACGTGCATGTTTGCATGTGTTACATGTGCACAGGTCACATACGTCCGTGTGCAGGCAGGCATAGCAAAGGCCTGCTTTAATACTGGAGCTTGCAGCTTCTCAGGCAGCACCCTCTGCCTCTCAGGGTCCTGGGGTGTCCAGAAGGCTTCTGCGGGGGGGGGGGGGGGTGAAGGGGAAAGATGAGGGGAGGGGCCCTCCAGGTTGAGACTGGCATGTTCAGGTTGCAGGTAGCCATAAATGACAAGGGAGCAGAAATTTACCTTCCAAACTGGAAGAAATTCTTCCCAGACTGCGAGGGGAAACTGAGGCCTGAGGTGGAGAGACCTGCTTGAGGTCAAAGCCTGAATGGTATCCCAGGCTGGAGAACCCCACTCCATGTGTCCTCATCTAAGTGACCTTTCCCAACCCCACGCAGGAGTGAAGAGGAGGTGGGCAGGGGGGCTGCTGGAAGCTATTCCCTGCTGCTGTTCACATCACCTGTGGTCTCCCAAGAGGGAGGGGGAATGGGGTTGGTCCCTGTAGGTTATGAGTGACTTTCTCAGGGACTGGCAGTAAAGCCCACGGTCAGACACCCATGTCCAGGGCTCTCATGAAGATGAAGGCAAATGTGTGGGAGGATCTTGGCTGACAATAGCTCCCATCATGGTCATGTGGGTCCCTGTCACTCCTCTGCGTGTCCTCTGGGACACAGTGGGGAGAAGGCAGGTTCAGGGGTCCTACATCAGATTCCTAAGGGGCCCTCCTCTAACCTGACAAAGCCCCCAAAACCTCTCCTGGGCTCCTTTCTGCCCTGGGTACAACCACACTCTGAGCTCCTGCCCATCATGCCGTGCTCAGGCGGAGGCCCCACAGGTCCTGTAGGTGCCAGGCTTGCCCAGCTGCGTGCTCTTTACCCTCCCTCCTCCTAAGGAAGGTCAAGGAGCTGCTGATGGAGGAATCAGACACAGGCAGGGCAGCACTGGGGATAGCACGGAGCTTTGAAGACGTCCCATGCACTGCTTATTCCGTCAGGGGGAAGCCCAAGTGGGCCTTGGTCTAACTCTGGCAGCTGGAACCCTGACCTTCAGATCAGTAAGGTCTTGAGGTGGGCAGGTGAATCACAGGTGGCTCAGGTAAGGCTCCTACGTCCCAATACCCTCTCAAAGGCAGATTTCTGTACCCAGCAATAAACTCTCCTCCCCACAGAACAGGGTGCACCCACCCACTGTGCTTGGCCCTGATCACTACCCAGTCTCTGGCACCTTCTGGGCTTTCCCGGTGACCTACCAGGCCCTCCAGCTGTGGCAGGCCAGTCGGAGAGGCCCTGGCAGGCAGAAGGCATGCCTGGGAGGCCACAGGGTTTACGGTCGTGTTCCACGTGGGCACTACAACACCTACCATGCATTCCCCAACCAGTCTAATTTAAAAACACATCAATGGAGACCATGGAAAATTGGGTTTCCTCTACATTTATTTCAACTGCTAAATGATTAACAACATTCACAACTTCTCAGATTAAAAAAAAGAAAGAAAAAAACTTCCACTTTGTAACATCACAAACATCTTCTAGGTTTTACCAAGGACCAAAAATGCTAAAATTCTCTATATATGATTTCCAGTGATGGAAACAAGGCAGAGACAGTAAGCACCCAAAGTGGCGAGTTAACACTTTCCGGATGCCTGTCGTCCTCACGGAAGAGACCCTGGAACTAGAATGACAGAAAAGACACTGTGACTTTGACAAGGCTATGCAACTGCACATCGCGCTCGCTTGCACGCCCGCTCCCTGCAGAGCGGCCTCTGCTGGAGAGAGCGAGGGCAGGTGCGGAGAGCCAGCACACTGGTCTCCCTGAGGATGCACCACCACGCTCCACCCCAGCTCCCGCAGTGCCTGCACTGCCTCAAAGTCAACTCCATAGAAGCATCACCTGAGTGCTCACAGGACTTTCCAGGCTCAAGAAGTATGTATTCCCTTTGACATCTGCCAAAGGCTCACAGTGTCAGCTCAAAGCAAGACATCCCCAGGAGGAGGAGTGGCTGGAGGCTGTGGGAACAGGGCTCAAACCCTGGGAATTCCTAAAGTATTTTACTTGTAAATAAAAGCAGAGAAAGCCAAGAATAAGCCCACTAAGACAAAGTGAATATGATAGTCAGAGCTATGCTTGAAAGGGCCAGAACCCATGCTGGGCAGGGTGCATGCATCACTTAGGGCCAACAGGTGCTCTGTGAAAGGCCACAGGGGACCAAGGCCCTGTTCTGAAGGTTCTACCACTAACCCACAGCCAACAGGGAAGGCTACAGGAAGGATTAGCAGAGAGGAAAAAATGAATCTCAAAACCACACCATGCCTGCCGGCTGTTTCAATTCTGCTAAGGCACCTCCAGCGTGTTGTTGGCCATTAAGATCTGCCAGTTGCCAAAGCAACAAAAGTGACCAGAAACAAGCAGAACCCTAGGGACTACACCTGACATGAAGAAAGGCAGCATCAGGTGGGCACATGAGATGCTGACAGGCCTGTGACACTGTGCCGATGAGCGCAGGCCAGACAGACAAGACAGAACCAGAGGAGCCTGGGACTTCAGCCCAGGAGATCTGCGGCTTTGAGAAAGCAAGGATTTCTTAACAGCCAATAGAAGTGGCCAACAGGATAACTCACTGCTGTGTTCCCCAAGCTTGCAGTATCAGCAGGATCCCAAGTTTTCCAGATTTTGGCACATATTTAAAACTTCAACACTGCTGTTTTATGAGGAAGGGTTGAGAGATTCCCACAGCCTGAGAATTTCGCATGTAGCTGCAAGAAGCAGAGTGCGGGAAGCTGGAAGGGGCGGCCATCGTATGCCTTCAAATAGCAAACAGCTGCAGAGCCCACCCCAAGAGGATCCTTTCTGCTCTGTACAAAGGCCCTAATAAAACAACTCTTTACACTGCCACATATGCAAAAAATGAAGTGTCTTGAAGAGTTTACACCTCCCACCCCTTTGTAGGAGACTCCATATGTGGTTTAGGGAAAAAAAAGAAAAACGAGTTTCCTTTGAGGATTCTAAAGAGACATGTAAATTTGGGGAAAGTTTCATCAGTGTAATGATTACTCCCCACTGAATATAGCTGCTGAATACGTTGCTGAAATTTCATTAAGTCTCTTGGGATGCATTTAAGAGATGAGACTCCATAAATAACACGTTCATTGAATCAAGTATCTCCACTTGTTCAAAGGGCTCTAGCACTCCAACTGACAGGCTGTGGGACCAGAGCATGGACTTCATTATTACTGATTTACGTTCCCTATTTAAATTTGAGAAGATATGATCTGTGATTGTCTGTTTCAGCATCAAGTTTGCTAACAGATCACTTTTAGAGAGCAACGTGTCCTGGGACAGGAAAACCGACAGGAGTTCCTGAGCACTTATAAGGCACTGGTGCTTTCAAGGGCAGCCCCACCTTCTGAGGGGAACCAGGGAAGACTTGGAGAGGACCTGCTGCCAGAAGCATTTGGAAGAGGGGGAAAAGGCCAAAGCAGACTGAAAATGGTGCATTCTCTTTTTTTAAGAAAAAGAAAAGCCAGCAGGTGGACCCTCTGCACCAGAAACTGTAGTTTGTTTTCCACGTACACACCAAACCTACTTGGGCACTGGTTCCAGGGCAGATCCAGGACAGAGGTGGCGTTATAAGAGTAATTGCTGCTTCAAGCTTATCTTTTTTCACCAATGGTTTTCATCTATTTAGGGAGAGAATGATTTTGTTCAAAACTGAGTTGGAAATTATGGGTGGAGAGGGCAACTAAAAAGAGGAGAAAGATGAAGATATTTATAGGTCAAAAGCCCTTCAGAAGGAAAAGGATTTGAAGACCCTCAGAAAGGCATGAGGCAAAGTGGCATCCTCTGCTGCGCCAGCTTCCAGGTCACCCTTACACTTGCAGGACACAAGGCCACTCCTGTGGCAGCTTGTTTCCACAAGATGGCCACGTGCAGTCGAGCCTGGGAGCCCTGAGCTGAGGCCCCGCCATGGGCTGCACACAGCTGCTCTTGGAGAGCATGGGGCTCGCTCCTTCAGGCAAACCTGGAAGGCGAGAGGTGGGATACATCTGCATCCAAACACTCCTTTTTTTTCCCTCATGGAATTTTTTGAATTTTTTGGGGGGTGATATTTTGATGTTTGGTTTTTGAGGAATGGGGCACACCAACTCTTCTGGAGGAAGCCTCTCTGCGAACCAGAACGTCAGCTTAGGCAGTCTGCCCCACACACTAGCTCACACACATACCTATTTGTTGGCCCGTTTGTGTCTGTACATCTGCATCATCCTCTGACGGAACACATCAAACGTGTCTTCTTTGTGTTCCTGCCCGTCGGCACCCAACCCCTCCCCTTCTGAGGCAGTTCCCCTAAGGAGCAAAATGGAGAGTTAGCCACACCTGAGCCCAGAGTTGGCCACCAGGAGACCGAAAACAGCCCGAGCAGTCAGAGTGGGACAGAGGTATGAGGGACACATAACAGTGACAGCAAGGGAAAGGGAAAGTAAAGACATGATTCACTGTGGGGAACAAGGGGTACTCACCTGTGCAGGTATGTGAAACTTCTGAGGGGCATGCTCAGAAACCAGCCCCTGATTACAGCAGAAAGCCTCCCCAGCAGGTGATAAGCTCAGTTTTAACTGAAATGCTTGTTGGATGTTAATGGGGCTTTAACTCTGGGCCATGTTCTACCCTGGACCCAGGCTAGTCTGCGTATGGGTTCTCGGAAAAGGGAAGTAAGCGGTTCTTAGTGTAACTACCCAGTATTACTACTCCGCTTTTATGACAATAATGAATGCGGCCAAATGCCAGGGACCAAGTCTACTCAAGTGCAAGGAGTTGTGTGAACACCTGCATGTGTCAATGATCTGCTTCAAGCCACATTCAACATGAGAGAAACCAAGAATCAGGATGACCAAAGGACTGAGGACAAGAATCCCACAGAAAGCCTCATCTCCCCAGGCACGCTGCCCATCCCCACCCTTGGCCCCCAGCACCCGCCGCATACACGCTGACGGGCTCCCTGATGCCCTTCCCACAGGAGCCCAGGCCGTGGCCCTCCTTCCAGCCCATCTTCTGTAGCATCTGGAACCCCAGGTTCTTGTCGGTCAGCTTCTGCTGAGTGAAATCAAAGTCCTTGGGTTTCTGAGGAGAGAGAAGAGTGGCATGTAGGGTGGAGTGAAGAACGAGGGTCTGCCCTGGGTTGCACCTGGACATGCCCCAGTACTAATACCCCTAATGCCTCCCTGACTCCCCAGACGCTCAAGATCAAGCCATGGTCACCTCCCCAGTTCCTGGCAACAGTCCCTGGGTAGGTTGAGGCTGCTAAAGATTGGAGGTCACCCGCCTCAGGTGCCCCTACAGAACTGAGCTGGATCAGCCTCTTAGGCTTCACCGTGACCACTCTTACTGCCATGGTAAGACTGTGAGTTCAACTTCATGAGGGGATGTGGGTCCTGGCACCAAAGAGTCAGTAGGAAGAACCCAGAGTGGAGACATGGATAAATAGTGTGGCCCCGTGATAACCAGAGGGCACATCCCAGGCTGAGGAAACAGGGCACAGGCCTTGAGGAAAGAAGGCCCTGGAGTGCAGGAGTCAGAGCAGAGGCAGGACTGAGGCAGGAGGGGCCAGATAGGTGGTGGAGAGAGGCTGTGCAGAAAACTGGCTCAAAGGGTCCTTCCGATTTGACCCCCTGCCCCGTCACCCCATTGCTTCATTCATTCCTATGGGCTTCCAGAACTATGAGCAGTGTGACTCCAGCCTGGAAACTTCCCTGGCTGCCTTTGGGCACTGCTCAGCAAACCTGATTGACTCATGTGTGTCTGTCTGTCTGTTCCTTCCCAGGTCTGGAGCTCTGAGAGCTTCCTAAGGACAAGGACTGGGTTTTACTTGGACTCGGGAGTCCATGTCTACCACAGAGCAGACCTCACTGGGAGCTAGTGCAGCTGGGCAGGACCTTACAGGCGCAGCGGTAAGGAGACCTGGAGGAGATCTGGGCTCCAGAGCTGGCTGCGGGAAGATAAGTTAAGAGGCCTGGAGGCCTCTAGAGGAGGAGCCTGCCTAGGATGAGCAGAGGGGACTTCCATTCAATCATGAATATTCATCAGCATCCACAGTGTGCTGGAACTGCTGGGCAGCTGGGGGCTCAGTCCCTGCTGCCTGAGCCCGTGTTTCTCTTACCGATTTACTTAACACTCAACACAGACTGAGGAGACCAAGAGGGTCTTACACACTCCTGGGGAGAGAGCCCCTCTGTCCTGATCAAGGCAGCTGGAGTAGCAGAGGGGGTCTGAGTAGGGAACAAATGCGGGAGGGGAAGAGGGTGGGGGAGGCAGAGGAAAGGCTGGCCACGGGTTCCCCAAATGTCAGGTAAGCCGCTCAGGTGGGAGCAATGGGAGGGACAGGGATCAGCTCAGCCTGGACAGATCTCTCTGAGTTTTCAATTTGTGTCTAAGAATCACCCTGCCTGGTCTCCTGGGGCTGGAGAAAAGCCGTGCACCATGGGCCAGGCTGAGGTGCACACAGAGAGCTGCAGGGGAGGTCTCCTACCTGCCTGCAGTCACCCCCCCCAAAAAAAACACCCACTTTGCAGGACAGTGGCTACACACCAAGTTAACATGCATTTTGTTTAATCCTCAAGGTATCTCCTACCTGCATGGTTGGTATAGCTGCCCCACTTTACAGATGTACAAATGGAACTTCAGGATTCAAATGCCAAGATTAGGTGAGCCTGAAATAGCTGTCCCCTCACCAGGCTGCGCCTTCACCCAAGCCACCAGAAGGGTACCCGGGTGCTATCTCAGCTTAAAAGCCAGCACACCATTTAGGACCACAAGCTTCGGGCACAGGAAGGTCCCTGCTCCCAACTGTAACTGGGGTCACACTGATACTTCCTCTGGCCATTGAGACTGACACAATGCACTTAGGTCTGAGCCACTACACGGGCTTTCCTCCCAATCTGACACCAGTAGAGACCTCACCAGCTACCTTACTTACCTTCCTGATCTCTAATGATCTGTGGGATCCTTAGATGTCCCCACATATAGCCCTGGTTACCTTGCTCAGCTTCACCTGCTCTGACAGACGTCCAATCAGCTGTTTGGAGTGTGCCCCCATCTCCTTCCAATGACCTGCCCCCCAGAGGGACTCCCCATTTCAGTCAATGGCAGCTGCATCCTCATAACTGCCCAGGCTGACAACCCTGGAGTCACCCTGGATTCGTGACTTTATCTGTTCCACATCCAACCCATCAGCACGTCCCACTAACTTCACTTGGTCTCCCGAGTCTGCCTGGCCCCTGATCCCACAGGTTGCTCTCAACACAGCAGCCAAAGTGGCTATGCTTTCCACTCAAATCACCACCATGGTTCCCTGAGAGTGTCTCCGAGAAAAGGGGCCACGGTGCTGACATCCATCTACAGACCTTGAAGTGACCTGGGTGCTTGCACCTCTACTTCCTCACCTCACCACCCCCATCACTCCACTCTAGGCATAAAGGGCCCCTGCTGAAATATGACTGCCCTGAGGCTTCTCCTAGGCCCCCCTGGTTAAAGAGTACCCCTCAACCCACATTATACCCCATTTCCCTTTGACCTGCTTCTCTGCACCCACAGCACCCCGATGACTGGATCTTGTACATTTCTGTTGCTGCCAGCCCTGCTCACTGCTGCCTCTAGGTAGGTAGATGGGCTGGGCACATAGGAGGTGCTGATCAGTTAATGAACACACACGAGCACGTGCTCCACTTACTAGCAAAGTAGTGCACTCTTTCAATCACAACTGTAGTTCACTAAATCTGAACTTCTCAATGGTTGAGACATCTTGTTCATCTCTTCAGACTCACCCATCCATTAAATGGACTAATTACTTCCTCCTTGGACAAAGCAAAACAGTTTTAAGAAGCCCCTGGAGAGAAAAGCCCCTGAGAGAAAAACTGACACCTGGCCTGAAGTATGAGTATAGCTTAGTCACAGCCACAGTATCCTTTGAAACGCTGGCAAACTCTGACTACGTCACACGGGAGGATTCACAGTCATGCTCACCTTCTTCTTGGACACGGGACGACCCCGAGGCCTGTCATAGGCAATTCGAACTGGTTCGTGAACTAGAAGACAAAAGAAATACACACACACACATATATATGCGCTTTCCCCAAGTTACTAAGAAAGAAAATGAGGGTGCTGCAGTTTTGGCTAAGAGCCCCTCTGCTGACAGAAGGTGGCTCAGAGCTGCACCACAACACCAGCCGTTTGGCCCTCGCTCCTCTCAGGAATCGTGTGACCCACAGAGCACAGACGCAGAACACCGCCTCAACTGAGGGCTGCCTCACTGTGGTAGAGTCTACTTAAGTGTGACTCCCACATTTATGATGAAGGACTGGAAGCGGGGATCATTTTCCATGACTGTAGGAATATATTTTGTTTCAACAAATGAACTATTTGCAACACTGTGCCCTCCTTGTGTCTCTGGGACTGTTCCATAGATAATTAAAGTCCACGTGTAACTTTCCAGTAAAACAAACATGCTTTTCCTACAGAGCGCCAAATCACATTATTATTATAGTTATTACCATATTTACACATGTTATCACAGGGTAGATCAGCAGGTCTGGTACTGTCTAATCAATCACCCTATCAAGCAACTGAGAGCTTCTAAAACAGAAAGAACTCCACGTTCCCCCCATGGAGACCACCTTAGCAGTCATTCTGATGTGCTACCACCCTTTGTGCTAAGTTCTGAAGGACAAGATTTTGGCAGAATAGTTAGTAATCCATTGCAATGCCAAGGTTTCTAAACACAAACCACGAGAACTATTTCATCAGCAGTAGAAACTGACACTAGTGGGGGTGAATGTGATGGCCTCAATAACGTGAAACACACAGGTTCTACACACACGACGGACTGCTGTTCACCAAAACTGCCTCACACACAAGTATTGAAGCATCAGCCCCATACATGAAACATGGCCCAGGCCTGGCTGTGTGGAGACACCTGGGTGGGCAGCGGGCAGCCTAACGAAAGGCAGCACATGATGATGCACCAACTGACATTCTAGAAAAAGCAAAACCACAAAGCCAGAAAGTGGCTGCCAGGGCTGGGTAGAGGAGGAGACCCAAGAGGAACACGGAGACATTTCTGGAATGGGCTCCACCTCTGCCGTACTGGGAGCGGTTCATGCCTATGTACCTTTGTCAAAACTCCTTGCACTGTCCACTTTTTGAAAAGGATGCATTTTGTTGCTAGTAAACTGTATCTCAAGAAGATTGACCCTCCCAACACAGGAGCAGGAGATGGCCTTCCATGGCCAAGGCAGGCAGAGCAGGGAGTGCACAGCTCCCACTAACGACTACCCGAGACTAGTCCTGCTCCACATCCTCCTGTCTCATCGTCACTACCCTGGGGCCTTTGCGGGGTTCAGAAAGCTGGGCACCCCTCAAGATCACAGACAGCAAACAGCCACAAGGTGACCCAGGCCCATTCCTTCCACTGCCAGGATTCCTCTGCTGGAATCTGAGCAATTATGTAAAATAACAAGCAGCATGTGGGGCGCCAGAAGCCACATGCAGTGTCCCTCTAGAGTGCCGACTTTAGACCAACTAGAAACATCAGTTTCTCATGAACATTTTGGACTGGTATACAAAACTAGTAGCACTATTTTAGGTTAAAAATTCAAGACCAAAGAACCCTATGTTGTGTTGGCCCAGGGGGGATTCTGAAAGGTAACGTCCACATTAGCCAAAGCAATCAGAGGCAGGAAGGGTGACAGGGGCCAGCTGGTCATCTCACAGCTGAACCTGGGCTGAAGGCCAGTAAATTCTTCAAAGCAGTCAGGAACGTCTCCACGATTTTCCATGGCCCACAATAAGCACCATGACTCCTCTTCAGGTGTTAAACAGAAGACCCCTTCTGAGGGCGCTGTGCTGATGGCTGTGTACTCACCTTTCGGCTCCTGGATGAGACATAGTCTCTTGGGAGCTGGAATCATGCCGACCTTCAATGACTTGCTGCTGACCCTCTTCCGGGGAAAGCAGGCCCCTGAGGAAGCCTGTGACAGGGCGGGCGCACCAGCAGGGCCATCCTCGGCCACTTCACTCAGGAGGCCATCAGCAGGGGGGCTGCCCTCAGAGCACTCGGACTTGGTAGACCCGCCCATCGGCCTGGAGGCCTCTCCAGGAGTGGGGACCTCCTCACCCCCCTCCTCATCCTCCTCCTCTTCGTCCTCCTCGTCCTCGTCCTCCTCAGGCATCACTGGGCTCTCCAGCTCGGCCTCATGCTGAGGGGGTTCGTCCTCAAACTCTCCTTCCCCTTCCATGGGTTCTAGGGGGCTCTCCTGAGAATCAGCGCTCTCGTTGGCTTGGAGGGTCAGCGGAGATGATGAAAAGCAAATCGATGGGCACAGTTCAAATACTTTCTTTCGATAGAATTTGAAAGCTGAACTATTTTGGTCATGTAGAAACCTGGGATAAAGATGAAATACACTGGTTATGGTTAATCAGATGGCTCTCTGAACACTGCCATTCGCTGAAACTTCCAAATGGACTCAACAAAGCTGGAAGTGGGACAAAGAAGCAAATAACATGACCTCTTTCTGCCAGCTACGGTTGATGGTCAGCTGTGCAATGAGATAGTTTAAGGAGTATTAGTAATTTAACAAAGGAGCCAGAACGTAAGAGGCCTAACTGCTTTTCGGGGGAGGGAGGTGGAGGAACAAGGTATGCAGGGACGACCAGGGAACATGCTAGTACGAGCTCTAACACTACAGCCAGAAGATCCGACTTGGGCCTTACTTCATCTTTCTAATTACATCACCGGCCACTCTGGGCCTGCGTTTGCTCACTGTTCCTCCCACACTCCAGCTATGAGATGGAAAAAGGTCTGCCACTTGCAGCACCTTCTGCCTCACGTCCTGCAGCAAAGGTGAGTGAATGTCATGGTAATATGGCCTCTTTGCACTGCAGAGTCCAACGGCCTGAGCCACTGGAGCTGCGGCTGGTGTGAGAAACTGAAAACACACAAAATATACTTGGGCCAAAGGAAAGACAGCCTTTGTCCTTAGATAGGACAACTCAGCTTCGTAATGATGTCAATTTCCCCTAATTAACATATTAAAGTTTAAAAGTATCCCAGTAAAAGCATCATTTTTTTTCTGGATCTAAACATGATTCTTAATTCATATAGAAACACAGTATGATTCTTCAGTTCATATAGAAACATAAATATGCAAGAATATCTGGGAAAAACCTGGACAAGATCAACAAGGGGTCCAGCTCCAATGGATATTACAAGGTGTATGAAACCTCTATAGTCAAAATAGCAAAAAACCGAAACAAAACAAAGTGAAAAAAACAGCATGGTACTGGTCCGTGGACAGACAGACCAAGAGAAAGGCCAGAAACCCAGTATTTGATGAAGGTGGCCTCAAGCCACTGTGAAAAAGATCTTTTAAATGAATAGTGTTGGGACAACTGGGTAGCTTTTTTAGAAAAATATTTAAGTTGGATCTATGCTGTACTTTCTGCTCCTAAATAACCACACAAAGACTGGAAATCTAAATGCAAAAACCAAGCCATACAAGTAGTGGGAGAAAATGTATAAATGTCTTTATAATCTGAGTGTTGGGAGATTCTTTCTAACTGTAACTTAGTATCCAGGTGCAATAAAAGAAAAAAATTGATAAATTTGACTACATAAAACATTTCTGCATTGTAGAACATACCATAAGCAAAATGAAAGTTAAATATCCACTTAAGAAGGAAATAAATGCAATTACATCACAGGTAAACACTTGTAGAAACTAAGAATAAATCCAAAAAGCCCAATCGAGAAAAGGGCAAAAATTAAGAACTTCTGCCCTCCAAAAGACTGCTAGAATGAGAAAACAAGTCACAGACTGGGAGAAAATATCTACAAATCACATATCTGATAAAGGACTTGTATTAAGAATATATAACAAGCTCTCAAAATTCATTAGTAAGTAAATAAACAACTCAATTAAAAAATAGCCCAAAGATCCAAAAAGACATTTCACTAAAGAAATAAACGAGCACATGCAAAGATGCTCAACACAGTTATCCTCAGGGAAACACAAATGAGAACCACAGTGCGAAACCCCCTCCTCCACACTGGGAGGGCTAATGTGAAAAAGACTGACACTATCAAGTGCTGGTGAGGATGGGGAAGAACCAGAACTCTCATCCAGGCTGCTAGACATGTAGAACTGTGCCACCACTTAGAAAGTCAGTTTGGCAGCCAGCCTTTCCCTGACTCAGTATTTTACTGGAGAGAAATAAAAGCAGACCTTGTAAATGGCTGCTCACAGCAGCTTTATTTGTAATCATCCCAGACCAGGAACAACTCAATGCCATCAACAGCTGAAGGAGTAAATAACTGGTCCAGCCACACAATGTGATACACAGCATTCAAAAGTGAACTATGGATACACACAACATGGCTGAATCCAAGTAATTATGTGGAGTAAGAAGCTAGACAAAAGGAGAGAACAAACTGCATTTACATATAATTATAGAAAATGCCAACTATTTACAGTGAGAGAGCACGGATCAGCAGCTGCCTGCAGGAAGGGATGACAAAGGGCACAAGGGAACTTTTGGGTCATGAATGTGTTCGTCATCTTGATGGTGGTGATGGTTGCACAGGTGTAAATATGCATTAAAACTAATTAGACAAATATGTGAAGTTTATGGCATGTCAATTATACCTCAACAAAACTTTTTTCTAAGAGGATGAAACTTCTTTTAAAAAAACAAAGAGCAAATGATATGAACAGTTTACATAAAGATATAAAAATGACACATAAGTTTATGAAAAGGGCTTCAAAATTTTACTTAAGAAAAATGCAAACTAAAACTTCATTGAGAAAATGAGAAATGTCTCATAATCCCACTGGTTCAAAGGCACATCAAAAGGTGGGAGGAGTGGGGACAGGCACTCATGATACTGCTGGGAGAGTGGACCCAGGGAGGAAAACCTGCACTACCTATCAAAACTTAGTTTGCATTAATCCCCCTTCTGGAAGATACTCAATGGCCACAAACACAAAGCAACTGTGCACTAGGCTAAACAAGCTACAAGAGTGTGCTGAGTCACTACTGGGTCCCAGGAACGCTCCAGGAAATGTCAAGTTTCAAACAGTATTCTTTTTTTTTTCCCTTGGGATGGAGGTTTAAATTTATTTATTTATTTTTAATTGAAGTACAGTCAGTTACAATGTGTCAATTTCTGGTATACAGCACAATGTCCCAGTCATACAGATACACACATATATTTGTTTTCGTATTCTTTTTCATTAAAGGTTATTACAAGAAATTGAACATAGTTCCCTGTGCTATACAGAAAAAACTTTAAAAAAAAAATCTATCTTAAACTAAGGCATGCCTCTCTAGCACACTGGGAACAGGTGTGGCTGCATGTGGAGGATGACACAATGGAACAGAGATGAGGGTATAGGTGGGACAGGCAGAGGGGAACTTCTAGATATGCTGTAAAGGGAAAAAAGCAAGATGCAAGAGTCTATTACATATAGACGACTACTTATTGGTGTAAGAGCTATGAGGGAACATACATACACACACACACACACACACACACACAGAGAGAAATGAATGAAAATGGTATCCCATTGATAGGTAGAGGGCATGAGACTTCTCTGAACTTACCTCTTCTAATTTTTACTTTAGAGCCACACAAATGCTGTACTTATTTACTTGTTTAAAAGGATGTGAAAAAAAAGCACCCAAACTGATTTCAGCAGAAACAAAGGAACCTGAGTGTGTATCAAATTGATGACAACCACAAACACAAAATGAATTAACTCAAGCAGCTAAGGAGCACCTTAGAAATAAAAATTTTCTAAAGGAAAAGAAAACACAAAGTCATTTGGCCTTTACTAAACAGGTGTGCTGTTCGGTGAAGTCTTCTTCAAACTATTCTACGAGCACTGGGGGACAGAGTAAATCACCTCATCTGATGCTACTGTAGTTTCCTGGGGTCTCCATGTGGGAAAGGAGGAGAAAGTGCTATATGAGGAACACTGCTCAGAAAAGGCTGTCAGAGGGAAAGGAATAACCCCAATCCCTGGCAGTGTCAAGTGCCCAGGATAATGCAGAGTTCTCTTTCAAACTGTAGTTTTCACTAGGGAAAAAAAGAGAACTGATAAAATGCTCCTGGTTGCCCTTCACTGAGCTGTCCCCTTCGCCTGGTCCTGCCAGTGTAAGGTCCCTCATACGTGGGCAGCCCAACTTTGAGGTCTATAAGGCCCAGCAGCCCCCAGGTCTGTAAAAGGCAGAAGCAGGCTGAAGTCCAGCAAGGCCATCAGTGCTCCATGTAGCTGGTCTGAGTCCCACAGGAAGGAGGCAACCCCAGTGTATGACTCACTCAAGGTCCCAAACAAGCTAGAACTGCACGCTTAGTTACCGCTGGGCCCCAGAAATGCTCCAGGAAATGTAAAATTTTTATCTGTATTCTTAATTAAACTAAGGCACAAGTGTCTAGCATGTTGGAGCAGGGCAAGGGTCCAGATTCCCTAGCCAGCTATAGGATACAATCCACAGAGCACGGGAACCCCACTCACTTCACGGGGAGCCCAGCAGGGTTATGGCTCAGTACCAGAAACACATGGCCCTAGGGGGCCTTCCCCTGAAGGAGAACCTGCACCCCACAGGCAGAGTGGGCTCCAGCCCTGGTTCTGTCACCTTTGGGCTGCGTAGCATTGAACAGCCACCCTATCTGAGGAATGGAAAGGACAATGGTGCCCCCTCTTGGCATAAGGGTGCCAGGCCCCCATGCGTGGAGATGCTTGTTGCTCACACCCAGACCAGGACCCATCCATTATAGTACATGAGCAGCACATTCTCATCCTGCCCAGAGCTGCCAGCAAGACCAGGGACAGTGTCCACCCTCCTCCTCAGACTCACAGGCAAGGACACACCCTCCTCTTTGCCTCCACACAGGTTCTAGGGAACATACTAGTCCCTCTGCTGAGGTGTTCTCTCCCCCTTGCCCTGGCAAACATCCATTGAGTCTTTGGATCTAGCTCCAGCTCCCCTCCAGGGAGGCTTCCCTGATGCCCCAGATGAGGGCCGATCTCCCAATAACCCAAACAGATGCTTCTCCCTAACAGCCCTGAGCTCAGTGGAAGTGAAGTCATGATTTATCCTGGGCTGATCTGTGGGGCAGGAGTGCATCTGCCAGGCTGTCCTGTGGGCTCTCAGGACACTCATGGGGTGAACACACTCAAGTCAAAGGGGCATGATGGGTACGTACCACAGGTCAGGGTTATCGGTGCTGTTTTCTATGCTGAATTGTTCAATCTCTGGTCCCACCTGAGCAACAAATTTAGCAAGTTTCTCTGCAGTCTCCATTGTTTTCACATCAACTACAAAACAAAGTAATTGTCATGGATCAGTTCTGAGCTGTCAATTCCCATGTGAACATTATGGGGCTGTGGAGACTGACTACAAAGATGGCCCCTCATTGCAGCCTTGCCCTTTGCCACGTGACTGTGCAGCTCTGTCCAGGAGAGGTGAACTCTCTTTTCTCTCCTTGAACTGGGGCTGGCCTGGGGACTCTTGCTGGCTGAGAATGGGACAGAAATGTGGAGACTGGGCTTCAGAGGCCTCAAGCACCCCACTGCCTCTCCAGGATGCTGAATCCTGACTGTCAGGTGAACAAACACAATCTGGCTGCTAGAGGGTGACGGGCATGTAGCTCAGTCATCCCCATCACCTCAGCTGGCAGTCCAAGGCAACTACTCTCTGCCTGCAAATGCATTTGCAGGCCCAGCCCAGCTGACTCGGAGCAACACTGGATGCCTCCTCTTTGAAGCCACAGTTTGGAGTGGCTCATTACATAGCAACCGCTAGAGAATGAAGCTGTTGGGTAGATTCTTTCCCTCTACATTCCCACTTAGTGCTGAATGGAAAGCACAGGACAGGGGGTAGGCCTGTTGTGGAAGGAGAAGTTAACGGCTGGGAGAAACAGAAGAAAATGTGGGTCAGATAACCCTGAGAAGGGAAACAGAGGGACCGTGGCAGGGAAGAAGAAGCAGAATGAGAACAAGGGCAGCCTTACAGAACATACATGGGCAAGAATAGAGAAATGGATCAAGGAGCTCAAAGGCCCAAGCATGGGCAGATGGCACACCCTGCTGGCCAACAGGATGACCTTGAACAGAATCACCGGGCAGCACCTCATGTCAGCTCCACACTCAGGGCAGGAGGAAACATGCAGTGGGATTCTAGGGCTGGTCCCTCAAGAAAGCAAGGAGAGTGCCTCCGTGAGCACCACCCTGGCCAGGTTCCTTTCACTACTGCCTGCTGCCCAGCCCAGTGCAGCCCAGCCCACTGAAGCCATCCACCTCAGCAGAGACCCCTGGAGATTGATCAGTGTTGGGGCTGGGGCTCAGAGGAGGGGAAAGGAGTGAGAACTCACTGTCAGTAGACGGGCAGGGAGAGGAAGTCTGAGGGGCTTCAGAGACATCCACGCCTACTGGCTTCAGGGATGGATCTGAGGCTTCTGGGCTGGGGTCCCGAGGAGAGGGTCTGGCAGGATCTGGTGGACAATCCTTGGCAGCATCATTTCCATCTGGCTGAGGCAGCTTTCCCTGCAAGAAGCCTGGAGCCTGCCGGCCATGGTGTTTCAACCTGGTGCCTGAGGAGAGGAGGGTCTGGGTCCCGGTGGTTGCTCTCCTCACCTTCCAGCCCCGGAGTCCTTGAGCTCGAAGCAGCCCCCGCCGCCGACCCGGGAGGAGCCTCTTCTTGAGGCTCCGAACTGCCCGGGCATACAGCATGGCCCGGACTGCACACTCGGCCGCCATCGGCTTCTGATCCGATCCTGGCAAAGTCTGGCTCATCCGCTGCATTTCTGCCAGCTTCAGCTTGTAATATTTATACTCCAGACTATTATCATCAGACAAAAACCTATATAACAAAACACGCACAGCAGGACATTTGTGAATACACCAGCATGACCAAATTGTTGCTGTAAATACATTTCCGTAAACCTTTTGTACTTGGCGACCTCCCTGCTTTTGGAGAGTCCCTGCCTGGCTCCAACATGTACCCAGAGCTGGGCCCTGGCCATCCATCCTGCTCAGAGTGACTACAGGGGAACCAGGAGATATGATGGAGCACTGGTCGATTCCTCCTCAATTCCTGTCATCAGCAGCCATGAAGGAGCTTGTAGCTCCTGGTGGCCTCACGAACCAGTCACCCTGGAACCATGGAAGCACTGTCCTACTAGGGAGTGGCAAGCATTGTTCTTGGACACTGTTTCTGGGAGGTGATGCCCTTCAGATGGTGGACACTCAGTGATCTTTTAACTGAATTGAGGCCAGTGTGGCACTGCTGTGAAATCACATGTCAGAGTCACAATGAGAACAGTATAGAAAAAAGGAGTTTGAGTTACAAGTACTGACAGAAAGAGATCCACAGCATGGAGAGCAAGCTATAGAAGAATATCAACATCGATACAGACCATGTGAAGCTGCACTGTGTACATACACATATATTTGCCTTTTTCACATAGGCTGAAAGAATACAAAGCAAACTTAAGAATTAGCTCTGAGGAATGGGTTAGAAAGGAGCATGGAGAGGGACTTTCACTTTATTTACTTTGCTGACCATTTCATTAGCACCTTCTTTCATCTCTATTAACTCTTCCCTTCTAGTCTCTGGCCTTTTTTCACCATTTCTTTCTAGCTTCATGAGTTGTTGAATGCTTATCTTCGGTCTATTTCTGATAAACACACCCAAGGTTGCACTTTTCCCCCAGCTGTTGTTGCGGCTACATTCCATATGCAGTGCTCTCCCTGCTACTTCCTTCTGAAGAGCTTTTAATTTCAATTCTAATTCTCTTTCATTCAAAAGTTATTTACAAGCCTGTTTTATTTTGGCTGTTGCTGGTTGCAACTTTTATGCATTGCATAAAGTGGCCCACGTAATTCCTTTCCTGGGATGTGCTGTATGTAACTCTCTTCATGTCCTCATTCATAACAAGTTTTTTGTGAATGTTCATTTTCAGTCTGTGTTAAAGAATGAGTATTGTTTGGTGAATACAGCAATACTTCATGTGGCTTTTTGTGATGTTGAGATCACATTAGATGAGGTTCCCAATTACCAATAACAGAAGCTGATTGGAAGCGAGGTGGCAGTGCACAGCAGGATGCTGGCAGCACCATGTGATGCAGCATGTCCCTGGTGAGCAGCTCCATATGAAGCTCCTGTTGATGCTCTCTGCACAATTAAGGTCTGGCTGGATGTGAGGAAACAGGCTGTGTGCTGGCTCCTCCACTGCCCTGGACACTCTGTTGGCCAACAGCAGCATCCTGCAAGATTGAACCCTAACAAGCAAGGGTTCCCACATAAGGGAAAGCTGATCAACACATGGTTCTCAAGTCAAACGCAGCTGCAGCAAGGCCACTCCTCATCCAGGGCAGAAAGCACAGTCAGTGCCCAGGTGACCTGGATCCCACAATGTAAGTCCCTTTCCCCTGGATGGTTCTGATGCCAAGTGCAGTCTGAGAACATGAGTCACAAATCCATCTCCCCCAGTTCTAATGGAGCACATCAAGAGCACAGAATACTCCCAAGCTAGTCTGCCAGGTTCAAATCCCAGTGTAGCCACTTACTAGCTGTGAGATTTATGAATTTTTCTATGCCTCAGTTTCTTCACCTGTAAGGGACAGATAATAATAATAACCTACTTGTGAGGCTTGAGTTATATACTTTTCATTTTAAGGAAAATGCTTTGAATACTGCCTGTTCAACAATGATTAGTACATCATCTCTATTCATTTATGATCATTCTCTGTATTCTAAATTTTCCACACTTTTATTTGGATGACATCTACCCATTTCAGGGAAAGTACATTCAAGTCTCCTACCACAGTAAGGATTTCCAGTTCCTCTTATACTTCCAAATGTTTACATAGCTCATAGCCACGTGTGGTTCCAGCAGTGAGATTCCCAACCACTGTAGCTCATGATGACTTTCCCTTGTCAGTAACCTCTTTTTGCCCCTTTGAATGTTTTTCTGTTTTGTCTGAAGTAACATTTCCATATCTCCTTTCTCTTCAATAGCATTTGCTTGGTATATTGTCTTCCATCTTTATGTTTCACTCCCTGTGTTTTAAGTGACTCTGATGAGGAACTAAGAGCTGCTGCTCTTATTGATTGATTGATCTACAATGTTGTGTTTATTTCTGGTGTACTGCATAGTGATTCAGTTACAGATACATATATATATTCCTTTTCGTATTTTTTTCATTATAGCTATTACAAGGCATTGAATATAGTTCCCTATGCTGTATAGTAGAATCTTGTTATCTGTTTCGTATATAGTAGTTAGTATCTGCAAATCCCAAACTCTCAATTTATCCCCCCATCCCCTTTTCCCCCAGTAACCATAAGTTTGTTTTCTATGACTGTGAGTCTGTCTCTGTTTTGTAAATAAGTTCATTTATGTCCTTTTTTTAGAGTCCACATATAAGTGATACCACATGGTATTTTTGTTTCTCTTTCTGGCTTACTTCACTTAGTGTAATAATCTCTAGGTCTATTCATGTTGTTGTAAATGGCATTATTTTATTCTTTTTAAGGGCTGAGTAGGAGTCCATTGTATAAACATATCATAACTTCTTTATCTGTCAATAGACTTTTAAGTTGTTTCCATGTTTTGGCTTTTGTACATAGTGATGCTATGAACAGTGGGGTGCACGTATCTTTTTGAATTAGAGTTTCCTCTGGATATATGCCCAGGAATGGTACTGCTGGATCATAGGGTACATCTATTTTCAATTTTTTAAGGAATGCCCATACTGTTTTCCATAGTGGCTCCACCAAACTACATTCCCACCAACAGTGTAAGAGGGTTCCCTTTCCCCACACCCTCTCCAACAGCTGCTGCTTTCAAACTTGAGTCTCTGGCTAATAAAGGCAGCATCAACCGGCAGAAACTTGTGTATTCCTAGTAAGGCTGAATAAATTTAAACTCTTGTTTCCTATCTGCTTCTCTTTTCTCTTCTTTTTTTTTTTTCTTTTTTGGCTTTTCATTAGACTGAGTACCTTTTGCTTTCCTCACCCTTTTATACTAGTAGGGAAGTTCTAAATCCCATTTCTATGCCTTTAATGGGAATAAACATTTAAGCTCTTATTTTCTGTTACTGTCCAGAGTTACTCACCAGCTGTATCCTTATTCTAAACAAGCCAAGAGCCCTAGCATCCACTTCCCTTCTTCCCCTTGCATATTTAATATTTAGATAATGTGGGATTTTAGGGTTTTTTCCCCCAAGCATCAATTATTTAGATTTTTGTGTTCCCTTTGGGGCCCTTGGACAACCTTGCTGAGGCTAAACAAGATTCTTGGCCACCTATTTCTTTCTGAGTCTATAAACACGTGGACCTAGTGGGCTGTCTCTGGAGTGCATAGTCCAGGAAAGGTAAGGGTCATTCCAATCCCAGGGACAATCTAGAAGATGCGAGAAAACGAAGCATAACATGTTCCTTCAGCTCTACTCTTGCACTGTTGGGACCATTCTAGAGGCTTGTTGCTCCACAATGTCTCTCATAGAAAGCAGAGGATGTCTACTTCTTGGTGCTCCAGATGAGGAAGCAAAGTTTGTGTGGTATCTGTCTGTACTATGGACATGCTAGTGCACCAGAGAGGCAGGCCTCTTCGGCAAGAGGCAGCAGTCAGTTCTGCTCGCAAGGCTTGGCTGTGAGGCTGTGAACAAACCTAAGTTCGCCCCTCCTCGTGGGGAGAGGGAGTCACAAATTCCTGCTGGACCTTGGAGGGTGGAAATAATAGAAACCCTTCTTACATCTGCTTCCTGAGGTCTGTCCTAACTAATAAAAAGAAACTATTATTAAAAAAAAAAAAAAACCTATTTTCGAGTTGGGAATCTCCTGATCAGATGACAGAATTCCTCAAACACTGGGGAGGAAAGTAAGCTAAATCCCCATCTATCTTCATAGGGTGTCAACACTAATGCATAAAACTGGTAGATCAGCAACCTAAACGTCTACTGACAGATGACTGTGTGTTTACACACACATGTGCACACAAGTGTAATGGAATATTAATCAGCCATAAAAAAGAATGAAACTGCCATCTGGAGCAACATGGATGGACCTAGAGATTATCATACTAAGTGAAGTAAGTCAGAGAAAGACAAATATCATATGTTATCATTTACACGTGGAATCTTAAAAAATGATGCAAATGAACTTATTTATGAAACAGAAAGAAACTCACAGACATAGAAAATAAACATAAGGTTACCAAGGAGGAGGGGTAGGTATAAACTAGGAGTCTGGGACTGGCAGATACAAACTACTATATATAAAACAGATAAACAACAAGGTCTTAATGTATAACAGAGAACTAAATTCAGTATCTTAAAATAACCCATAATGAAAAAGAATATACACATGTATATATTTGTATAACTGAATCACTACATGAGAAATTAACACAACACTGTAAATCAACTATACTTCAATCAACAAAAAAAAACTCAGACTATACATTTAAAAAAAAACCTGATAGATCAAGAAAAGGTAACAGGCTTATCATTTCTAGAGATACAGAGGTAACTATTAAAAGCAGCTTAAGGAATTAACAGTGACTGCCTCCAAGGAGTGGAATTGGTATGGGAATGGATTATGGTATAAGTATTTGCCTTTGTGATTAGTTTAACTGATTTGGCGGGGGGGGAATCACAAACAAGTACTACTTTGACTTAAGAGTTCAAACATACACACCAAAAACCTAAGTTTACTAGTTTCTTAACATTGGTTTTTTTTGGATCACATTCTTTCTCCTTATGGTCTCGGGGTAATATCTCCTGAAGGAGTTCACAAGTGATCAATGCTCAAAGTTTAGCCCCCTAATTTATTCTTCAACCAGGTCTATTCTACTAGCTAACAACTGAGATTTTTAATTCAACAATGAGATTTTTTTTTTGGCAGGGAGGGTATAACTCAAGTGGTATAGTGCATGCTTAGCATACATGAGGTCCTGGGTTCAATCCCCAGTACCTCCTCGAAAAAAAATAAATAAGCTTAATTACCACCCCCCACCAAAATAAAATAATTAAATAAAACAATAAATAAATAAAATATTAACAAATAAAATTTTTTAAAAATGAGATTTTTCATTTCAAGATCCTTAATTGGTTCTTTTCCATAACAAGCAGTTCCTGTTTCATGGATACAATATATTATTTTCCATTTAAAACTATTAGTTACATATATGCATTTTTAGACAATCTTCTTTTTCTTATAGTAACTCTGTCTTCTTAGGTGTCAGCTCTATTGAGTTTGATGATCCTCCTTCATAATGCTGATTTTCCTCAAATACTTGGTTTTTAGCTCAATGCTTATTCTGATTTGTACACCCCTCCCACCACCACCACCACCACCACCACACACACACACCTGACTCTGGCTATGGTTCTGTTTGCCACCCCTGGCTGTCAGTGATCATAAGCCTGCTGGCTAGTGTGCAGTGGTCATGGGGCAGAGGCACATGCCCCCAGTCCTCTCAGGATCTGCTTCCCCTTTAGCCCAATCATCTCAGCAATCACCTGGAAATTGCCCCTGGGTCTTCCAAGTCTAGATGACATCATACCCAGAGGATTTGGTTTCTGCTTTCATCTGTCAATCTGAGGCTATCTAGCTTCCTTTCTTCAGCATGAGCACTGGTTAAGCCCACAGAGCCTGAATGTGAATCTCAGCTCTGTCCTTTATTAGCTGTGCATCCTTGAGGCAAGAGACCTCTTTTGAGCAAGTTTTGTCTGTAAAATAAGGATGACAACATATCTACCCCAAAAGGTTGTTTATGAGGGTTCAGACAGCTTCAATCAGTAAACTGCTTAAAATGGTACTACAGGCACAGAAAACAAAAGTGTTTGCTAAATAAAAGTATTCAATAAAAATGAATACACATATGTTCATGTATGACTGAAGCATTATGCTGTACACCAGAAACTGACACAACATTGTAAACTGCCTATACTTCAATAAAAAAATACATATACAAAGACAAAAAAAAGTATTCAGTAAATGATACTGGAGCAATTAGGTTATTGGTGTTTTTTTTTTTAAAAAAATTTCTAAGTTACATGCTTATCTTATTCAATACATGAACATAATCTAGATGAATTCCAGAATTCTGCAAAAATAAAACCATAACAAGTTCCAACTCTTCTCCTGGTAAATCATGCTGGTTAGGACCAAAGCCCTGGTACCATTACACAGAAATTTATACCTTTCAAGCACCTTTAGTAATTATAACAGCAAGAATATTTGGTATGGGTACAATGTTGACTACATCAGACCTGAACAGACCACTCAAAAAGAGGAACTACAACTACAAGTTCTATGAGTAAACACATAGTCTCTTTAATTAACAAAAGAACATAAGGTAAAACATCACACTATGAAACTATTTTTAAGTCAAAACACTCCTGTGAGGGCACGGAACATGTATGGAGCGGCAGTGAGAGTGTCAACTGGGACAAATAACGCATGGAAAGGAACCTGATGATAAAGACCAGTGGTCTCCACCAGGAGCAACTCAGTCCCCCAGGGGACACTGGGCAATGTCTGAAGGTATTTTTGACTGTCACAGCTAGGATGGAGGGTTCTACTGGCATCCAGTGGGTGGAAGCCAAGGATGCCCACGACAGTTCCCACCACAGAGAATTATCCAGCCTCAAATGTCAATAAAGCTGCAGCTGAGAAACAGACAGATCAAATGCCTCTAAAGCGAGCTTTGCTTTTAAACCAACAATTTCATTCCCAGATATTACTGTAATAAACTGACAGAAATAAAAGCAAAACTTTGTTCATCATGTTATTAGAATGTAAAAATCCACCAATCAGCAGTGGTTAAGTGTAGGGTACCGTGTATGAAGGAATAGTACACACTCGGCGATAATAAGGACAATTATACTAAGTTTAAAATAGGACACAACAACTGAGCACACACTGTAGGGAAAAAAATGGGAGAGTTCTGAGTAACTCCATCTTTGCCTTTTTACTATTCTCTATTTTTACAAATGGCATATGCCCCTTTGATCTTTTTTTTTAAGCTAACAAAGCATAAAACTTTTCCACTTCCATCAATCTAATCTAGAGATAATCCTAAACACACATGAAAGTGTGACACATTAAGCTATTCTAAGAAAAAATATTTTAAATAGTGTACAATCAAAAACATTCCCAAAGACCAACAAGAGAGGAATGGCTAAATAAACTGATCACCAATTCTATGGATCAGTAAATGCAGCCACCTGAAATGTTTACAAAGAATAGAGAATATGAGCATTTTCCTATTATCTAAAAGAAGCAGGGTATATTGTATCACAGCTATGTTACACATGTAACACAACTATGTTAAAAACCAAACAGTCCCTAATGAGCAGAATGACTAGAAACAAACACCCCAAAATGTCAACGGACATTACTAGGCACATGGGTGGCTTCCCCCAACTTTCTGTTCTTCTTTACTTTCTCTAATAAGCAAGTACTATATTTATGGTGAAAACTTTAATTTTAAAAAGTTGTTCTGTTCAGATGAAGAGACAATAAGGCAAAAGGAAAAGACAGTTTAGCCAACAGTAGCAAGAAATCACAACCGCTGTGACATATTCCTCATCTTACACTTGCTCTTTGCATGCACCTCTCATGTCATCCTCAAACCAGCACAGCAGGGACAAGGAGCTCCACACCCGCACAAGAAGCCACAGGGCAAGTCAGCAGCAGGGCTGGAGGTTGAACCCACGTGAATCTGACCCATCCTCATGCACTCCCCACTGACTGACACCACCACTCAAAATAAACATTCTCACCCTCAGCTCTAGACATCATCACAGCAACACAAAACATTGCTGTGCACTTTATGGGAGGGATTGAGAAGAGCAACATCAACTATCAGAAGTGCTCAGGAATCCCTTGGGAAAAAGGAACAGTGTCAACTGAAAAACTGTATCAATCAGTGAGGAATGGAGGTATAAAACGATATGGAGAGACCCAGTATTTAACGTACAAGGAAAAACTGTCTTTTCAATGGATGTCTGAAGGGCTGTACCAAACCAGGAGTCTAAGTTACACATCAGAAGAAATCGATACACTTGGGGATGTTACTGTTTATACAACCTACATAAACGTACAAATTTATTCTCAAAAAAATAATAAACAAACAAACAAATAAATAAATACCAGTAAGCAGGGTCCTCCTTAAGAAGAGCTCTCTCTTTGGGAGACAGGCTGCCTCCAACGACTCGTGTGACCAGCTGGTCAATGGTGTCCACCACCTTGTGATCTGCTCGCTGGGGGACCACTGGAACATATAGAAAGGCTTTTCTGAGAAACACACTTGACCACACAGGGCCTGGAAAAACCAGGACAGCATCAGGGGCTTAGGATAGAACCTAAGCAGGCACCAGCAGCTGAAATCCTCATTCCCAAGAGACAAGCATTCAAAGGAGGAAAAGGGCCTGTTATTCTAGAAACCAATATGCAAACTATCCTCTCAAAAGCTGTAACAGCATAATCACTAGGAGAGAAACAGTCACAAAGTTACAGTGACTGAGCAGAGCAATATATACACAGTCTAGTCTATAGAAGGAAATGGTGTGTAGCAACTCCGTACCACCTTTTGCATATAGTTCAACTTGAATGTTCACAATATTAAGGGGAAAATAGAAAGATAAAATGTATCTAGGTAAAATAGATAAATAGCAAGGTCCTGCTATGTAGCACAGGGAACTATATTCAATACCTGTGGTGACCTCTAGTGAAAAAGAATATGAAGGAGAATGTACATACATGTAGCTGAATCACTGTGCTGTGTTCCAGAAACTAACACAGCATTTTAAGTCAACTATACTTTAATTAAAAAAAGGTATCTAGGTATAAAATATGTAAAAAGTATACTAGGTTGTGATTTCCAATACGAAAGAAGAAAGAAAAGATACATAAATATAGACACATAGCAAAAAGATTAGAAGGAAATATACCAGAAAGTTAACAGAGATTATCTATGGGTGGTAGATTTATCAGGGATTTCATTTTTTTTGTGTGCTTTATCTATAAAAAATAAACACACATTTTTTTTCACATTTTTTTCTCTGTGATTTATCATAACATTTTGTGTATATTTCCCTGTGCTATACAGTGTAATCTTGTTTATCTATTCTACAATTTTGAAATCCCATTCTATCCCTTCCCACCCTCTACCCCCCCACACATGTGTTTTGTAATCAGAAAACACACATAAATTTACAAAAAAAAAACCCTTCCCAATTAAAAAAGTCAATGGTCCCAAGGTAAGCGTTGACAGAAAATACCTGCTGAACGTATGAAAACATTTTTTAAAGTGTGTATTTCCTCCAATATGACTTGTAATTTACAATGTCACCAGCCAACACAGAAGTGCATTATATTCTCTAATACTAAGATTGTTTAGGTTTTCTGATATTTGCTAGTTTTACTAGCACAGATGGTCTATTTATTCATTCATTCAATAAAAATCACCCTTGAACTGGAGAGGTTTCCCAGTTTGTTCTGTGGAATGGTATTTTAAACATCAGTATGAGTTCTTAACACAGGATAAGTCAATCCTTCAACTATAATGTTATCTCCCCTCTGAAACTGCTTTCCTTTTTTTGTTACTGGATCTCATTTTATAGAACTGCTATTTTTACATGATTCTAAAAAGAATAAGAGGTTCAAAGTCAGAAGCTTTCGAAGACAATGAAATTTTGTGGATCACTGCAACCATCTCTAGAGATGACCACAGTCAGAAAGTAGGTCCTAGCTTTGACGCAACAATTATTCTGAGAACACCTCCTTTAAAAGAGGATTTTTTTTTAATTTTAGTGAAAATAATAGTAATAATAAATTCAACCAAAGATGTCATCTCAGCATCTCTAACAGAAATGTAAGTAGTGGTAGGGCAGTGCCCATAAAAGATGGACACTGGTGCCATCTACCTGCTGACCAGACAAAGAGTCAAGGCTTGCAGATGCCAATTACATGAGAACCCAGCTCTGCTCAGCCTCAGAAGCCTCTAGTAAAAAGCAGCATGAAGCCAACATCAAGGGAGAGGTGAGGTAAATTTACATTAAATCAAATCATGACGCAGCAAATGCTGTAGAAATACAGAAAAGTATGACAAGACTGCAGCTACAGGCAGGCCTGCATAGCAACACAACCAGGGGATGGTGGTGGGCAACTTCAGGTTATGGGGGACTTTTCTGTCCTTCTTACAAAGTTCTTCAGTATCATTGTTATACTGACTTTCCACAACACTACTTTGGGGGTGTGGGGAAGACGGTCCTGCTTCAGCCCTGAGCCCCCTCCTGGAAAGCTCCCTTTCTGGGAGTAGGTGTGGCTGCCTATCCATGGCAGGACCTACTCTGCCTGCTACAGTCAGGGCTCCACTAGGGTGCAGAGGATTGAAGAGATTCAAGGAAAAATGAGACTCCCCCACTTGGCTGGGGCAGTGGAAGCTGAAAACTCTATCGGGGGAAAAGGCACTTCCTCACAGGCCACATGGCCACTATGTATACTCTTAACCTCTAGGATGTCTGGGCTGTGAGAACATCCAGGGATCTAAGAGGGAGAGAAAAGGGACACCAAACAGCCAGTCGTTTCTATTTCTATTACCTTCTTCTTGGCCTTTCCCCTTCCCAGTAAGCCAACTGGTTAACTGCAGGTTACCAGGTATACCTAAGTATCTCTCAGTCTCCAGCCAGTCTAGAAAAGTGAGTGAATGAAAATGTGCCTCCACAACCTGGATCAATCTAGCTGATTTCTGCCTGTCCCTCAAAACAGCTCAAACATGGCCTCCTTGACTCCCCAGGCCAGGCTGGACTGGGTTTTGTGATTTCCTTCCCTCACAAGCCTAGGGAATCATTAGAGACAGTGTCCAGCATTTACTCTCCCTTCCAGTAAAACCTTGGTGGGGGTGGGGGAAGGGAGGGAAAGGGTGCTATTAGAATAACCTTCTTAACCTTGGCTACACGATGGTACAAACACCCCAGAAAGTGCAAGCAAAACTGTGCACAAACACATGTGCATCTTCTCTGGCAAGGACCATAGCTTTTCATCAGATTCCCAGTCACAGTCTGTGACCCGGAAAGCCTATGGACTTCTGTGGCAGACAGAAGATTCCTAATACATGCTTATAGAATGAATGGCAGATGGGTATACTGGTCACTGTGAGTTTTCTACTAAAATTCTGATTTGTTTCAGCTGGGTAAAGAACTTCAATGTACAAATCTCAAAGCGAATGAGAGACATTATAAAACATGAAAAACAATCACAACAAATAGAAACTTGTTACTTTCCTTACCATCACTCAGACCACCCAGAGCCTTGGCCTGAATTTCGGGTTTGGCAGGAGGAACCGTTTTCTCCTCATCTCGAGTTGGCTCGGTTTCGGCTTTCTTAACCTGGAGTGGACACCCACTGCTGACCAGCCAGGCCTTCAGGTGATCAATGTACTCTCTTCCAAACAGAGTAGAGTCCTCGAAGTTTGGAAATGAGGCAGGAGAGGGAGCTATATCTTGGAGGCCGACAGCTTCTAAGATTTTCTCTTGCCGGAAAGAAGAGGCCAAGGAGAACGTCTGTCCCAAAAGGGCTAAAGACTTCCGGCAGAGAGAATTGGTGGTCTCCAGGGCAACAGCCAAGTCCAGAGGGTTACTGAGGGTCTTCATCTTGACACTCAGCTCGTAGGCATTGCAGGCCATGAGCAGTGGTGTGACACTCTTCAGAAGCCGGTCTTGAAGCCTCATTATGTATTTATCAAAGGGCTTTATGATTTCAAAAAAGCAATTTTTGGTCTTCACAGCACCTTTGTCTAAAAGCATGTTTAAAAACTCGTTATCAACTCTGGGAGTTTTCAAAGCAGAGTGCTTTAAAAATTTGATAGTAAAAAAGCAAAAATCTCTGTGCTCTGGTTTTAAAGAACATTTGAATGAGGCAAGCATTTTAGCACAGGTTTCGGTTTCAAGTTCAAAGAGAGTCTGGAAAAGCTGGGAAAATTTAACATCATCTTTTATGGTGTGGAATCCTGCCCATTTGATTATTTCTATCCCAAATCTCGAAAAAACATCAGACTTATCTATGAGGTCGAAGCTCATCTTTCTTCTGGGGAGCCGAATATCCTTCAGATTAAGCCCCAAAGGGATTTTCTGAGTGGGGAATTGGATATCTCCTGTCGCTGGGTTTGTCCCCAGGGTCACATCAGGACTTGGGGTGGTTTTCTGGATTTGGTTAGTGCCCTGAGTTTTGGGAGTGATACGACTTATAGTGGGTACCTTTTTGGTGCTCACATTTCTCAGCGTGACAAGTTTCCCGACCCCCGCTTTAGGTGTGAGCAGGCCTTGGGTCTCCCCTTTTCCTAGGAGGGCACCTTCCTGGTCAACAATGTTTAGACCTCGGCCTCTGCCCTGGACTTGGCCACCGGCCCTGAGCACAGAGTCTGCCTCCCCTGGACGGTCCACGTCATAATCCCGACTCTCTTTCTCCAAACACTCTTTCTCAATCAGCCTGGAGGAACCAAAGTCCCCCAGTAATGCAGAAGGACCAAAACTATACTCCTGCGACCAAGAGGATTCTTGAGAAACTGCGTGGCCAAAGTCTTGTTCCCAAGAGCCACGGAGTGCAAACTTCCAGTCCTGAGAACGGAAATGTCCCAATTTCCGGTGGCCAAAGACCTGGTCTCGGGAATCAGGGTGGGAAAATTCCAGCTCCCGGCCACATTCTTTGCGAAAATAGCTGTCATCACTTACTGAAGAGTTGCTTGATCTGAAGGAAGGTCCTGGAAATACATCACCTCTCAGGCCTTCTCTCCCAGTGTCTCGAGGATGAGCTACAGATCCCCCCAGAGTATATCTGCTGTCACTGTGAATGTCATCATACATATCTGCTCTGGCTCTTGGGACTGTCCTTAGAAGCTCTGAAATAAACAATCCAAAAAGAAATACAAAGGTACTTTAGACCAGAAGTTGCAAACAGATGGTCCACAGTCCTACAGCCAGGAGTACTTTATCAGCCAGAGTGCATTTTAGAAATGCATATTTGATGCCAACATTTAAAATGTGTGTGGTTTCACTTAAAAATCTAGATTTACTTCTTATAAAAACAGAAGACCTACAAGCACTGGGCCTGCATTTGCCCTGACAACAGTCCATGGAGGCTGGGCAGCAGTGCCCCTCACTCACTCAGATCTCCTGCCCTGGCTCTGTTTCACAAGCCCTCTTTTGGACTCAGGGAAGGACGTGTGGTCCCCTCAAAAACCTGGACTTTATTGTGACCAGACCACTTGTGTATTTCTATTTCTATCAGCAGACAGGTTTTCTAGAGGCTGCCTGCCTTCCCCACTTCCTAGGAGGAACTCTCAGCCCACAGTGCCACTGAGGCAAGAGCCACATCTGACACTGCACCCACTACAGCTGGCTAGGCCATGGCCAAGCACCTGACCCAAAGTTGGCTGACAGGCTCCCTCAGAAAGGTCCAACACTCTGAAAGAACAGAGACTGAGGCAGATAAGAGGGAAGGCAGAAGCTAAACAAGCCACAACAACAGAGGCCATAATGGAAACTGAACAGTGTGTGCTTTTGTCCTCTTCTGTGTGGAAATGAGGAAAATAGGAAACTATATTTGCATTTTCTCATTCATGCATAAACTGTACAAAGCTAGGAACAGAAGTGAACTATGGGCATATGGCAACAGAGGGTCTCAGGGAGACTTTGCACAGAGTGCCTTTCTTATTCTCTGGCTTTTGAATCAGAATCTACTACCTCATCAAAGTCAAATGAAAAGAAAAGCGAGCGAGAGAGAGATGCTAAGAAGTAGCGATGGGCCGAGAGGCCACAGGAAGCCAGGGCTTTGTATAAATCTAAGTCTTTTTGTCCAACAAGTACTTACTAAGCACCTACAGTGTATGGGCACTGAAGTTACAGCAGGGAAAGGAGACAACAAAGTCCCAACCTTCCTAGACCTGTTAGTTGAGTAAGCCAAACAATAAACAAAAAATTCTTCAGGTGCAAGAAAGCACCTATAAGAAATATCAAGCAGGCGGGAACATGAAGAAGTAAAGCCACTTTCAGACAGGCTGGTCAGGTGGGCAGCTCTGACAACAATGTATCTAAGCAGCAGAGGCCTGGTGTGAGAGGCTAGAAAGTGCAGTTATGGGGAAAGCCTTCCAGGTAAAGGGAGTGTGAGGATAAAGCCCTGAGGTAAGAAGAGGAGGGGACAAATGTGGCCAGAATGGAACAGAAGGAAGGAGAGGCAAAGTGGTAAGAAGGCAGCACCTAACTCTGCTGCACACTGAAGTCCCTGGGGATCACCCCTCTCAACCAGGCATTCTGATTTAATTAATGAGGATGAGGCGTGACTTGGGCATTAGGGTTTTTAAAAGGTAGAGATGTTTCCAAAATCTTCAAGCATCCTATTGGGTTTGTAGCCTCCCCCGCCCTCAATCTTTCTTGAAGTAACTAAGGTATGTATTGGTTTATGAGTCTCTAGGAAAAGATAAATCAAAATTTTAAAATATATATGTATATACACAAACATGTGTGTACATACATATACATATGTATATACATATACACAGATATTTGGATGTATATGTATGAAAACATGTAAGTGTTTAGGATTATATACATAGGGCTAAAAGAATTGAAGGATGCACAAAATACCACTGACACGGTTACTTCTGAAGAGTAAAAGCAAAAAGGCTTTTTATATCCTACTCTTAACTACTTAATTTTTCTAGTCTTTTGAAATAGGAATGTTTTTGTGTACCACTTATATAATTTTTGAAAACTCAGAATCTGGAGACAGTCTCTGAGCTTCAGTTTCTCCAGGTCCAAAGCACTTAGACTCATTCAACCAATAAGGCGGAAGCCTCCTCCACAGCTATGCTGGTGCAACAGCGAGCAGCACAGGCCCAAAGCCTGGATGAGGCCAGCCCAAGGCAGAGGAGCAAGTACACAATGTAAAATCAATGCCAAGGCTTACTAAGGTCTCCTAGGGGGAGGCACCTGTGAGCTGGGTCTTAGTGCCTGAGGGAATTAACCACACAGAGCTGGGATGAGGGATTCAAAACACAGTTAGGCACACTGTATCACAGAAACATGAGGCCCAAGGCAGGGGATGAGGGCTAGGAGCCTCGTGTGCCATGGTGAGGGACCTTCACACTGTCCTGCAATCTTTGCAGGCACCATTTTTGATTCTGCTGGTATGATGTTTCAAAACTTTGCAACGGAAATGTTTTCAGGCAGAGCCTACACTCAGCAGCTCCACAGCTCCTCTGCACCCCACACTCTCCTGTCTTTTATACACCAGTTACCTGGCTGCTCCTGTACTTGTCTGAGGCTCTAAGCCCAAAATGGGGAGCCCCAAGAATCCAAGCAGATCTGTGGGGAGGGCAGATTCAAGGAGAATGAAGCCAGAAGCTGAAAGACCTTTCAGGAGGAGATTCTGCAATAATTCAGGTAAGAACTGGTAAGAGCTCAAACCTGGGTAGTGATGGTGAGCCAGGAGATTTAAGAACCCTTCTTTAGGTGGGGGAGGGTGCCTAGGGAAAAGCAGCTCTGGATAATGACAATACCTCCTTCTATATAATGATTTGACAGGTGGACCAAGAAAAAATTTTATCTCCCCTTAACAAATAAGAAGGTAGGATCAGAGGAGTTGCAATTTGCTTACAGCATTGAAATCCTCCTGCCCTGACCCTAAACACATGCCTCAATCCCTCTACCCCAAAAAAATTTACCTTGAGCTTTAAACTGAAGAGCTTCACCTACAGCCTCACCACTGGGGTCCATATGATATCGGTTAGCCTTTTCTTGCAATACAGCATCAAAAGTCTCCTGTGTGATTCTCCTTGCTGCCATGTTTCTCTGACCTGTAGTGAGAAGGCGGAAAAAAAGACACTAAGAGTGACAACTAAAGCTCACAGAGTCTGCTCTGTTTCACCTAATCCTCAAAGTAACAAGGCAGTAATCCATAATCTGGCACGGTACTTCAGAGGGAGGCAGGATTAATTTGAGGGGAGCTCTGCCCTCATGAACCTCAAAGGTGTGTGTTGGCTGAGGAGCAAGGCAAGCATGTTGAACCTGGACAATTTATTCTGCTTCTCGGAGCTTATTTCCTCATCTCTTAAAAGAAGCTCTATAAAAGCAGTTCTGTCTCCTGGGGTTGCTGGATGACTGCATGAAGCAATACACGTAACTGAATACAACAGTGTAGGGGAGTAGGAGCACAACCCCTGCAAATGCTGGTTAGGAAAGATGTGATCTTTCCCACTGCTATTTTCCCGTTTCACAGAAGAGGCTCTGAGAGCTGACTTCCCTCTGAGAGAGGCCTCTCAGTGAGTGGGTGGAAAAATCCCTGACCAGTGACCAGCTTACTCTGTGTCAGGTCTTGCTGCAGGGGAGGGACTTCCACGATCCCATTCACTTCTTGGAAACAACCCAGTAAAGAAGTGGGTCCTATTATGAATGAAAAGATACAAAACTGGAAAAGGGAAATTCAGGCTAAGTGACCCACCCAAGGTCAGCCAGCCCAGACTGTAACCTGGCAAATAGGGCACTGGTAGTGGGGACAAAGCCCTGAGGGCTGAGAAGAAAGAGACTGAAAAGCAACATTGAGAAAGCCAGTGGCGGTGTCCTTAACCACCAAGATATATCTTGAAATCCCAGCTTCAAAACCCAAACCTATCCCAGCCATATAGCCATTTCTTACAACCATCACCCTCTTTTCCTATCCTTCCGTCCTTTTCGTGGGGGCGCCCCTTGTTCTCTGCTATCGAAGGTCAGGGTCTCCCAGCCAGGTGGCCTGGGATCAATTCAAGAGACCTAATCTTTCTGTGCCTCCGCTTCCCCATCTACGGAATGAGCAGCTAATGGTGGGGGTTGCTGTCGGGATGGAGCCAGTTTAAAAAATGGCAAAAAGCCAGATACAGCGCCCGGCCGCCGTTATCGCCCCACCAGAGGGGCTGCTCCAGGCTCAGGTGGAATGAATGAATGAACAAATGAACGAATGAACCCCTTCGGGCGCGGCCCGCCTCCTCTTGGCCTCCGAGAACGAAGAAAAGGGGACGTCGGGCACGGGAGGCCTAAGACCGCCCCCCAAGCCGACCCGGCGGGACGCGGCCACAGCGCAGCTCAAGGGCCGAGCCCGCTGCGCCATAGGGGGGACCTGGGATTCCTGGGATCAAGCCCAAGCCCCCCACTCCGGGGCCCACCCGTCGACGACGCCCGGGCCCGGGCCTCACCCCGAGCCCACCGCGCGCGGAGCCGCCCCCGCCGCCGCCTCAGGTTCCTCACCCGCCGCCGCCACCGTGCGAGGCGGGGACATGCAAATGAGTCAACGGTCTCCGCAGCGCCGCGCCGCGCAGGCGCAGGCCGCCGCCGAGCTCTGATACACAGGCGCAGACAGCCGCCGCCAAGCCCTCCTTGCGCAGGCGCACTGCCCCGTCTTGAGGGCGGACACTCCCGAGGCAAAAAAAACTCCTCTGCCGGGGGCGGCGGCAACGGGAAGCGGCCCAGAAAAGGAGGCTAAGGCGCGGCCGTTGCATATCTGTTGGCTCTCTCAGCTTTACCTGCACTCGCGGTCACCGTTGGTCACCTCAGGAGCGGTTCACGGGACTAAGGGAAGCCGAGGCGACGCGGCGCCGACGCGCCTGCGCGCGTACGGCGGCCGAAAGGGACCAGAGGCGGCGCAGCCGGTGACAGCCGCGAACCCCACCCTTTCCCCACGTGGCCACGAAGACCGGGTGAGAAATGACGGCTGCCGAGCCCCTTCTCGCGCAGGGCAGGGAGTGGACGCCGCGGGGTTTGTCTAGTAGCTGTGGAGCGACGCTCGGGGACGTGGTTTTGGGTAATGAAAGACTATTACGGAAGCCGCCCGGGGACAAAATCGCCCACCTTCCCTGGCCTTCGCTTTCTTTTCATTTATTCATTCATTTATCACCTATGTATGTACTGAGTGCCTGCTGCATGTCCATCCCCATCCTAGGCCGTGGTGGGGGTGGGGAAGATGTTTAACAAAACGGCCCCAGCTCTCATGCAGGTTAAATTTCTTTGGGGAGAAGGCTAGATAGTAAAAGCAAATAGATGAACCCTTTCTCTCCATGTTGAGATAATGTTAAAATAATAAAAGAATGTAATGCGATAGGAGAGCGGGGTCTGCTTTAACCAGAGTGGTTATGATGACCCTTGGATAGCTGGGAAGAATGAAAAAGAAGTGGAGAAGCACAAGTGAAAGGGTCTAGGCAGGGAAAGTCCTGGTAAGACTTGAGTTCGTTCTGAGAGCGTTGGGAAGCCACTGCAGGATTTTGAATAGGTGAGTGAGGTGGTCTCTGTTCTTTCAATTCCCCCTCTGGCTGTCTTGCAGAGAATAGAGGCACAGGGTATGGCAGGGAGAAAGCAGATGAGGCCCCCTGAACCAGGGTGGGTGTGGCAGATGGAGGAAGATGAATCATTGAGAGTCCTTCGAGTCAGGGCACCGTTTTCTTGATAAGCAAAACCATGGCTTAGAGAGGGAAGCTAGCTATCAGCTGGGGACCTTGATAACTCCCTTCCCTACAGCATGCCTTGGATGCAGTGTGGGGGCTGGTAATACTGTTTCTCTCCTCTCCTGGCCTAGGCTGTTCCCCAGGTGGCTCCCAGATGTCCATTCCCAGGCACCATCTTTCTCATGAACTCCAGATCTTTATTTTCATCCCTGCCCCCACCCCCTAGGCCTATGTTGGACCTAAGGGACTGGCCTAAGGGGTTGTTCCAAAGCCAGACACTGGCCTCTCCAGCTCAGGGATCTTAGGGCTGGACAGAGGGAGGTTCTTGTAGGGGTGGGGAGAGCTGAGAATACACAGACTCTGAGTAGCCAGGGAAGGTGTCCAGGAGGAGGTGGCTTGGAAGGTCTGGCGGAAGCTCTGCAGAGGACCGAGGTGGAGGTAAGGGGTTAATAAGACAGGCTAGCGTGATAGGGTCCCTGGAGGAAAGGGGTTAATGAGATGGGATAACATGATAGGGTCCTGGCCAGGCCTCTTATTGTTTCTCTGAGCTTCAGATTCCTCATCCTTAAAGTAGGCACAATGACATTCCCCTTTTAGGACTGTACTTCTGTGATAGAGTAGCCAGTCACCATTGGCCCACTTGGGTCTGAAGCATGACCAGGGTGGTAAAAGCAATGTCTGGTGGCAGAGCCAGGAGCAGAGTCCCTCCAGCAGCACCCACACCGGAAGTTCCTGCTCCTCAGGTCTGGCTAGGACCATTCCATCACTACCAGCCCAGGCTCCCTGCTGAGAAACTCTTTAGCTTGAAACAGAAACCCTTTTTCTTTTCCTCCAATTTTGATCTTGGAAATTCTTAACTACTCCTAAACAGGCTCCCTGTTCTGGGGAATAAAAGGCAGGGGTATCTGCAAGGGAGTGAGGTGAGGTGTTTGATGCCTTAGTTCTCCACCCCCACAATAAACTGGCCGAATTACCTCTCAAGCAAGAGCAACAACTAGGTGATGTTTATTGATCTCTGTGCCATTCCTGTTCCAAGTGCTTTGTAGGAATTGATGGGTTGAATTTTCACTCCAGCCCTATGATTAGATTCTGTATTTGTTCCTGTGTCACAAATGAGAGAGTTGACCAACAGTGAGGTTAAGTGGAGGGCCTGGGATTTGAGTCCCCCTGGCTGGCCCTGGAGCCTGTCCTCCCACCTTTCCCACCCCAGGCATCTGCACAAACACAGATGGAATATTCACATTCAATGCTACGTCCACAGAGAGAAGCGAGGGCTTGAGTGGCTCATTTCCCACACAGCCCAATGTAGCACATTCCCATACCACTGCCCTAGCTCCCCCTGTG
This sequence comes from Vicugna pacos, assembly GCF_048564905.1. NCBI lineage: Eukaryota > Metazoa > Chordata > Mammalia > Artiodactyla > Camelidae > Vicugna > Vicugna pacos. The sequence goes on along the minus strand of NC_133008.1, from coordinate 20,894,158 downwards.
CCTTTGTCCCTGTAACACACTTTCTGTGCTTTCTGTGATTCTGGAATGGATCCAGGACCAGAAAAAAAAAAAAAAACAAATTGTTTTAAAAGACAATATTGTGACAATCAAGAAAGTCCATCATGTACTATATGTTAGAAAATAGTATTGCATCATTGTTAGATTTCTTGTGTTAAATTTCATTTGTGCTGTGAATGTATAAGAGAGTATCCTTTTCTTGGGAAAGTCATGCTGACATCTGTAGGAGGGAAGGGATCCCATGCCTGAAGCATGCTCTCCAACGATGTATGTGTCACACACTCACATAGGCACACACCCACACTCACATAGAGGTTAACATGGCAAAATGTTAACCATTGGTGAAGCTACAAGACCCTTTTGTATAGCCCCTAGATAGCGCTCCTTGTACTATTCTTGCAACTTTATTATAAGATTAAAAAATGATGGGGGAAAGATATAGCTCAGTGGTAGAGCACATGCTTAACATACGCAGGTCCTGAGTTCAATCCCCAGTAACTCCATTAAAAATAATTAATTAATTAATTAATTAATTAATTAAAAGTGATATATTTTAAGTAGAAACTTAATATAATTCCAAAATGGAAACATGGTATTGCTACAATAAACAAGGTAGATATAGTAAAACAAGTAAGATTTTAAAAGTTGTTAACCTCTGTTAGGCTCTGGTCCTGAGGCCTGTTTGCCCTCTTGTTAAAAAGAGAGCGTGGCAAATATTAAATGTTAAACTGCTTGCACTCTGGGGACCTTCTTGTCAAGACCATTGGCTAGTTTACTGAGGGTTTTGCATTATTTAATTCTATGATGTGCCCCAAACCCGCAAAGGAGAAGTGACTGCCCAAGGTGCTGGGTCATCTAACTACTGATCCTGTTCCCTGGCTTCCAGTGTGTGCCTGTGCTGGGTTTCATTTGGGGTTTGTTTTTTACTGGAAGAGTATTTTTTAAATTGAACTGTAATTTACATACCATAATATTCACCCACTTAAAGTGTGCAATTTAGTGATTTTAAGTATATTCATAAAGTTGTATAATCATCACCACTAATTCCAGAACATTTTCACCACCCCGAAAGGAAGCCTTATCCCCATTAGCAGTCACTCCCCATTCCCCCTCCTCTTCACCTCCCCCAGCTCCTGGTAAGTCCTCATCTACTTTCTGTCTGTATGGATTTGCCTGTTCTAGACATTTCATATGAATGGGTTCATACAATATGTGGCTTTTTGTATCTGACTTCTTTTACCTAGCAAGATGTTTTTGAAGTGCATCCACCTCATAGCATGTGTGTCAGGGCTTCGTTTTTTATGTCTGAATAATATTCCATTATATGGACTTCACATTTTGTTTATCTTTTCATCTATTGATGGACCCCCAGTCCTTTTCACTGTTTTTGCGATTTATTTGTTGAAAACCCTAGCTGTTTGTCCTGTAGCTGAGGTTCCCCTCCCCAGCCCCTTCCATGGGGATTTTGCAGATCACATCCCTGTGGTATTGTCTGTCTGTCCTCAGTTTCCTATAAACTAGTCATTAGCTCTACAGCCTCTCTATCCAGTATGAAAGCCACTTACCACATGCAGCTATTTACATTAAAATGAATTAAAATTAAATAAAGGTACATATTCAATTCCTCAGTTGTATTAGCTCCATTTCACCTGCTCAATCCCATATGGGACTGGCAGCTGCCACATTGGACAGCACAGAGGTAAAACACTCCTTCATCGTAGAAAGTTCCACTGGACTCAGTCAGATTCAGGTCTGAGTTTTCAGCAAGATGACTTCACAGATGCCTTTTATTCTTGTTGGGAGGCAGATGGCATCCAGTTTCTCTTTTGATGACATGGAATCACACAGTGGGTGCAGGTACTGTCCATCTGTTATCAGGTTCCCCATCAGTTTTGCACCTCACGGTTTTGCAGCCCATGGAGATCATCATCTAGATCTGTCCTGTCTTGGTTGGTTAGCTGGATTTGTGGCAAAGAATAACTTTCCCTTGTCCTGTCTTTATAACCTGGTGTCCACTTGCATAAGGGAGGCAGGATTAATGCTGGATTCTTTATATGCCCACTTTCAGAAGAATGAGCTCAGTTTCTTTTAGTACTATTGTGAATACACAGATTTTGATTTTGGTATCTATTGGTTTTGTTTTGTTTTGTTTGAATGCTCACTTATCCCATCTTCCTTAGCTAGTGCCCTTTAGGGTAGTCTGAGTCCTTTGATGTGACCCCAGTAGTCTTTAGAAGCTTCTTTGCTTTCTGGCCTCACGTTGATGCTCCTGGCTCATTTGGCCCATTTCCTACCCAGACATAGACTCAACCATTATTCCAAGACCCCTGGCTTCTTTGGTGGAAAATGGTATATAGAGACCACAGCTGGTATTCAGGGTGCTCATTACTGCTGTGGTATCATTTCCTCCAGGCATTCTCAGTTCATATTAATAGAAAATTGGTTCTTTGTTTGCTCAAATGAAAATGTGTAATGATTCATCTTGTATTTCCAGTTCAAATTTAGGAGTTCTGAGTTTTTACTTCTTTGATTTTATATTAGAATCTTTTTTCTTTTATGCTGGTTCCTAATGATACAAATGCTACTACTTACTTGCTACATCTATAATAGTTTCCAAATAGTATTACTGATATAGTTTCTGATAACACGATTACTGAAAATTGTTGAAGATTTTCTTTTGCGATTCTATCCTTAGAGTAGATCCCAATAAGAATATACCGTTATAAAAAAAAAAAGAATATACAGTCATATCACTGTTTTAAAATTGCATTAAGTGATCCATGAAGATAAAATGTTAAATTCATTAGTTTCATTTTGCTCTTGAGTTTTAGGGATTGCTTTTATTTTTATTTTGGTTATTTTGGCATATTTATTTTCCTAATCACACAAAGCATTTATCTGAGTTCCAAATTCAAACCTGTAAAATGAAGTACTTTAAGACAGAATAATTCAACTTCTGTTCCTGCTCTCATTACCCTTTCTCTACCTCCTGTTACAGGTGACTATTTCTGTTAGCTTTTAATTTACTTTCATTCTTCTTCTTATTATTATTAAGTTTTATTTTAAATCTTTATTAGTATAACTATATGCTATTGTAATGTTTTACTTCATTATGTAATTACATGTAAAGTTTATAACTGTATACAGAGTAATATGTGAATAAATATGAGTAATACATATAATATTATAATCATGTAACATACAACATAATATTATTAAGATATTATTTTATCTTTATTATTACTACTTTTTACTATAAGTACATACGTTATATTAACATTCCTCATTTCTTAGATAAAATGTGGTAAACTACCTGCCCTCTTCTGTACTTTTAGATGTTCTGTGGATGTTCGGATATCACCCTTTCCTGTGACTCAGGTTGTAAGAATTTTTCCAGGGTGGTTGTAGGCTGTGGCCCCTTGGTAGATGCTCCCTAAATGGTGGCCAGGTTCTCAGTTGCCTCTCCCTCTCGATGAAGCTTTCTTCTTACCTTCTTAGCTTGGGAGCAACTAGTGGGTGTCCTTGGCCCCATGAGGAGAAGATGACAATGACCTCCAAGCGTATCACCCAGGAAACCTTCGATGCAGCCGTTCGTGAGAACATCGAGGAATTGGAGATGGAGCCGGAGGAGGCAGTGAAAGAGGCTGTGGAGCAGTTTGAGTCACAGGGTAAGGCAGTGTGGCCCAGT